>NC_073630.1:35363214-35672142 GCF_029407905.1 Bubalus kerabau | reverse complement strand
ACAGGAGGTTGCACAGTTAAATAAAATACTCAATTGGAACTCAAACTAAAGTTATCTTCCTGTCCCTTGCCAACAAATACAGAACCTGTCTATATTCAACTACTCTGAAAAAATTTCCCCAAGGAAAAGAAATATAATAATCTAAAATTCAAGAAATGTCTCACATAGAAATGAAAAATGATTTCAGTGCTGTGTGGTTAGAGAATTGCCTCTCAGCAATTTATAATGTGCTTAAGACTTAACTGCTTCATAATTTGGTAAACTTCAATAAAAATAATAACAAAAGTGATTATAATACCTGGAATATGAATAGCACATAACAGTAGCTATCAAAACCCCAAAAAGCAACAAAGACCACATTATTTTGTTTCATTCATGCATACGCATTTGAAAAAGAGGCATCCCAAAAGCTTCATATTTATTTTTCTAAAATCATGTTAATTTCTTATTTATTTCAGGCATTACTAGAGACTCAAAATTTACTGCGCACTCAGGTTGCAAATTTTACCTTCAACCTTGGATTTTCAGGGAAGTTTTACCACACAGGTAAGAAGGAGCTTTGTGTTCTCAGGCAGCTACATATAAATAGGAGAGAGGATTTTTAATGTTTTAAAAGTAGGAGAAAGAGAATATTCAGACTGATTATGGGAAAAACTTGGGTGCATTATGAGTAGCCAAATCCAAAATCAATGAGACTTGCTTACTTTGGCAAATAGTGTTGGAGTCAGGGCAAAACAGGAAGAGAAATGACTTAGTCAACTCCGTAAAAGAAACTATAACCATTATTCTAACTATGTCCATGCATCCTGTGAAGCATGGAGACGATGGTGATGAAAATGATGACAATGAGATGAAAATGATAATAATAACAATGGACAGTGTTTTAAAATTGTAGGACAACCTAGGGACACATATTTTTAGTATATTTTTTTCTTTGGAAAACATATAGTGGTAAGAGAGGAATTTTAGCTTCAAAGAAATTTAATAGATGTTAAGCGTCATCTTGCTTAATTTATTGTCCCTTCAGGATTTTCCTTAAAAATATTACAATGATTTGGCCAACATGCATTAAAATCATCACACTCAAACTTGTATTTCTTACCACATCTATCCAATCACAGTTTCATTTCTTGTCAGTCTCAGCCTTCGAACAAATCCTCAAAATGTGATTGGTGCTCATGGACTACTCCATGTTCTGCTATTTTTCACCTCTTTACCCATCTTTACCTCCAGAATTTGACTCTTATTTTCTGAATGCAGCATGATAATGGCAGGTACTAGTATGGAGAAAACTATGTGAGTGAAAGTGATTGTCTTAATGGCACAAAATGGTGTCTTAGGGTTTGTATTAGGGCAATGCCTACTATCTGCTACTATTTCTGCATCTTTGGTGAAAGCTAAATGCTTTGTTTAGGGCTTCCCATTGTTGTTACTTCATAGTATTGTAGTAAAAACATTTCACAGTATTCTCTATGCGTGCAATTTATTGACGCATTAAAAATATCCCATGCAAAGGTAGTCTTTAATTATCATAAGTTCAGTTCATTTACCCAAAGAGGTTTTTTAATGTTTACCCAAAGAGGCTCAGGAGGTTTATTAGAATATTGAAGCAGCAGTGTCATATTGGCTTTTCTTTAATGCTTTTTTCCCTCCTGCTTTGAAACATGTAAATCTGTTTAAAGTAATAGAAGGAAAATTGGTATTTAGGCCAGTTGATAAATGAAATCACTGTATATTTTAAAAGGATATCTTGCAGTAAAAGATTTGGGTCATCACATCTGCACAGCCACAGCAATTCTAGCTTACAATTTTGAAAATAGACATGGTTTTATAAACCTTTTTCAAAACCCCCTCAAGAAATGAGTTCAGACCTAAAAATCACTGATTATGAAGTTATAAAGCAGATAACTTTAAAGACTACATCTACTCATGCCGGGGAAAAAATATGGGATTGTTTGGAGTTCACACACAAACAATACTATTTTGTCTTAAATAGCTGTATAAGAAAAGTAAAAGGCATTCTTCCAGCTGAAATATATCTGGATAACTGCCTCAGCTTTTATTTACTTTTCATATTCAAATCTACTAAACCTGTCAGACGTTTGCAGAGTTAATGTTGATAGCAGGTTATAACACTTCCCATTTCTTTTTTATAATCCTGAGCATGTACACACTACACATCCCACTAGGAAATGAACACACTGGTTAATATCACGGAGACAGTTGTTGGAGGAAGAAACCAAACAATAATAAAAAAAAAGATATTTTAATTATATCTCTTAATTGGACCTTATTGACACTTTATGTTGGTACTGACCTAATAAAAATAATGGAAGAAACACTACTCTGTTTTGCTCTGGGATAATGTGCTTTACAGATTCTGCAATATATATATTTGTAAGTTCTGGAAGCTTAATTACCTTCACATAAATATAAAGCTTTATTTGATTGGTTACATTATGTGTAGAATCATTGAAATGCATCCATGACATTTTCCAAGGGTACACTCATGCTATATTAAGTACTTATTTATTTACTTGAGGATATCAAGGTTTCTTCCAGATTGGAGTTAAATGTTGATAGTATTCACTTTCGCTAGGTCATGCCTCTTCCCTATCTAGTCGCTTCCTATATGAAGGTTTAACTATCAGGAGTGTAACAAATCAGAAAAGTTCTTTCCTTATCTATACTCTTGATTGTGGCAGGTAACCATGAGAAGGTGGCCTTGTCACAATCACCGTCTCAGATTCTCCCAGAATGATCTGATTTTCCAATGCATGAAGATGCTGATTGATGAGTTTCATTGTTTTGAAGACACTTAATCACATATGCCTAGTGCAATAAAGATAGATTCTGTATTCCTAGAATGCTTCACTTATTTGTATTTTCCATGTATTCTTTCCTGTTCAGTTTCTCTGTCCTTCACATGCTGAAAACAATGTCGCCCAAAAAGCACATTCCTAAAAGTCATTCATTCATGGGTGCCAAAATGAAATGAAAGAGGAAGGACGTTCTGCTGATTGAAAGTAAAAAAAAAAAAAAATAATAATAATAAAAGCATGGAGTTCAGAGTATAATCTTTTAGTCTGGAAATATTTTAAAACATGATTGGAATTGCACAATGAAAGCTCAATTGAAAAATGGAGACATTACAGGATCAAGATGACTTGCAGGGATGGAGAGCTACAAATATTTTCTGTGGGGCAGGATTTCTGGTGACAATCATTACCAGTTTTTGTAATTGACAATAAATTGAATATAACACAAACAATTACCTCGTGTATATTTTCAAACTGGAAAAATATATGTCTTTTCCATGAGAGTTCACTTTTATATAAACAAAACAGAATCTTATAAAAAAAACTAACTTTTAAATATAAAAGTGAAAAAGTGTTACATTCATTCTCTTTTGCTTGCTTTTGTTTTACTTTATAACGTGCTGCTTCAAAGACTAGACATTGGAAACAACCTGCTTTTGTTTAAATCTAGGTTCTGACATTACACTAGCTATGTGAACATAAACAGATTACTTTTCTGTGCCTCAATGTCTGCATCTCCAAAATGGGAATAAAAATATCTCTCATATAGAACAGTACATAGCATGTCATGATATGCAAATATTTTTACTACTAAATATTTTTGTATAAGAATCAAATATTATTTAAAAATAGTGAATTATTCACATGTCTCTGTTTTCCAAATTTGGACTATAGATAGCTTTTAATCAATTTTAATCATCAAACAATTCTTTTTATTTAGTATATTTAAGTTTAATTTATTCTATACTCACCTATATGAAAGTGTGCCAGATTCAATACATGAAGAAAGTTAGAAACCTCTTCTTGCTGTTTCAGAATTACAATATTTCACATATAATAGCAAATATAAGACAAACATTTATACAAAACTGATAAGATTCTGGAATTTTATGTATCTGATTTTAATGTCACAACTGTGCCTTATGGAAACTAATCTACAGCCCAGAACTTGCTAAACTTATTTGGCAGACTAAAAAACTTTTAGAGGCATACTCTTATCATATAACACAGATACTCCAAAAGCAGAAACAAAGAAATGAGTGCATAAATATTTTACTTCTGAATTAAACACTTTTATCTTCTGGGAATCAGGAAAGTAAAATGAGATAAATTTTAAATGAGAATAAAAATTCCGTATTTTTAAATTAACAATGATGTAGATTTGAATCTAATCAGGTTAGAGGTAAAAGGGTCCATTTGAACACAGACACCTGAACAGACTAGCTGCTGCTGCTGCTGCTAAGTCGCTTAAGTCATGTCCAACTCCGTGCGACCCCACAGATGGCAGCCCTGCAGGCTCCCCCGTCCCTGAGATTCTCCAGGCAAGAACACTGGAGTGGGTTGCCATTTCCTTCTCCAATGCATGAGAGTGAAAAGTTAAAGTGAAGTCGTTCAGTCGTGTCTGACTCTTAGCGAGCTTATGGACTGCAGCCTACCAGGCTCCTCTGTCCATGGGATTTTCCAGGCAAGAGTACTGGAGTGGGGTGCCATTGCCTTCTCCAGTGCTAAATAGTCATATATGAACTACAAATTATATTCTCACATGTAATTTAATCATATGTTAGGTATCAAAAAATAAGTATTTACAAATGAGTCAAAAATTTTAATATTTTCATTTAGCTGGATTCAAAAACATTTGAAATTCTTCTTTGATCCCTCAGCATGACTTGATGTCATATTTTTCATTAAGCAATTCTAATGTCATCAGCTTGCCTTATGTGGCTTTGAATTATATGACTTGTATAAAATAAGAGAAAGGCTGATGGGAAATTAATCCATGGAGTGAAAAACAAAGAGGTCTTAAACATCGCTCCTAATATTGTGGGGAGTGCTTACAAATTACCACACTTTCTGGTATAAAAATTACCAAGATTTTGTGATCAGTCATGCATCTGTTTATATCAGTAGTCAGAAAAATTATCTTTAAATTTGAGTAATTTAAAAACACTTTATACTTAAAATCCATCTGAGGAAGTGACAAACTTCTTTACATTTGGATTTCAATATTTGAAATTCTTAATATATTAACAAAACCAATGAATTGTAAGTCCATAATACTAATAATTTTGGCTCAAGTTAACAAAATTAAGAATTTTTTTCTGCTTATCTTATTTATAGAACTTTATCACTTTCAAAACTTCTCTTTATATATAGTAGCAACTATTATAGTAGTAATACTGCCAATTAAACTTGTTGGTCCTTACACCTTTTGAGAATTATGGATTATAAGATATATACCAAGAATAACGCATACATATAAATACACACAAACGTTGACATGCACTTAAGCTGATACATGAAGGTTCTAAAATTCAGTGACTATATACTAATATAGACTGAGGTAAAGTTTTATTTTATTTACCTTCCTGGGGAAGTGGCATGATACAATGCAAGTTAAAAGGATCCAATTTCAGACTTCAAGAATTTGATAATCTAGGTAAGGCAATACTTTTAAGAATGTGTGAAAATATGCAACTTTAGAACACCACAGGCATAAACCAGTAGGTACTATTTTTAAGAAGAAAGCGATCTTAATATTTATGAATCAACAATTCACAATGTTAAGTGCTTTAATAAGTTGATCTCATTGATTCTTCACAAGAGCCCATGAGATAGATTTTTATACTTCCATTTTAAACCAGGAAACTAAGACTCAAACAAATTAACTTACACAAGATCACATAGCCAAGGATACACTTTAACAAATATAGGCTTTAACCCTCTCATGGCACTCCTTCACGATTCATGCTGCCTTTACTACAGGACACTTGAAAAGGAATATTCAAAGAAGACTCTTTTAAAAATTCCCTTAATATTTTTTAAAGTAAACAATATAAAATCATCATAAAACATACTCCAATTTGAAGAAAAAAATTATCCAAATAAATCCACCTCACACTGTAAGCCAGGATTTGTTACTTTGCTTGTTTAGTTAAGTATCCAGAGACCATATAGGAATCAATTATGTTACTGATTGAGAATATTCTAAAATTGAACTGTTATAAAACTGTACAAAAATTATGATTTCATACCATGAAAATGTCCTTGGATTGCTGCAATATAGCGAATTTCCTTGGAACTAACTTGCTGATGTTGTTTTCCTTCCCTTATTTCCCCTCTTGTATGACAAATGGTTTTTTTCTATGCATTAGGCATTGTTAACAAATTTTCCTAATAGAGGATGAAAAATTAATACTAGTTTTAAATTCTCAATTCAAGTTTATATTGTGTTAATTGATTTGTTGTTTACATTTTATTAAATTATTATATCAAAATGAGAAATATTTATGTTTGTAATGGTAAGTCTAAAATATAAGGACACAAACACATTTGTACAGTAAGATCTCAACTTTTGAAAAAATAAGTAGAAAGAGAGTTAATGAAAAATACAAAAATGCTTCTACTGATTAGTTCCAAAGATGATTTTTGGTTTTGGTTTTGTTTCTGAGTTTTATATATCATTGTCTATGCTTTCTGCCTGTCTTCAATAAGAATATATTTTATAATAAAAAAAATTTAACAGACATCATCATTTAAATTTAAAATTATTCAGTTCAATATTGGGCTTATATGCAGAAATATTTTTAAGAGTAAAAAGAATAATCATCTTTTACCAGGTTTCCCCTATGCATCCAATAAAGGAGAGGATTAATAGTTGATAACTTTAGAACAAAAATAAAGAGACTAAAACGTGGTCTGTTTTTTGCTGATGTTGTTGTTACCACCATATGCTAACAAATCTAAACAATGCCAGTGATAAAATATCCCTAAAATCTAAATGTAAACAACATCTGCATTTACCCCTTCCCATCCCAACCCCTAGTCCCACTGCCTCTGATATAATTTAGGCTATGGTCATTTCTCTTTTATTAAAACAACACAAAATTGGATTTAGGTATCAGTAGCAAGAAGAATAATCTGACAAACATAACCTTTAAGCTAATACAAATTTTTCACTTAAGCCATTTTTTATATGTTTTACAGGGACTGAAGAGGAGGATGAGGGAGATGACCTTTTGCTTCGGTCTGTGGATGAGTTCTGGTGGTTTCCTCACATGTGGAGCCATATGCAGCCCCACCTCTTCCACAATGAGTCATCTTTAGTTGAGCAGATGATTCTCAACAAGGAATTTGCACTGGTGAGTACATTTTATTGAAGTATTTTTCAAACTATGAATTGTGATATATTAGTGGATTGTAAAATCAGCTTATTGGGTTTAGTCCAATAGAAATAGAACAGAACAGAAAATACAGGAGTGTGCCACAGGTGTTAGGGCTGCTCCAGTGGAGCTACTGATAAGAATCCACCTGCCAATGCAGGAGACACAAGAGATGCAGGTTTGATCCCTGGGTTGGGAAGATCCCCTGAAGGAGGGCATGGCAACTCACTCCAGTATTCTCGTCTGGAGAATCCCATGGACAGAGGAACCTGGCAAGCTACAGTCCATAGGGTTGCAAAGACTTGGACACAACTGAAGCAATTTTGCCACCGTAAGTGTTAAGTGGACATACTGCTTTGTATTATTCTGTTTCAGGCATGTGTGTGTACATGTATATGTACTGGGTCATGATGTGCTATAACATGTATTCAAAAAATTAGGTCATTGTCTGAAAGTTACCATCTCCTGCTTTATGAAAGTATTATACTATGAATAGGGAAAATAGTACTTTCTCCATTGTATTCCTTGCTCTTGCTCAGTTGCTAATTCATGTCCAACTCTTTGTGACTCCATGGACTGCAGCACACCAGGCTTCCCTGTCCTTCACTATCTCCCAGAGTTTGCTCAAACTCATGTTCATTGAGTCAATGATGCCATCCATGGGATTCTCCAGGCAAGAATACTAGAGTAGGTTGTCAACCCCCTCCAGGGGATCTTCTCAACCCAGGCATTGAACCCACATCTCTTGCGTCTCCTGCATTGGTAGGCAGTATCTTTACAACTGTACCACCTAAGTCAGATTTTTATTGTATTCTAGTACATAATAACTGTCTCCTCAAAAAGTATTTGTTGCAAGGGTGAATAAATCAGTTCAGTTTAGTCACTCAGTCATGTCTGACCCTTTGAGACCCCATGGACTACAGCACACCAGGCCTCCTTGTCCATCACCAACTCCCAGAGTTTACCCAAATTCATGCCCATTGAGTCAGTGATGCCATCCAGCCATGTCATCCTCTGTCATCTCCTTCTCCTGCTGCCTTCAGTCTTTCCCAGCATCAGGGTCTTTTCAAATGAGTCAGCTCTTCGCATGAGGTGGCCAAAGTACTGGAGTTTCAGCTTCAACATCAGTCCTTCCAATGAACACCCAGGACTGACATGCTTTAGGATGGACTGGTTGGATCTCCTTGCAGTCCAAGGGACACTCAAGAGTCTTCTCCAACACCACAGTTCAAAAGCATCAATTCTTACATACTGCGGTGCTCCCGTGTTGGGTGCATATATATTTATAATTGTTATATCTTCTTCTTGCCGCAATATGTAAGACAAATGCTAACAAGTATGAAAGGAGAAATTAACAACAACACAATAATAGTGGGAGACTTTAATACCCCACTCACACCTATGGATAGATCAACTAAACAGAAAATTAACAAGGAAACACAAACTTTAAACGATACAATAGACCAGTTAGACCTAATTGATATCTATAGGACATTTCATCCCAAAACAATGAATTTCACCTTTTTCTCAAGCTTCTCCAGGATATCACATCCTGGGCCATAAAGCTAGCCTTGGTAAATTCAAAAAAATAGAAATCATTCCAAGCATCTTTTCTGACCACAATGCAGTAAGATTAGATCTCAATTACAAGAGAAAAACTATTAAACATTCCAACATATGGAGGCTGAACAACACGCTGCTGAATAACCAACAAATCACAGAAGAAATCAAAAAAGAAATCAAAATTTGCATAGAAACGAATGAAAATGAAAACACAACAACCCAAAACCTGTGGGACACGGTAAAAGCAGTCCTAAGGGGAAAGTTCATAGCAATACAGGCACACCTCAAGAAACAAGAAAAAAGTCAAATAAATAACCTAACTCTACACCTAAAGCAACTAGAAAAGGAAGAAATGAAGAACCCCAGGGTTAGTAGAAGGAAAGAAATCTTAAAACTTAGAGCAGAAATAAATGCAAAAGAAACAAAAGAGACCATAGCAAAAATCAACAAAACCAAAAGCTGGTTTTTTGAAAGGATAAATAAAATTGACAAACCATTAGCCAGACTCATCAAGAAACAAAGGGAGAAAAATCAAATCAATAAAATTAGAAATGAAAATGGAGAGACCACAACAGACAACACAGAAATACAAAGGATCATAAGAGAGTACTATCAACAATTATATGCCAATAAAATGGACAATGTGGAAGAAATGGACAAATTCTTAGAAAAGTACAACTTTCCAAAGCTCGATCAGGAAGAAATAGAAAATCTTAACAAACCCATCACAAGCACGGAAATTGAAACTGTAATCAAAAATCTTCCAGCAAACAAAAGCCCAGGTCCAGACGGTTTCACAGCTGAATTCTACCAAAAATTTAGAGAAGAGCTAACACCTATCCTGCTCAAACTCTTCCAGAAAATTGCAGAAGATGGTAAACTTCCAAACTCATTCTATGAGGCCACCATCACCCTAATACCAAAACCTGACAAAGATCCCACAAAAAAAGAAAACTACAGGCCAATATCACTGATGAACATAGATGCAAAAATCCTTAACAAAATTCTAGCAATCAGAATCCAACAACACATTAAAAAGATCATACACCATGACCAAGTGGGCTTTATCCCAGGGATGCAAGGATTCTTCAATATCCACAAATGAATCAATGTAATACACCACATTAACAAATTGAAAAATAAAAACCATATGATTATCTCAATAGATGCAGAGAAAGCCTTTGACAAAATTCAACATCCATTTATGATAAAAACTCTCCAGAAAGCAGGAATAGAAGGAACATACCTCAACATAATAAAAGCTATATATGACAAACCCACAGCAAACATTATCCTCAATGGTGAAAAATTGAAAGCATTTCCCCTAAAGTCAGGAACAAGACAAGGCTGCCCACTTTCACCATTACTATTCAACATAGTTTTGGAAGTTTTGGCCACAGCAATCAGAGCAGAAAAAGAAATAAAAGGAATCCAAATTGGAAAAGAAGAAGTAAAGCTCTCACTGTTTGCAGATGACATGATCCTCTACATAGAAAACCCTAAAGACTCCACCAGAAAATTACAAGAACTAATCAATGACTATAGTAAAGTTGCAGGATATAAAATCAACACACAGAAATCCCTTGCATTCCTATACACTAATAATGAGAAAACAGAAAGAGAAATTAAGGAAACAATTCCATTCACCATTGCAATGGAAAGAATAAAATACTTAGGAATATATCTGCCTAAAGAAACTAAAGACCTATATATAGAAAACTATAAAACACTGGTGAAAGAAATCAAAGAGGACACTAACAGATGGAGAAATATACCATGCTCATGGATTGGAAGAATCAATATAGTAAAAATGAGTATACTACCCAAAGCAATCTATAGATTCAATGCAATCCCTATCAAGCTACCAATGGTATTCTTCACAGAGCTAGAACAAATAATTTCACAATTTGTATGGAAATACAAAAAACCTCGAATAGCCAAAGCAATCTTGAGAAAGAAGAATGGAACTGGAGGAATCAACCTACCTGACTCAGGCTCTACTACAAAGCCACAGTTATCAAGGCAGTATGGTACTGGCACAAAGACAGAAATATAGATCAATGGAACAAAATAGAAAGCCCAGAGATAAATCCACGCACATATGGACACCTTATCTTTGACAAAGGAAGCAAGGATATACAATGGATTAAAGACAATCTCTTTAACAAGTGGTGCTGGGAAATCTGGTCAACCACTTGTAAAAGAATGAAACTAGAACACTTTCTAACACCATACACAAAAATAAACTCAAAATGGATTAAAGATCTAAACATAAGACCAGAAACTATAAAACTCCTAGAGGAGAACATAGGCAAAACACTCTCTGACATACATCACAGCAGATCCTCTATGACCCACCTCCCAGAATATTGGAAATAAAAGCAAAAATAAACAAATGGGACCTAATAAACCTTAAAAGCTTCTGCAGATCAAAGGAAACTATTAGCAAGGTGAAAAGACAGCCTTCAGAATGGGAGAAGATAATAGCAAATGAAGCAACTGACAAACAACTAATCTCGAGAATATACAAGCAACTCCTACAGCTCAACTCCAGAAAAATAAATGACCCAATCAAAAAATGGGCTAAAGAACTAAATAGACATTTCTCCAAAGAAGGCATACAGATGGCTAACAAACACATGAAAAGATGCTCAACATCACTCATTATCAGAGAAATGCAAATCAAAACCATTTCACACCAGTCAGAATGGCTGTGATCCAAATGTCTACAAGTAATAAATGCTGGAGAGGGTGTGGAGAAAAGGGAACCCTCTTGCACTGTTGGTGGGAATGCAAACTAGTACAGCCACTATGGAGACCAGTGTGGAGATTCCTTAAAAAACTGGAAATAGACCTGCCTTATGATCCAGCAATCCCACTGCTGGGCATACACACTGAGGAAACCAGAAGGGAAAGAGACACATGTACCCCAATGTTCATCGCAGCACTGTTTATAATAACCAGGACATGGAAGCAACCTAGATGTCCATCAGCAGATGAATGGATAAGAAAGCAGTGGTACATATACACAATGGAGTATTACTCAGCCATTAAAAAGAATACATTTGAATCGGTTCTAATGAGGTGGATGAAACTGGAGCCTATTATACAGAGTGAAGTAAGCCAGAAAGAAAAACATGAATACAGTATACTAACGCATATATATGGAATTTAGAAAGATGGTAACAATAACCCTGTGTACAAGACAGCAAAAGAGACACTGATGTATAGAACAGTCTTATGGACTCTGTGAGAGAGGGAGAGGGTGGGAAGATTTGGGAGAATGGCATTGAAACATGTAAAATATCATGCATGAAACGACTTGCCAGTCCAGGTTCGATGCACGATACTGGATGCTTGGGGCTGGTGCACTGGGACGACCCAGAGGGATGGAATGGGGAGGGAGGAGGGAGGAGGGTTCAGGATGGGGAACACATGTATACCTGTGGTGGATTCATTTTGATATTTGGCAAAACTAATACAATTATGTAAAGTTTAAAAATTAAATTAAATTAAATTAAAAAAATAAAAAATAAAAAAAAAAAAGCATCAATTCTTCAGTGCTCAGCTTTCTTTATAGTCCAACACTCACAACCATACATGACTACTGGAAAAACCATAGCCTTGACTAGACAGACCTTTGTTTGCAAAGTAATGTCTCTGCTTTTGAATATTCTGTCTAGGTTGGTCATAACTTTCCTTCCAAGGAGTAAGCATCTTTTAATTTCATGGCTGCAATCAATCTGCAGAGATTTAGGAGCCCAAAAAGATAAAGTCCACCACTGTTTCCCCATCTATTTGCCATGAAGTGATGGGACCAGATGCCATGATCTTTGTTTTCTGAATGTTGAGCTCTAAGCCAGCCTCTTCACTCTCCTCTTTCACTTTCATCAAGAGGTTCTTTAGTTCTTCTTCACTTTCTGCCATAAGGGTGGTATCATAAGGTTATTGATATTTCTCCCGGCAATCTTGATTCCAGCTGTGCTTCTTCCAGCCCAGCGTTTCTCATGATGTACTGTGCAGATAAGTTAAATAAGACAATATACACCCTTGACGTACTCCTTTTCCTGTTTGGAACCAGTCTGTTCCATGTCCAGTTCTAACTGTTGCTTTCTGACCTGCATGCAAATTTCTAAAGAGGCAGGTCAGGCGGTCTGATATTCCCATTGCTTTCAGAATTTTCCACAGTTTATTGTGATCCACACAGTCAAAGTCTTTGGAATAGTCAATAAAGCAGAAACAGGTGTTTTTCTGTAACTCTCTTGCTTTTTCAATGAATAAGTAGATAAATTGATTCCCTAGAACAATGACTCTAGACCAGTGATTTTCAAACCAAGCATGTATCTTTTTCACTTAGAAGACTTTTTAAAACACATATGCTGGGGTTTCTGGTTCAGTAGATTGTCAAATAGGCCTGAGAATTTGCATTTCTGACAAATTTACAGAGGATGCCTTTGCTGTTGGAACTGCACTTTGAGAACCATTGCCCTGGACTAGGAGTTGGGCTACTATGGCCATCGAGCCAAATTTGGCCTGTTATTTGCTTTATATTGTTCTTGAGCTAAGATAATTTTGTTTGGGTTTTTTGAATTTATGTTTTAAAATGAAAAACAGAGACAATAATATTCTGTGACATAAAAATTACATACAATTCATGTTTCAATGTCCATAAATAAGGTGTTATTGGAATAGCACCACACTCTTCTCTTTATGCATTGTCTGCGGCTGCTTCTCCATTGCAATGGGAGAGTTGGGTAGCTGCAAAACGGATTGGATGTCCTACAAAGTCCACCTCAAATAATTACTATCTGGACCTTTACTGAGAAAGTTTGCCCACCCCGGTGCTAGATAGGAAGTAAATCATCTATCCTTTTAACAATCTACTGAAAGAAATCTTTTCCCCAGAAAAACACTCAGAGGCATATTCTCACATCTTCACACAGTGTGGTAGATGGTCACAAGGGTTATGTGAGTCCCCCAAAGGCCTCCATCTTAAGGTGGTTTTTTTTTTAATAAATAGTGTATTTGCACTGTGTAATTGCTGATAGATATCATTTTTCTAAGGTCAAATTGGGAGGCACAAACCCAAGGCCTTATAAGTACTAAAATATTTTATAACATTATGCCTAATTATTATGTTAGTAGATCACCCTTCTTTCCATCTCTAAATCCCAAGACTTATGTCAGATCTGCACGTAGGATCTCACTAGTCATTGTGGGAGCATAAAAAGCAGTTAAGATCATGGACTCAAGACTGTGTTTGAATCCTGGCCTTCCATCAATGGCTGTTTGAACTTGAACCAAAATTACTTAGCCTCTGTGTCTCAGTTTCCCCATCTGTAAAAATGAGAATAATCATGACAACCACCTCATAGGACCACTTTGTGGATATGTAGAATGTACTTAGCATACAATCAGCATTCAATGGTTATTAATCAATTATGATCTTTCTAAATCCAGACTATTATGTGGTTATATCTTACTTTAAAAAAAAATATTGTTCAAAATATGGCTTTACAAAAGTTTGATCCTCACTTGCTTTTGGGGAATGTCTAAAAAATTTTGTGCTGCTTCATAACATTGGAAAATTAAGTAAATATTCCTTTTTCAAAAAATAAACTTACCTTGAGTAAGCATGCTGAATTTTCTCAGAGCAGTTACCTTGAAAATAAACTGTATTTATCATTTGGCTTGAGCCTCCCCCCACCTCATTTTCTCTCTGAAACCTTGCTTTTTAGGCATGTAGATTATATTTCATAATGGTTGATTTCACCTGTTTGTGTAAAATTTTTTAAAGCCATGCTGAGAGCACTGGGACAGACTCAGATGTAATTGCTTTGTAATGAAATGTTGAAAGCTATTTAGAGTCCATTCAGCACACTTATATTTGTTTAGTCAGTGTGCTTAGAAACTAGACTGAAACCTATCAGTATATTTTATAAGAAAAAAATCTTATTATAGTTTGCATAATCAAAATATAATAACTAAAGTGAAGTCTGTTAAACACACATACTGAAATGATATTGTTCTTTTCCTTCTGATGTTGAGCTCCATAAAACGAATCAGGATTCTTCTCGGGGTGACATTAGAACCCCAGCTTTATGTCATCCTGTACACATAAGATGACAATATGTGTGTTGTCCAGAGAGTCAGGAAGCATATTTCTTTCTTATTGAATTATTATCTTTCTATATCCAGATGACACTTCAAAACCCTCCACAGTATTAAGATGGGATAGGATAGTGAAAAGCATTATATTGGCAGGCTACATTTTACCCTTGACTGTTAGTAACATGTTCTAATACAGCTGGCACCTCATTTAATGTCTTCATGCCTCTGTTTCCTCCCCTGAAATAGAAATGATTCCCTTTTTCACTCTCTAAACTATAGAGCTTTTAGATAATTAATTTATATCAACTCATCTGCCAGCCTAAAGCACAGGACCAGATAATCCACTGATCAATTCCAATTCTAAAATTCTGTGATTGTTGATATTGGTCCACAAATTTGAAATGAACATCTTGAAATACTCATCTAGCTACAATCGAAGCAATTATGGAAAGGGATTTTCAAACTAAAAGACCAATTTATATTGAAAAACATCCAAAGTGTTTAAATCTCTTTTTTATTCCATCCTGACGTTACTCCCTATTCCTTGGTTTGACCTTGGCTGACAGAGGTGTGCTGTGCTTTTATCAGTGAAAAGCACAACTGTTCTCACAATATTTACAAAAATGATTCACCTAACATATTAATAGCTTCATATTGATATTTAAAAAATTGTTAAACAATCAAACAAAATGGTTCATTTGTAGATTTTCTCTGAATTGTTTCTGGATAGAGTTTGTGTTGCAATATGTCTAAAAATCAGGAGAAAAACGTATTGCAAGACTGTTTCTTTACTATTTGATTGTGTAAGAAGAATTATTATTACTGTAAAGCACCATCATTTCTTAATTCACACACACTTAAGTCTGCAGTGTGAATGTTTGTGTGTGGGGGCAATGACGTATGTCTATGTTGAATCCATGACTACATGTGTACATAGTGTGTGTTTGTGTGTGCATTTATATATATATATGCATGTTTAATCCATGAACATATATGCCATGTGAATGTGTTATAGAAGATATTAGTCTATTGATTAGCACAGGCAACCCAAATATGGTCATTGTAACGAGTAAGGCAGTAGGGTGGGAGAAATAATTTTGACTCTTCTTTTTTTTTTTCTTTTTACTAAATCATACATTTTGCTGTCACCAGACAGAAATGCAGATAGAAATAACACTTTGAAGATGACAGCAAAAAATTAAGGCTAAAGAGAACAAGAATATTCAGCTAATCTGCTTGATGCAAAAGTTACCAAAAAATCATTCCTGACTTAACCTATATCTCCTTTTCAAAGGAGAGAGAGAATACCTGTAGCATAATCCTGAATTATTTATTTCATTCCACAATAGATTTGTGGGGGAAAAGTAAGAAATGGTGGTTTGTTGTTGGAAGTTATATATATATATATATATATATTCATTAAAATTTCCAAATGAGAGGAGCTTTTTAATTCACTAACAGTAGCAGACCGAAAATATCCTGAAGGGAAAAAAGAACACTTTTCCTCTTCAATGGTGACTTTTCAAAAATGCTGTTTTCTTTTTGACATTTTATCAAACAGTCTGAAACCTTATTCATAAGTAAATAAGTAAAAGATTCTAGAAATAAAGGCACAGGTTTTTTAATCTGCTTTTAAAACACTACATGTATTTCTGAACTCTATATAACTTGTTTTCATAAGACACAATATTCCTGATATGAAAAATTCTGACACTAAAATAGTTCTCATAAAAAATCTAAATTCAGCAAAGAGCGAATGTGAATAATTAGTAAGTGTCGCAGTGACCTGCACATAAAATCAGCTATGTAGAAATTTCAATTAAAAAATAAAAGGTATGTGATAGTGGAATTAATGGCACAATGAAATAAAACAGAGACAGTGCTGCCTTTCATTAGCTGCTAAACCTGTGTGTTTACTAAATTATGCAGTATATAACCTTATGCTAAGTCACTTCAGTCCTGACTCTGCAACCCTATGGACTGTAGCCCATCAGGCTTCTCTGTCCTTGGGATGCTCCAGGCAAGAATAATGGAGTGGGATGCCATGCCCTCCTCCAGGAGGCCTTTCCAACTCAGGGATCGACCCAGGGTCTCTTAGGTCTCCTGCATTAGAAGGCGGGTTCTTTACCGCTAGTGCCACCCGGGAATCCCCAGTGCTGTATAGCAAATAACAGATGTCAAAAAACTCTGATAATTACAACCAATAGGGTATTTCACAAGCAGGAAATGTAGAGAAGGTAATAATATTTAATCAAAAGTAAAACTGTGAACAAACATTGATTTGATAAAAGTTTTGGGTTTTTTTTTGTGGTTGTGTTTAGTTGCTAAGCTATGCCTGAGCCTTTTGTGATCCCTTGTGGACTGAAGCATGCCAGGTTGCTCTGTCCATGGGCTTTTCCAGGCAAGAATACTGGAGTGGGTTGCCTTTTCTTCTCCAGGGGATCTTCCTGACCCAGGGATCGACCCTGCATCTCCTGCAATGGCAGGAAGGTTCTTTCCATTGAGCCAACCAAGGAAAGTTTACTTTACAAGTAAAGTAAACAAGTAAACTTTACAAGTAAAGTTTACAAGCCAACCTGATGAAAGTTTACTATGGAGCAAATAGTATATTTTGTAGGTTCAGTGATGTATAAGGCAGTCTGTATACCCAGCAGAGTAGACACATGAGTATGGATTTAGATGAAATATAAAGAAGCAAAGCATCTAGGCATAGGAAAGTTTGAAATATTTTCAGCAATTGCATGACTTCTTGAGGGATCCTGCAGAATACATACCCATGTAGTACAAATATCCAAGTGAAATACTTCTAATTACTAATGTAATTGGGTATATTTGTTATCTTTGGCTTCACAACAAATTAGTCAAAAACTTAACAATTTAAAACAATACACACTGATACCAAACAGTTTATGTGGGTCAGAAATTTAAATATGATTTAACAAGATCCTACAGTTTAGGATCTCTCAAGAGATTTCAACCAAAGTGCCAGCTGGGGCAGCAGTCATTTCGAAGCCCGACTAGAAGGTGGACCAGCTCTGAAGCTCACTCACGTGGTTTTTGTTAAGACTTAGGGCCTCGTGGGCTTTCAGGCTGTGGACCTGAGTATCTCAGTTGCTGCCTGGTTCCGTGCTCAGTTCCTCACCATAAGGGCTCCTCTAGAGGGAACTCACAACAAGCAGTTGTTTGGTTATTTGGGTTCTTTGAATTTCCATAAGAATTGTAGGATCACCTTATCAATCTCTGCACAATGACCAGCTGGAATTTCAATAAGGGTAGCATCCATGGCTTTCATGGATCAATTTGGGAAATACTCTCATCTTAGCAATATTAACTGTTCGAACAGGCTGTTTTTCCATTTACTTAGGTGGTCTTTAATTTCTTTCAACAATATTTTATATTTTCAGAGCATATGTTTTGCACCTCTTTTATTAAAAATATTTCTACTTCTTGTATTCTTTTTAATGCTATTGTAAATGGACTTTTTATTAATTTCATTTCACGTTGTTCATTTTTATGTGTAGAAGTACAATTGTTTTTTGTATATGGATATTGTAACCTTCAAATTTGCTGCACTCGCTTGTTAGTTCAAGAGGTTTTTAAAATGGATTCCTCTAGAGAGCCTATATGCAAGCTCATGTCATATGTAAGTAAAGATAGTTTTACTTCTTCTCTAATCTGGATACAGTTTATTTTATTTTATTGTCTAATTTTCCTGACTAGAACTTGCAATACAATTTTGAATAGAAATGGTAAGAGCAGATATCCTTGTCTTATTCCTGATTTAGGAGGAGAAATCCAGTCCTTCACCATTAATCATGATGCTAGTTGTGGACTTTTGAAGATACCCATTATCAAACTGAAGTGTCTATCTATTCCTACTCAGCTGAGTATTTTTATCATAAAAGGCTCTTGGATTTGTCACATTTTTTTATGTCTATTCAGTTTATTGTGTGTTTTTTTCCCTTTTTTATTTTGATTCTATATTACATTAATAGATTTTTAGATTTTAAACCAACGTTACATGCTTGTGATAAATTTCAGTTGGCCAGAGTGCATGCTTGACCTATGTTGTCGAATTTAACTGCTTAGTATTTTGTTGAAGATTTTGCATCTATATTCTTAAGGATATTCTTCAGTAGCTTTCTTTTATTACAAAATCTTTGTCTGGTTTTGGTGTTAAGGCAATACCCATATACATTGATGCACTTAACGGTGTGCCACATCTCTCTCAGATTTTATTCAATTTTAATTATTTGTTTCCTCTCTGTTCTTCAGATTGCATAATCTCAATCAATGTATCTTTCTTTAAGTTTCGGGATCTTTCCTGTGCCAGCTCTTCTGTTGAAACCCTTTAATAAACTTTTTATTTTAGTAATTGTACTTTTCAATTCCAGAATTTCCACTTGATTCCTTTTTATAATTTATATCTTTTTATTGATATGGTCTATTGAATGAATCGTTGTCATCTCACACTTCTTTACATGTGTAAGTATGACTTGTTTCAGTTCTTAGAATGCATTTGAAATCATTGTCTGCTATGTCTGGCATCTGAGCCCTTTGACAGCAGTTTGCATTGCTTCCTTTACTTTGCTATCTATGGGTCACACTTTCCAGTTTCTTTGCATATCTTGTAATTTTCTGCTTAACACTAGACATTTGCTTTGGTGACTCTGATTTTGACCCCAAGGTTCTACTCTTCCTACAAATCACCACTGACCTCATTCCCTCTAGGCTCTGGGGTTCTGGAATTTGGAGGAGCTTTCCCTATCTCCCATTCTCTACACCACATACACATGCTTAAGAACAAACTAGAAAGGCATGGGTCAAAGAATATTTTAGTGACTTCATCTTTTGTTAATTCAAAAGTTATCCTTGCCGGTACTGAAAAGAAGTTGAGGAGAGAGAAGAAAAGTCTTGCCTTTGTCTCTTCTGCCTAAAGGTAAATTGTCTATGTTCTAGTCTTATCTTCCACTTCCCCTTTTCCTTGGTCCTTAAGGATGAGACCACTTTTATTTGACTGCTTTTATCATACAGTTCAATCTGTGTAATCTACTATCCTAATTCTCCATACCAAAGCTACCATCCCACTTTTAAATTTAAGCCTTGTGATAGAAATGAGGCTATAATTGTTGATAATTTCCCCTGATAAGCTAGAATTTCTAGACTAGGTTTCCAAATTAAAACCCACTCTATTTTTGGAAATAATTTTTTGTAATGGTATTTAATCCTAAAGCAGGCAAAATGCATATATTTTTAAGTTTGGAAAAAGCATTAAATAAGGAAATCAAATATTAATGGCATTTCCTTGGAAGACAGAACAAATGTTTAGTAAATGGAATATTTGTATAATCTTGAATATAGTTATTTAATTATACTTATTGGAAATCTGTAATGAGCAAAATAGTGTCAGACAGAAGAAAATACTAAAAATCACAGTGGGAAGTTTATAGAACACCAGCCAGCAAGCTTGAGGCTCATTATATGAGCAATTTAAATGATTTTGTTACTGAATATAGAACATTTATTTATTGATGGCATTTTCCAGCTGTTTAAAAGTATTTCCATATCTATGTGGTCAGTAGAGATATCCTTTCATCATTATGCCTATATATTGTTTTTGCTTTTTATATTATATATGCATATATTTCTCATATATTGTTCAGAAGTATCATTCACTCCATCACCATATTCCTTTCCTGTGACGGTACTGCCTGTCACAATCCACAATCCTTTGTGCCTTCCTGTTAATACTCTTATGTTTTATTTACAATAAAAGTGAATAAAACTTTGTGTGAAAAAATTGCACACCTATAGATTCAACCTCTAATATATACTGTATCAAGATGGAATATTATGTTACAGTGAGTGAGCTATTCATTTGTCACTGAAAATCTTCAGCATTTGAGCACTTTACTGTTTTAACCATTTCAGAGAGTAACCTTTTAAAATACATAACTTACCACTTTTCAATTGATAAATGTGTACTAAGTATTTGCCACATTTTTCATGATGGCAAAAAGTTTTCATGTTGATTCAGATTATTTTACTATACTCTGTTCTTGCTGTGTTCTCACAGTCAACTGCAATTATGTGGATTGTTTGTTCCTAAACTATGTTCACAGAATTTTTTGAATTCTTGTGTCTACTTTTTCTAGTTTTCCAGTCTGTGGTTTGTAATATCGGTAGCTTTCTCTTCTAGCCATTGTCATACTATCTGGGTCTAGCAGCCAGGTTGCCATTTCAATAAAATGAAGTGGTCAAACTAGATGACTACTGAAGCCCTGATGTCTCTAAAATTATATGAACTTGAATTGCCTTGAGCTTCAAAATCAGAGTATGCTTCTTAGGCTTGCTTCTCGAGTAAAAATGAAAGCTCTCAATTTCACAAATGAAGAAACTGAGTTCATACATGACATGTACTTGGTCACACAGAGAATCCACATTCTGCCTTGGGGAGCCTAATTCAATGTTCTTTCAATTACACCACATAGCAACCCAAGCAAGAGCTGATGATATGTGGGAGAACCAGACAGTCTCTCTCTAAGGCAAAATAAACCAATCTGTGTGCCCTGTTTTCCTAACGGCTTTTTGCTAATCATGCGTGTGTGGTGTGTGCTAAGTTGCTTCAGTCGTGTCTGACTCTTTGTGACCCTATGGACTGTACCCCGCCAGGCTCCCCTGTCTATGGGATTCTCCAGGCAAGAACCCTGGAGTGGGTTGCCATGCCCTCCTCCAAGGGATCTTTCTGACCAAGGTAATAAGTGTGACCTCTGCAAAGTTGAATCATTGTTGAAGAATCCAGACCTATCTCCTGTATTGAGAGTAGATGGTATTATATAAAATTTCAAAGATTAATATGGAAATTTTAGTGTATTAATGGCATAATGACCAATGTATTGCATAACAAGCAAAAATATTTTGACTTCTCTCTCAGCTACCAGTTGACAGCAGGTAGGATTTTTACTCTTATTACAGTTGGATAATACTATTTAGTAAAATTCTAGTTAGTTTATAAAAAGAGCTGCTAAGATTCTCAATTTCTGTTTTCACCAAACCTATGACATAAAGAATAGGAAAACTTTTAACCAGGAAATTAGAATTGGTTTTTCACTAGCTATTAATATTCATACTGCTGAGTAATGGATTTAGAGAAAAGGAGTGACTTTTCTTGTCATGGTCAGTCCTTGATTTACCAGTGTAGTATTGACAGATAGATGAAAGAATTTCCCCTAGACGGAAAATTTCTGCAATACATATTTATCTATTTGATATTTTTAGTAGAGGGCACCATTAGAAACCCCCATCCCCCATATTCCTATCTTAGCTGCAACATTTGTTTTCTGTAAAGTGGCTATTTTTTCCTGAACGTGTTTAAATTCAAAGGAATAAATACCAGCTATAAAATACACTTTAATATTGAGCAGCAATGATTGAAGGAGATTGAGCTATTTACATTACTCAGATACATTAACATGAATCTATCAAGGTTTGCATCTGTCTGTTCTGAGTATCTTATCATTATTTTTAGTAACTAGAAAATCTTAAATGTCATTCTTTCTGCTTTATGTTTTTTATGTATTTAAATATTTTAAGATTAACTAGAGGAACTCCAATTCTTTTCAGCTGCTGGTACATATATTAATTGCAACAAAGATTTCCCCTAGGAGGTAAGCTGATAACTGCTTAAAGTAGTTGTTAGTATTTAATTTACTTACTATAAGGTAAATACATATTTCCTTTAAATATTGAGTTTCGTTTATATAGTACTGTCCACAAAATACAAAAGAAAAATTCACTTTCCTCTGAAGAAAACAAAAAGTTAGTTATTTTTATACATAAACATCTTTTATGACATGAGTTTACCCTGTGGAAGCCCTGTGTAGTTGCCCAGAGTATTAATTAAGCTCATGTGTGTCCTTAGCAAATGACTGAAAATTCCTGTGCATTAATTTTCAACATGTAAAATGGGGATGATAATAGTTTCCACCTGATAGGTTTCTATGAGGATTAGATGATGTGTGTACCTAGTCATATGTGTATAATGCTAAGCTAAGTGCTTGGCGCATAAGTGTTTCAAAAAGTGTTTGTCATCTTCACCATCACTGTTGTTGTTGTTTAGTCACTGAGTAGTGTCCAATGCTTTGCAACCCCATGGACTGTAGCCCGCCAGGCTTCTCCATCCATAAGATTTTCCAGGCAAGAATACTGGATTAGGTTGTCATTTCCTTCTCCAGGGGATCATCCTGACTCAGGTATTGAACCCAGGTCTCCTGCATTGCAGGAAGACTTTACCTTCTGAGCCTCCAGGGAAGCTGGAAAGTGTATCAAATTTGAATCATAATGATGGACAGTATTTCATGAATCCCTAATTAATGCACATCTAAACCTGCTGTGCCCTTAGAAATAATGAAATTTGTGGAACACAGAATACATTTAACTCTTGCCCTTATGAATCTCCAAAAGGAGCATAAAGAGTTGAAGAAAGGAAGAAGAAATTGATTTGGTGTCAGAAGAGGTTTGAGTTGGGAATTAAGAGAAAATGAGATTGTGTGGTTCTTGTGGAGCCAGAATATGCAGGAGCTTTTCCCCCTGGATTTGAGGGTCTCAGGAACCCTAACTTCAGCTGTACTGATCACTTTTGCTTAGAATGCTATCTTTTGACATTCCAATTCTCCAGATTCTCATATCACCTCCCCTAATTAATGTATCCTAATTTACTGCTCTCCTGTAACCTCCTAGATCAGGACTCTTATGTGCCTTTTATACATAAGATTAGGAAGTGGGCCACTTAGCAACAAGGCACTGAGAATTCTTATTTCTTCATTCTCATTTCAGGGTACAGATGTCTTTAGTACTTGATGAACACTTCTAACAGAGAAGGCAATGGCACCCCACTCCAGTATTCTTGCCTGGAAAATCCCATGGACGGAGGAGCCTGGAAGGCTGCTGTCCATGGGGTCGCTAAGAGTCTGACACGACTGAGCGATGTCACTTTCACTTTCACTTGCATGCATTGGAGAAGGAAATGGCAACCCACTCCAGTGTTCTTGCCTGGAGAATCCCAGGGACGGGGGAGCCTGGTGGGCTGCCGTCTATGGGGTCACACAGAGTCGGACACGACTGAAGCGGCTTAGCAGCAGCAGCAGACCACTTCTAAATGCATCCTCAGTACCCATTTTTACACTGTTCCTAGTGGATAAAGCCGAAGTGTGATAGTGGAGCCAAAATGTCTAGCTAGAGGGCTGATTTTTCAGCTTTTTCTTTAAGGTAGAGAGCATTTACTATTGTTCTGGCCAGTTAGATGCAAGACTATGCTGTTGTATGGAACTTCCAGGAAAGCAGGTGAGATATGGTTGATGTCTGCCCTTTTGCACTCTGCCTTTGTTCCTTTCTCTTGCCCAGTATATTGTCATATTGGCTGGAAATGACACATCCATCTTAAAACTATGAAGGAAAGGCCAAGAGAATCAGAGACCTCACTTCTGTCATTCTTGAACTTCTGAACCAACCACTTATCTCCAGATTTCCAATTACTCAAGAAAAATAAGCTGCTGCTGCTTCTTTTTTTAATCCACTGTTTTTTGTTTTCATTTTTGTTTTTCTGATACAAAGTTTGTTTCCTATCCAATGCTTTTCCATTGCATTTTTTCTCATAAGTCATTTTTAGATTTGCCTACATCCAAATTGCCCCCATTTCTAAACTTTGTAGACCCTTCAAAGGAATATTCATATGGAATGCCCTAAATAAGCCTTGGCTTCCCCAATGGCTCAGTGGTAAAAGAATCCACTTGCAATGCAGGAGCAGCAGAGACTCGGGTTTGATCCCTGAGTCGGGAAGATCCCCTGGAGGAGGACATGGCAACCCACTCCAGTATTCTTGCCTGGAGAATCCCATGGACAGAGGAGCCTGGCAGGCTACAGTCTATAGGGTTGCAAAGAGTCAGACATGACTGAGCAACTTAGCATGCACGCACACAAACATGGCCTAACACTTTTTAAGAAGTGTTGATGGTGAAAATTTTATGCTAATTATCAATCAATTATTAGATAGCAGTTCTGTGAGTGAATTCTTAGAATATTCAATAATACCATAATTACATTTCACTGACAAATTTTCATTTTTTGCCTCAATAACCAAAGTTGTTTGCAATTAAGTGATTATGAGCTAATTAAAATCTGAGACTTTTAAGATTTTTTCAAAAATTTAACTCCACTCTACTGAGCATACCCTATTCAGATTGAATAATCCATCAAAAGCATTAATTAACATGTGTTTTTCTCCTTTGTTTTTTCAATTTGAAAAATTCATTCAGCTCAATAGGTTTTTGGTTTTTTTTTTATGTTTTTATCTATAATGGTTGAATGTTTTCATCATTCTGTGATTACCTCTTGAGAGTCAACACTTCAGATCCCTGCAGTCATTTCTCAGTATCCTGAATAATATGAGAATATGAGAAATTGTTTTCAAACATGTTGACAGTGGAAAGAGTTAAAGCCGGTTTTTAATACATGAGAATTGGAGTGATTGACTGAAGTTGTTTTGAGATGAAAACTGCACTGATACTTTGATTTCCAAATGGGATGCTACTTTAACATGAGGATAAGAAAATGGAAATATAATATTTGGTATGACAACATGTCTACAGAAAACCGGTAATTTAATCATCTTTATAGGCAGTTACTTAAGTGATCATGATTTGCTTTTTATTATATAGGCACCATTTGTTAACATAAACTTACTTTTTGTTTGATGAAATTTATTTAACAGGCTCATAAAGTTTCCACGAAATTGGAAACAATCACAGATGGAAATTAGTTTAACTCTTAGAGAAGGTACACAATGTCACAGAAGAACAAAATGTAATAATACCCTGTATTTCGGAGATGGGGGAGGAAATTTACAACCAGAGGAATGTCTCATTCTCATACCAAATGTTTAAAGCATTTTTCCATAAATGCATTAAGCTGACATTAAGGCAAAAAATGACTCCTAAGGGAAATTTCAGGATGACTCAAAAATAATATTAGAAATAAATCCCATTGCTCAGAGAAAATAATAGTTTATGCAAATATATTTCTGCAAAGTGAAATGCTTAAATTAATGATTCCAAATCATCAGCCATATAATTGTGGAAACATCCAAAGATTAGGAAATGTGTACAAAATTTTTAAATAAGGGACATTCCAGCCAGCTTCAAAAAGAACAAGTTGCTCTTCTCAACTTGTCTAACACACACACACACACACACACACACACACACATACCATAGGCATTTCACTTAAACCAGTGCTTTATTTCAGGAACATAGATAAGCAGGTAGATTTTCTTTTCTTTTTTTTTTTCAATTTATTTTTTATAGAAGGATAATTGCTTTATAGAATTTTTCATTTTCTGTCAAACCTCAACATGAATCAGCCATAGGTATACATATATCCCCTCCATATAGAATTTTTCATTTTCTGTCAAACCTCAACATGAATCAGCCATAGGTATACATATATCCCCTCCATTTTGAACCTTCCTCCCATCTCTCTCCCCATCCCACCCCTCTAGGTTGATTCAGAGCCCCTGTTTGAGTTTCCTGAGCCATACAGCAAATTCCCATTGGCTATTTTACATATGGTAATGTAAGTTTCCATGTTACTCTCTCCATACATCTCACCCTCTCCTACCCTCTCCCTATGTCCAGAAGTCTTTTCTCTAAGACTCTTTCTCCATTGCTGTCCTGTAAATAAGTTCTTCAGTACTATTTTTCTAGATTCCATATACATGTTAGGATACAACATTTATCTTTCTCTTTCTGATTCACTTCACTCTGTATAACAGGTTCTAGGTTCATCCACCTCATCAGAACTGACTCAAATCTGTTCCTTTTTATGGCTGAGTAATATTCCATTGTGTATATGTACCACCACTTTTCTATCCATTCATCTGTTGATGGACATCTAGGTTGCTTCCATGTTCTAGCTATTGTAAATAGTTCTGCAGTTAATAATGGGATACATGTGTCTTTTTAAATTTTTGTTTCCTCAGGGTATATGTCTAGCAGTGGGATTGCTGGGTCATATGGTTTCTTTATTCCTAGTTTTTTAAGGAATCTCTGTACTGTCTTTCATAGTGGCTGTATCATTTTACATTCCCACCAACAGTGCAGGAGTGTTCCCCTTTCTCAACACCCTCTCCAGTATTTATTGTTTGTAGAATTTTTGATGAAGGCCATTCTGACAAGGTATGAAATAGATATCTGGACTGGAAGACACAAGCTGAAATCAAGATTGCTGGGAGAAATATCAATAACCTCAGATATGCAGATGACACCACCCTTATGGCAGAAAGTGAAGAGGAACTCAAAAGCCTCTTGATGAAAGTGAAAGAGGAGAGTGAAAAAGTTGGCTTAAAGCTCAACATTCAGAAAACGAAGATCATGGCATCCGGTCCTATCACTTCATGGGAAATAGATGGGGAAACAGTGGAAACAGTAGAAGACTATTTTTCTGGGCTCCAAAATCACTGCAGATGGTGACTGCAGCCATGAAATTAAAAGGCGCTTACTCCTTGGAAGGAAAGTTATGACCAACCTAGATAGCATATTCAAAAGCAGAGACATTACTTTTCCAACAAAGGTTCGTCTAGTCAAGCTATGGTTTTTCCCGTGGTCATGTATGGATGTGAGAGTTGGACTGTGAAGAAGGCTGAGTGCCGAAGAATTGATGCTTTTGAACTGTGGTGTTGGAGAAGACTCTTGAGAGTGCCTTGGACTACAAGGAGATCCAACCAGTCCATTCTGAAGGAGATCAGCCCTGGGATTTCTTTGGAAGGAATGATGCTAAAGCTGAAACTCCAGTACTTTGGCCACCTCATGCGAAGAGTTGACTCATTGGAAAAGACTCTGATGCTGGGAGGGATTGGGGGCAAGAGGAGAAGGGGACGACAGAGGGTGAGATGGCTGGATGGCATCACGGACTCGATGGACATGAGTCTGAGTGAACTCCGGGAGTTGGTGATGGACAGGGAGGCCTGGCGTGCTGCGATTCATGGGGTCACAAAGAGTCCGACACGAGTGAGCGACTGATCTGATCTGGTCTGAACAAAGAGCAATGTTGAGCATCTTTTCACGTGTTTGTTAGTCATCTGTATGTCTTCTTTGGAAAAATGTCTGTTTAGATCTTTTTCCTATTTTGGATTGGGTTGTTTGTTTTTCTGGCATAGAGTTGTATGAGCTTCTTGTATATTTTGGAAATTAATCCTTTGTCAGTTGTTTCACTGGTTATTATTTTCTCCCATTCTGAGTGTTGTCTTTCACCTTGCTTATAGTTTCCTTTGTTGTGCAAAAGTTTTTAAGTTTAATCAGGTCCCACTTGTTTACTTTTGTTTTTATTTCCATTACTGTAGGAGATGGGTCATAGAGGATCTTGTTTTGATTTATGTCATCAAGTGTTCTGCCCATGTTTCCTCTATAAGTTTTATAGTTTCTGGTCTTACATTTAGGTCTTTAATCCATTTTGAGTTTATCTTTGTGCATGGTGTTAAGAAGTGTTCTAATTTCATTCTTTTACATGTAGCTGTCCAGTTTCCCCAGCACCATTTATTGAAGAGGCTGTCTTTGCCCCATTGTATATTCTTTCCTCCTATGTCAAATGTAGGTACTTATAGTTGCATGGGTATATTTCTGGGATTTCTATCCTGTTCCTTTGGTCTATATTTCTGTTTTTGTGCCAGTACCATACTACCTTGATGACTGTGGCCTTGTAGTATAATCTAAAGTCAAGCAAGTTGATTCTTCCAGCTCCATTCTTCTTTCTCAAGACTTCTTTGGCTATTTGGGGTCTTTTGTGTTTCCATATGAATTGTGAAATTTTTTGCTCTAGTTCTGTGAAAAATGCTATTGGTAATTTGATAGGAATCACATTTAATCTGTAGATTGTGTTTGGCAGTATAGTCATTTTCACAATATTGATTCTTCCTACCAGGAACATGGAATATCTTTCCATCTGTTTATGTCATCTTTGATTTCTTTCAATAGTGTCTGATAGTTTTCTGTGTACACATATTTTGTCTCCTTAGGTAAGTTTATTCCTAGATATTTAATTCTTTTTGTTGCAATGATGAATGGGATTGATTCCTTAATTTCTCTTTCTGATTTTTCACTGTTATACAGAAATGAAAGTGAGTTCTGTGTATTGATTTTGTATCCTGTAACTTTGCTAAATTCACTGATTAGCTCTAGTAATTTTCTGATACTATATTTAAGTATATCTATGTACAGTACCTAGAGCCAGACATCCTGGAATGTGAAGTCAAGTGGGCCTTAGAAAGCATCACTATGAACAAAGCTAGTGGAGGTGATGGAATTCCAGTTGAGCTATTACAAATCCTGAAAGATGATGCTGTGAAAGTGTTGCACTCAATATGCCAGCACATTTGGAAAACTCAGCAGTGGCCACAGGACTGGAAAAGGTCAGTTTTCATTCCAATCCCAAAGAAAGGCAATGCCAAAGAATGCTCAAACTACCGCACAACTGCACTCATCTCACACGCTAGTAAAGTAATGCTCAAAATTCTCCAAGCCAGGCTCCAGCAATATGTGAACCGTGAACTTCCAGATGTTCAAGCTGGTTTTAGAAAAGGCAGAGGAATCAGAGATTAAATTGCCAACATCTGTTGGATCATGGAAAAAGCAAGAGAGTTCCAGAAAAGCATCTATTTCTGCTTTATTGACTATGCCAAAGCCTTTGACTGTGTGGATCACAATCAACTGTGGAAAATTCTGAAAGAGATGGGAAAACTGATCACCTGACCTGCCTCTTGAGAAACCTGTATGCAGGTCAGGAAGCAATAGTTAGAACTGGACATGGAACAACAGACTGGTTCCAAATAGGAAAAGGAGTACGTCAAGGCTGTATATTGTCACCCTGTTTATTTAACTTATATGCAGAGTACATCATGAGAAACGCTGGACTGGAAGAAACACAAGCTGGAATCAAGATTGCCGGGAGAAATATCAATAACCTCAGATATGCAGATGACACCATCCTTATGGCATAAAGTGAAGAGGAACTAAAAAAACCTCTTGATGAAATTAAAGTGGAGAGTGAAAAAGTTGGCTTAAAAAAAAAAAAAAAAACATTCAGAAAACGAACATCATGGCATCCGGTCCCATCACTTCATGGCAAATAGATGGGGAAACAGTGGAAACAGTAGAAGACTATTTTTCTGGGCTCCAAAATCACTGCAGATGGTGACTTCGGCCATGAAATTAAAAGGCGCTTACTCCTTGGAAGGAAAGTTATGACCAACCTAGGTAGCATATTCAAAAGCAGAGACATTACTTTTCCAACAAAGGTTCGTCTAGTCAAGCTATGGTTTTTCCTGTGGTCATGTATGGATGTGAGAGTTGGACTGTGAAGAAGGCTGAGTGCCGAAGAATTGATGCTTTTGAACTGTGGTGTTGGAGAAGACTCTTGAGAGTGCCTTGGACTACAAGGAGATCCAACCAGTCCATTCTGAAGGAGATCAGCCCTGGGATTTCTTTGGAAGGAATGATGCTAAAGCTGAAACTCCAGTACTTTGGCCACCTCATGCGAAGAGTTGACTCATTGGAAAAGACTATAATGCTGGGAGGGATTGGGGGCAAGAGGAGAAGGGGACAACAGAGGGTGAGATGGCTGGATGGCATCACGGACTGGATGGACGTGAGTCTGAGTGAACTCCGGGAGTTGGTGATGGACAGGGAAGCCTGGCGTGCTGCAATTCATGGGGTCGCAAAGAGTCGGACATGACTGAGCGACTGATCTGATCTGATCTTATCTGATGTACAGTATCATGTCATCTGCAAACAGTGAGAGCTTTGCTTCTGTTCTGATCCAGATTCCTTTTATTTCTTTTTCTTCTCTGATTATTGTAGCTAGGTGTTCCAGAGCTATGTTGAATAATAGTGGTGAAAGTGGACACCCTTATCTTGTTCCTGATCTTAGGGGGAATGCTTTCAGTTTTTCACCATTGAGAATAATGTTTGCTGTAGGCTTATCATATATGGCCTTTACTGTATTGAGGTAGGTTCCTCCTATGCCCATTTTTTTGAAGACTTTTAAACATATATGGATGCTGAATTTTGTTAAAGGCTTTTTCTGCATCTGTTGAGATGATCATATGATTTTTATCTTTCAATTTGTTAATATGGTATATCACACTGATTGATTTGCATATATTGAAGAATCCTTGCATCCCTGGAATAAGCCCAACTTGACAACACACTCCAGTGTTCTTGCCTGGAGAATCCCAGGGACGAGGAAGCCTGGTGGGCTGCCATCTATGGGGTCGCACAGAGTCGGACACGACTGAAGCAACTTAGCAGCAGCAGCAGCAGCTGTCATGGTGTTTGAGCTTTTGGATGTGTTGCTGAATTCTGTTTCCTAAAATTTTGTTGAGGATATTTGTATCTATGTTCATCAGTGATATTGGCCTGCAGTTTTCATTTTTTGTGTTGTCTTGGCCTGATTTTTGGATCAGGGTGATGGTGGCCTCATAGAATGAGTTTGGAAGTGCAATTTTTGAAAGAGTTTTAGAAGGATAGGCATTAGCTCTTCTCTAAATGTTTGATAGAATTCTCCTGAGAAGCTATCTGGTCCTGGGTTTTCTTTTTATGGGAGACTTTTTTTTTTTTTTTTAATCACAGCTTCAATTTCAGTGCTTGTGGTTGGGTTGTTCATAATTTCTATTTCTTCCTGGTTCAGTCTTGGAAGATTGAACTTTTCTAAGAATCTTTCCATTTCTTCCAGGTTATCCATTTCATTGCCATATAGTTGTTCATAATGAAAGTGAAAATTAAAATTGCTCAGTCGGGTCTGACTCTTTGTGACCCCATGGTATAATCCATGGAGTTCTCCAGGCCAGAATACTGGAGTGGGTAACCTTTCCCTTCTCCAGGGAATCTTCCCAACCCAGGGAAGGTCTTCCCAAATCTTCCCAAACCCAGGTCTCCTGCATTGCAGGTGGATTCTTTACCAGTTGAGCCACCAGGGAAGCCCATTGTTCATAATTGTCTCTTAATCCTTTGTATTTCTGCATTATATGTTGTTATCTCTCCTTTTTCATTTCTAATTTTACTGATTTGATTCATCTCTCTTTTTTGCTTTGTAAGTCTGGCTAAAGGTTTATCAATTTTGTTTATATTTTCCAAGAACCAACTTATAGTTTTATTAATCTTTACTATTGTTTGTTTCATTTCTTTTTCATTTATTTCTGCTCAGATCTTTATGATTTCTTTCATTCTACTAATTTTGAGGGGGGTTTTGTTCTTTTTCCAGGTGTGTAAGGTGTAAAGTTAGGTTTCTATTTGATATTTTTTCTTGTTTCTTGAGGTAGGATTGTATTGCTATAAACTACCCTCTTAGAACTGCTCTTGCTGCATCCCATAGGTTTTAAGTTGTCATGTTTTCATTGTCATTTGTTTCTAGAAATTTTTTGATTTCCCTTTTGATTTCTTCAGTAACTTGTTGGTTATTTAGAAACATGTTGTTTAATCTCCATGTGTTTGTTTTTCTTACAGTTTTTTCTCTTGTAATTGATATCTAATCTCATAGCATTGTAGTCAGAATAGATACTTGATATAATTTCAATTTTCTTAAATTTACTGAGATTTCATTTGTGACCCAAGATGTGGTCTATCCTGGAAAATGTTCCATGTGCACTTGAGAAGAAGATGTATTCTTCTGAATTTGAATGGAATGTCCTCAAGATATCAGTGAGATCCATTTCATCTAATGTATCATTTAAGACTTTTGTTTCCTTATTAACTTTCTATTTTGATGATATGTCCATTGGTGTGAGTAGGGTGTGAAAGTCTCCTACTATTACTGTGTTACTGTCAGTTTCTCCTTTTATGTCTGTCAGTGTTTGTCTTACGTATTGAGGTGCTCCTATGTTGGATGCATCAGTTCAGTTCAGTCACTCAGTTGTGTCTGACCCTCTGCAACCCCGTGGACTACAGCACACAAGGCCTCCCTGTCCATCATCAACTCCAGAGTCTACCCAAACTCATGTCCATTGAGTCAGTGATGCCATCCAACCATCTCATCCTCTGTCATCCCCTTCTCCTCCCGCCTTCAGTCTTTCCCAGCATCAGAGTCTTTTCAAATGAGTTAACTCTTCGCATGAAGTGGCCAAAGTAATGGAGTTTCAGCCTCAGCATCAGTCCTTCCAATGAACACTAAGGACTGATCTCCTTTAGGATGGACTGGTTGGATCTCCTTGCGGTCCAAGGGACTCTCAAGAGTCTTCTCCAACACCACAGTACAAAAGCATCTATTCTTCAGTGCTCAGCTTTCTTTATAGTCCAACTCTCACATCCAAACATGACTACTGGAAAAACCATAGCTTTGACTAGACAAATCTTTGTTGGCAAAATAATGTCTCTGCTTTTTAATATGCTGTCTAGGTTGGTCATAACTTTTCTTCCAAGGAGTAAGCATCTTTTAATCTCATGGCTGCAGTCACATCTGCAGTGACTTTGCATAGATATTTACAATTGTTATGTCTTCCTCTTGGATTGATCCCTTGATCATTATGTAGTGTCCTTTTTTATCTCTTGTAATCTTTAAGATCTATTTTGTTTGATCTTAAGATTGTTACTTGAGCTTTCTTTCCTTTGCATTTGCATGGAATATATTTTTCCATCCTTCACTTTCAGTCAATATGTGTCTTGAGGTCTGAAGTGGGTTTCTTGTAGACAGCATATATATGGGTCTTGTTTTTGTATCCAATTAGCCAGTCTGTTCTTTTTGTTGGAGCTTTAATCCATTTACATTTAAAATAATTATTGATATATATGTTCCTATTGTTATTTTCTTAGTTGTTTGGGGTTGATTTTGTAGATCTTTTTCTTCTCTTGTATTTCTTGACTATATAGATCCCTTTAACATTTATTGTAAAGCTGCTTTGGTGGTACTGAATTCTCTTAACTTTTGATTTTCTGAAAAGCTTTTTATTTCTCCATCAATTTTGAATGAGATCCTTGATGGGTACAGTAATCTTGGTTGTACATTTTTCCCTTTCAGTACTTTAAATATATCCTACCATTCCCTTCTGGCCTGCAGAGTTTCTGCTGAAAGATCAGCCGTTAAGTATATTGGGTTTCCCTTGTATGCTACTTGTTGCTTCTCCTTTTCTGCTTTTAATATTCTTTCTTTGTGCTTAGTTTTGGTTAGGTTGATTAGTATGTCTTGGTGTGTTTCTCCTTGGGTTTATCCTGTATGGGACTCTTTGTGTCCCTTGGACTTGATTGACTATTTCCTTTTCTGTGCTGGGGAAATGTTCATCTATGATCTCTTCAAAAATTTTCTCATACCCTTTCTTTTCCTCTTCTTCTTCTGGGACCCCTATAATTCAAATGTTGATGTGTTTGATATTGTCACAGAGGTCTCTGAGACTATCCTCAGTTCTTCTCATTCTTTTTACTTTATTCTGCTCTTCAAAAGTTATTTCCACCATTTTATCTTCCAGATCACTGATTTGTTCTTCTGCTTAGGTATTCTGCTACTGATTCCTTCTACAGTATTTTTAATTTCAGTAATTGTGTTGTTTGTCTCTGTATGTTTATTGTTTAATTCTTCTAGTTCTTTGTTAATTGATTTTTGCATTTTCTCCATTTTGTTTTCAAGGTTTTCTATCATCTTTACTATCATTATTCTGAATTCTTTTTCAGGTAGCTTGCCTATTTACTCTTCAGTTATTTGGATTTCAGTGTTTCTAGTTTGTTCCTTCATTTATGTAGTATTTCTATGCCTATTCATTATTTTTTTAACTTATTGTGTTTGAGTTCTCCTTTTTCCAGACTTCAAGGTTGAATTCTTTCTTCCTTTTGGTTTTTGCCCTCCTAAGGTTGGTCCAGTGGTTTGTGTAAGTTTTTTATAGGGTGAGATTTGTGCTGAGTTTTTGTTTGTTTGCTTTTCTTCTGATGGGCAAGGCTGAGTGAGGTGGTAATCCTGTCTGCTGATGATTGGGTTTGTATTTTTGTTTTGTTTGTTGTTTGGATGAGGTGTCCTGAACAGGGTGCTACTGGTGGTTGGGTGATGCTGGGTCTTGTATTCAAGTGGTTCTTTTGTGTGAATTCTCATTATTTGATACTCCCTAGGGCTGCCATCTATGGGGTTGCACAGAGTCGGACACAACTGAAGCGACTCAGCAGCAGCAGCAGGGTTAGTTCTCTGGTAGTCTAGGGTCTTGGAGTCAGTGCTCCCACTCCAAAGGCTCAGGGCTTGATCTCTCAGTAGTTGCCAGTCCAACAAGCAAAACTAACCAGATGCTCCACATCAGGTGCCAGAAGGACTCTAGAGAATTTGGCATCTCAATCAGGACTTATATCCCCTCCTTCTCATTCTCACACAGAGCAAGAGCGTAGCCAAGAAGAACCAAACTTAAGATGTGCAGTAGCGCTTCTGATGTCTGAAGTAGGCCTTCCTGCTGCAGAGCGTTTCAGGAGGAGCAGTGAAACGAGAAGCAGGCACTCTGAATAAGAAACAAAGTCCAAGAATGACTAGAGGTGCTTTCCCAGTACTTGTGGCAGCTTGGGGTTACCCAGTTTTTGTGGAAATAGGATTGCCCAGGTGGAGCAGGAACCACCGTGATTTTCTTTATTTAATACATGCTGTGAAAAGATACTTGAGGTGCTAAGAATAGATATATATGGCAAGATAAATTAGTTATATTATTTACTTGAGATAAAATTATAAATGAACATGTGAAAATTCTGTGACTTGCATTAAACAGAATTATTTTGAGTACTTTCTTTTTCTCATTTCTGCTTATAGTAACTGTGGAAATGATATCATAATGGGATGGATAATGCTACTGTTGTTTCCATATCACTCAACACATTTACAAAGATTCTCTAGTGTTATTTCTTCCAGGTTAAAAACAGTTACATGTTCTAAATATTTAATATCCAGTATAATTTCTCTTGTCACTAAGTTACTTCTAGAACTAGATCTTGACATGCAACAGAGGCAATAACTAATAGAAAGGTACTAAAAGGCAGTCCTGGCATTTCTGGAGATAACTTGATAACACGTCTTCGCCGCCCCTAACCCTTCACAGATCTTTGCTTTCCTCTTTATTCAGCTTTGCTCAATAATCAATCACCATAACCATTCCCTGGAATCCTCCCTGAACTCCTTTACACTTCTTGGTTCATCAAACTCCCTTGCAAAGTCTCAACTCAGTTTAAATCCAAATCTCTACCTAGTCCATACCCGTACCCCTGAAAGTGAATGTGGCTGAGACTAACATTGGACAGTTCTCACTTTATGAGGACTGCAGACCTCACGTGGATCCTCAGCGCTGCCCAGAAGTTAAGTAGCGACTTTGTTCACAGCCTTACTCCCCTGGACCACTCTTTCATACCTTCTCTTTCTGTAAAATATACACATCTTGCCCCATCCTCACTCTCAACTGATGAGCTTCTTATTTCACTGAAAAAAAAAAATATATCAATCAGTTGAAAGGGAACTTCTACTTGGCCCCATCACTACAGCTGCTACTTCAATGTCAGGATAGCAAAATGGAAATATAGGTTTGATTTTCATCTGCAACATGTGAACCTGTCTAGACAGAAAACAAATGTAAAGATTGCAATAGTCATCATAGCCATGACTCTGGTGGTGATAATTATTTAGTACAGTTTTTTGAATATATAGATATATCACTTATTACCATAAACTGTGTTAACAGTGACTTAAATATACACTGTGGCCTGGCATCAGGAGCTTGTGGGGCTCTGGATCCAGCCCTCCATTCAAGAGCCTCTGCTACGAGCCCCCACATTTCAGCCGGCGGGAGCTCATCCCCTCGTGGTGGGCGGTGCCTGTGGCCTGTGATGTGTCAGACCTGCAGATCCCGGGTGAGTCAATCACCCAGTGCTGGGAGATCCCTACCTGCATGCATGCCGCTGCCTCATTGAGGGCAGGCATGGTGTCTTCCAGCATCTTCCTGGCTCCTGAACTGGACCCAGTGGCCGCCCTGCAAAGGTGCTTACCTTGGAAAACCAGTGGGCGGAGGTGGCACCTACCCTGCCAGTCACTTTGATGGGATCCCGTGCAACATGTACCCACCATCTCAGGGGACCTAGCACACACACCAGTTCTGTTTCATTATGGACCATGCTTTCTGCCTGCTGAAGACAGGAGCATCCTCGCCCTACTGCAACCTCACTCCCAGGGAAGCTAGTGAAGTCCAGGTACTCAGACATCACCACCGAGTTCAAGGAGAGGCAGGTGGACACCCTGCTGGAGGCTGGCTTCCACCAGGAGGACACCTACACACAGGTAGCGGCCGACTGCCTCAGTGAGCCTTCTGGAAAATGATCACGCCCTGGACACCAAGCAGTAAAGCCACTGGGCCCGGCTGCTCAACTGCCCACACAGCCCTGGGGACCCCAGGCTTCAGGTACAGCCAAACCCCATGCCCCCACTCGGCACCTTTGTGACCAGGAGTGCAGGCTCTGGCCTCTCAGCCCAGGTCCAGAACCACACCAGCTGCGCGAGGTCAGTAAGCTTCCCTAACCTTTTCTCTGCACCTGGATTATCACTAACTTCCTCCCAGGGTCTTGAGGGTGAAATATACATTATATATATACACACACACACACATTACATATACATATATGTAATATAATTGTATATGTGTATTATATATGTGTGTGTGTGTGTATGTATCTATATACACATAACTCAGGCAATTCCCGCTCTTCTAAAGCATTTACCTTTCTATAAACATGCAGTTATTTTTCTCATCTTCAGAAAGTCCGGTGCTTATGTCATTTCTCCCTCCAACTCCTGCACCATTTCTTGATCCTTTATTTTAGCAAAACTTCTTAAAATCTTTGTTATACTCACTGTCGCCATTTCAGCTCCCTTATTCTCTCTTAAATCCACTCTGGGTTGCTTGCTCCTCACCATTCCATAAGGTCTTCTCTTTTTGGGTTCCCTAAACAGCACTGAGTGTTAAACCCAATGGGCAGTTCCTAGTTCTCATTGTAAATTCCTGATGTCCCTCCCATCTCGCTTGCAGTAGTCATTCTATGTGTATTTCCTGGATTTATTCTATTTTCTCCACTTTCTTGATGTTAATCTGTCCCAAAGATTTACCCCTGGCCTCCTCTTCTGTCGGCATGCTCATTCTGTTGGTGATCTTAATGAGTTTTATAACTTTAAATAAAATCTATATGTTGCTACCTCACCAAATTTAGGTCTCCAGTGGAACTCCTCTAAACACTAGATGTATTTATTTGACTGATTTCCTACCTGGTACATCCAATTGAATGTCCAACCCCAAACATGTGTCCTATCTTTCTCCCCCTAACCTATTTGATTTTTAAACTTTGCAGTCTTATTTGATGGCAATTCCATCCTTCTAGTTGAGCACCTTCTCTCATGTTCCACATTCAATCTATCACAATTTCCGTGGCTCCACTTTCACAATATATCCAGAATAAAAATTACTTCTCACCAGTTACATTGTCCCCACCCCATTCCACACTATCCTTATCTCTCACTTGTTATACAAACCTACTAACTGGTTCTTATCTGCCTCCTTACTTCCTTTCAGTTAACTCAACATAGCAGCCCGAAGAATTTTGTTTTTAATGATAGTCTAGATTATCTATTTCTCAAAAAGTTCCCAGTAACTCCTCCTCTCATTCAAGGTAAATAAACATCACCATCCTTATTGAGGCATATTAAGGTCTTACATGCTCTGCACCCATTCCTTCTTGTCATTGATACTGTGTCATGCAACTTCTGTAAAAGCATATTCAATTTGAATGGTGCCCCCTGGAGTTGTTCAGTAAAGAACTTGCAGCAATGAGGCCTCTTGACATCACCTCTTGCTACTCTCCCCCTTTGCTCATGCTGCTCCAAATATAATTGAGTTCTTATTCTTCCTCAAAAATACCTGATGGGCTTTCAACTCAGAGCAATGTATGCATGTACTGTCCCCTCTGCCTGGAATGATCTTCCCCAAGTTATCTGTATGGCTTAATCTCTCACAACTTTAGACCTGGACTCAAAATACTACCTTCTTCATGAGACCCTCAGTGAATGATCTATTTATTATAATGTTGCCACCCATACCCTTTGTTTCCTCTTCATTTCTCTGCTGTGTTTTATCTCCACAGCTCTTGTACTTAGCTGTTCAGTCATGTCTGACTCTTAGCAGTGCTATGGACTGTAGCCTGCCAGACTCCTCTGTCTACGGGATTCTCCAGGCAAAAATACTAGAGTGGGTTTCTGTGCCCTCCTCCAGGGCATCTTCCCAACCCAGAGATTGAACCCAGGTCTCCTGCATGCAGGTGGATTCTTTACCATTTGAGCCACCAGGGAAGCTCTTAGCTCCTTCTAATATAATATTTATGCTCTGTGTGTAGTAAGTTGCTTCAATCATGTCCAACTCTTTGAGACCCTATGGACTGTAGCCTGCCAGGCTCCTCTGTCCATGGGTGGAGAATACTGGAGTGGCTTGCCATGCCTACTGTAGGGGATCTTCCCAACCCAGGGATTGAACTCACATCTCTTATGTATCTCGCATTGGCAGGCAGTTTCTTTACCCTAGCACCACCTTGGAAGCCCTAATATAAAATACACTTTACCAACTGTAATGTTGTTTATGATCTTGTTCTTACCCCACTAAAATATAAGCTTCCTGCCGGCAGAGATTTCTATTTGCTCATTGCTATATCCTCTGTAACTAAAATGGCTCTAATACATAATAATAAATAATAAATATATGTTGAATAATTAGCAATAAAGTGGGAATTCTGAGCACAAAAAGTTAGCAGTGAAAGTGCCTAATCAACTACATTTTATACAGTGTGAATGAAGACTTACTTAGTTTTCCTGTTAGTCATCTTTAAGCAGCTAAGTAGATCTTTAGCAGGTCAAGAATACTAAAGAGAAGTGTCTCAATTGCCCAAAATAGCCCACTTAGAATTGGAAATTTCACACTATAGAAGCAATGCCATTGCTGTGCTATTTCTTTTTCAAAAGAAAAATCCATTTGTAACACAGAGCTCTCCAGAGATCTGTCACCATTTACTAGGCTTCGCTCCAAAAAGTGTCAGGACTGACCCAGCCAATTTCCAGGGTCACGCAGCCATTGCTTTTATCACTTATGAAAACAGAAGACAACTTCAGTACCCAAAACACAGTGCAAAAATCAATGATCCTAGACTCATTCTCAAAGTTGACAATGTGATTCCAAGTCCTTATTAAAAGGAAAAATAGATAATGAGATCTGTTTTCTTTGGTACTAGTGTCACTGCCTAGAAGTTGTGTAATTAGGAGGACAAATCAATAATTTAAGTTCGAAACGGTATTGTTAAATGCATTGTCTCTTTACTATGAGTATATTCATTTATGCTTTACATGTATATTCATTTATGTAATCATCATTTCATTTATTTTTCTTCTATATTCATTTATTAAATATCTGTGATGAATTTATTTAATACAAATTTTTATTTGCTATTTTCTTTAAAAAATATTTATAAAACAAGCATGCTGCTAGGAGTGGGCATATTAAACCATCCTAAAATGTGTTAGGTCTGGTTTCATAATAATAGGGGAAAAATGCCTTTTGTCTGATTCTTCTCCTGTCTGTATCAGGACCTCCATCTATTGTTCAGGTTTCTCTTCAGCTATTGTGATCGATCTAGGGAATGTCTCTGGTATGTCCATGAGTCCAGATCTCCCAACTCCCGTTTTTCTCCTTTTCTCCTCTGACTCTCTATGGTGCGCCAGGTCTTCTAAAAAGTACCTACCAATGATTGACCACAAAATTGTTTTTTCTAGCTCTTGTGTTGTGCCTGAAGATCTTTTGGCCCATATATTAGGATGTGGTTATCCTATGAAGGGGTATTCCTTTACATGCTGGCACAAAGGTGCTTGCAAGTCGTCAACATTAATACATTAGGCAATGTTATTTCAATTCAATCGATTCACCTTCTCTTGTTATGATATGGTTTCACCATGGAGATGACCTGTGACATGTATTATTTAAAGACTGATCGCATGTTAGTCAGTCTGGTGGCCTCAGCCTGCAGTGCTATAACTCAGGGTGTCAGTTCTGGCCAAACATTAAGGTCAGGTTTAGGTGGTGAGGGCATCTAGCCACAAGTCCAGTGGTCAGTGACACAGCCCTGACTCATCAGCTTTGCAGAAGAGACTTCCCGCAAAGACTGAAGGTACTGAAACAAGTAAAGTGCTTATTAGAATGAAAAGAGTACAGTTATTTGTGGACAGGCACAGAGGCCGAGTCATGCCCTTGTGGTGGTTTGAATCACTTTTATGGGGCATTTCTTCCAGGTTTCCTTTGACCAATCATTTTGATTTGCCTGGTTCTGAGTCTATATTTGGTATATCTCAGGAACCTCCCATGTGTAACTCAGGTCTTAACCAAGATGGATTCTAATGAAGAGGCATATGGGTAGTTGACATCACTTATCATGAGGTGACACTCCCTCCCTTTTTTACCTCCAAGGAGCCTTTCTGCACATGTGTAATCCAGGAGGTCTCCTTGACTTCAAGAATGAGGATTATGTGGTCTTTTATCTCTTATCTGGGCAGAGCCCAGCCTCATCCAGCATCCTGCTTTTATAGAGTTTCTGCTATTATGGAGGTTTTGTCCACAGGGGAGAAACTGTTCAGCCTGGGGCCCATCTATTTCCTGCCTCAAGACTGGTCTCCTAGTTATTTTCTCTGTACACTAATCACTGGCTGATCAACATAAGATTTAATGTTTTTGTTGTTCAGTTGCTAAGTCGTATCTGATTCTTTTGAGACCCTATGGGCTATAGCCCACCAGGCTCCTCTGTCTATGAGATTTCTCAAGCAAGAGTACTGGAGTAGGTTGCCATGCCCTCCTCCAGGGGATCTTCCTGACCCAGGGACCGGACTTGCACCTCATGCCTTGGCTGGCTGATTCTTTACCATTGAGCCACCAGGGAAGCCCAGGAATTAATAGTCATATATGATAGTAACCAGCTAGACAAATAAATGTTTCTCAAGTATTAATGAATTTTCTTGAAGATAAACCATGCAGTACTTTAGCAAACGCTCTCCTCAGTTTTCCTAGAATTCAAGCCACTGACATCTTACCTGAACTCCCTAAACCTTTTCTATTAATTAGAAAGGGAAAAGACCACCTGTATCAGTCAGATTTCCATGACAGAAGCAGAAGTCATTTGGAGCTGTTTTAAACAAAGAGAATTTTTATTCAGCGATTCAAGATTCAAGTACTTCCAAAACTTTGGAAAGGCTGATGGAGCAGATTCTAGGCTGTACTCCTCCTCTGGGACTTGCAGAGCCAGACAGAACTGGCTCCCTAGGGGAGCAATCATTTCTAAAGTTGCTACTGGAGCTCTGACAGAAGTATAAGTTTTCACTGCTCCCCTGCAAATGGGCACCAAATTCTGCTTCAGAAGGGATCTTCCATACCAGCAAGAGGAGCCAGGAGCTGCCAGGCTTTAGCATCTGCCCACCTACTGCCTTCTGACATCTTTTCTAAGTACTTCTGGTTGACTGAAACTTGTTTGCATCAAAAATGATAGCTGCAGAGTTTGGGAAGTGTATAATTTTGCTTTATAACCCTTCCAAGTAAAAATAGTGGTAGGGGTTCTGATTCAGAAATATATTTATATTAAAATCAGTTCCCTATTGTCAGTAAAGTGCTTCTAGTCATTACCTGGGAGTGGGGAGAGAGGGTCACAGTAGTAGTGACTGAGTAGAAAAGCAGAAGCAATGAATTTAGAGGATGGGTACAATTCTAGCTCTGATATTTGTAAACATGAGCAAGTTATTTGCCTTCCCTGAGCCTCAGTTTCCATATGTGATAATAACATCCAGGCTACCTTACAGGGAAATTATGAGGATAATGCTAGACATGAATGTAAAAAAACTTCATAAATATCAGATACTAAGCAGTTACAAGCAGATATGATCAGTAGGAAGGACTAATGAAAAATTAAATGAGAGCATGTCGATTACTGTTAGGTGTTTGGTGCTAAATATATTTTATTTTATTCTAGTTTTTGAAAACTGATGACCTTCTTTTTTAATGGTCTATAAATTACCCCATTATCTCATTTTCAAGTCAACTGGGAATTTAACATAAATAGAAAATTAGATCAAGTTAAGCTCCCCATCATTATTTGTGATGCCATGTCATATTATGATATCATAGAACTCCTAGATTCTTTAAAAGACATGGTTTTAATAAATAATATAAAGTAATTTACTCTGTCATTTGTATTTCTAATATCATAATCTCAAATGTTTCCTATAATCACATTAGAAAATATTTCAAATTTTGAAATTTTTGTGATCTTGTGAAAATATATTTAGTTCATTTTTTAGTTGACCAAGTCACTGTGAAGTATGTTTTAAGCTCTAGACAGTAAAGAATGAAGGTTTCTACAGCAAGCCCCTTGATAACAGAAAAAAGAGTTACTAGGGAATTACTTTTCATTTTGTGTTATCATTTAGATGGAAAAAGTATAAACCCATAATTGTCTAGTGTGATTTAGTATTTTGATTGAGCTCCAGTTGTCAGTGTGATAAGATGACTTTATGAGCAGTAGAACATTAAGCCCCCAGAAATCAATAGATATAATAAAATCCTTTTACTGTCCCTTCCTTCCTACTCACCAAATCAATTGCTTTTTACCTTCTAATTTTTTTCATGAAAGTTCTACAATTTATTTTACTACCTGTCAAAAGTGAAATGTCTTTTTTTTTTTTGCTGAATAGATAGATGTTTAATATTTCAATTCTTTCATGATTTTATTTTCTATCTCTTTGCTTCTAGAAGATTCACATACTTATCTAGTGTTCTGAGCCCAAAATTTGGAATAAAGTATTGAAGTGAAAGTGAAAGTTGCTCAGTTGTGTCCGACTTTTTGCGACCACATGGACTCTACAGTCCATGGAATTCTCCAGGGAAGAATATTGGAGTGGGTAGCCTTTCCCTTCTCCAGGGGATCTTCTCAACCAAGGGATCAAATCCAGGTCTCCCTCATTGTGGGCGGATTCTTTACCAGCTGAGCCACAAGGGAAGCCCAAGAATACTGGAGTGGATCAGATCTTCCCAACACAGGAACTGAACCAGTGTCTCCTGCATTGCAGGTGGATTCTTCACCAGCTGTGCTTCTAGAAGTGATACAAATGAGGACTAACAAAGTGATTGGTAAAGATGTTAGAATTCATGCATTGTTGACTTTGTTATTCTTTTAATCATGAAACAAGACTAATACAAAACCATATGAATCACTTGAAAGAATAATAAGAATATAACAGGTTGTCATCCCCTTTTTTTGTAAATCAGAACTACTTCTCTCAGCACCAGTTACACAACTCCTATTCACCAGACAGAGAGATTTGAACACACTTGATCTTAGACTTCTCTCATGAGAAACTTTATCTGTATGTCATACCCAGCTCATTCACATTTTGACTGCTGCATGATACTGATCCTCAGAAGGCTTTGGGACCATTCACTGAGCAACGTGGAACTAACCAGAGAGATCTAAGGCTTTTCCCAGTACATGTTTCCCAGTGATTGTCAGCATAAAAGTAGTTACCTTTTCCTTCTGGTAGTTTCCTAGTAGTTTTATAACTAGACTTTGCCAGCCTTACTTTATATTGAAAACAGAAGCTCCTGGAAGAAGTATTTTTCTTCTGCATACACAAAGAAATGAATTTTCCCCAGTACCTAGCCAAAGACTGCAGCTCATTTTACAGCACTGATTTCATAATTCAGTTTTTCTACGGAGCCATTTATTGTAATAGATGTTAGAAAACACATACTCCTAGTGAAAGAGAGGTGAATCTGACTGTACAGTGAGGGCCAGACTGTGAAAGGAAGAATGAAGGAGACTTGCAAAATCTTTAGGGCCTGTATTCTGAACTGAATGTGGCCTTGACTTAGGCATTGTAGATACGTGATCCATTCACTACTTGCTTATTATGCCAGACTGAATTCTTTCCCTGATCTGTGTATCATATAATAGAAAATATATGTGGCAATTGTCAAGTCAACACGTTTTTGTGTTCTGTTTTTTGATTCAGTCAGCCTTCATGTATTACTGAATATTGTCATCTATACCCTCAATTGATGAGATTCAACCCTTTAAGGCATCTTTATAAAGCAGATAAGCATTTAAAGGGAGAAATACAAAGAAGCAGAAATTAGAAGACTACAGGTCGATATCATGTAGTTTACAATGTAATACCATCCTTCTACAATTTTCTCATATTATTGTTTTAAATTTATCCTTCTTTTCCTTTAGAGTTCACTGTTTACCCAAGACAAGCATCTCATAGTAAACAGTAGGTTTTATAAAAATAAATTGAGCTGCTAAGATCGAAAACCAATCTTCACTTTTCCTTTACCCACTGTATCCAAAACATCACTGACTCTCATATGGCATTTTTTCGTAGGCTTTTAATCTGACCACCAACAATCTAGGTTAGGTCCTCACGTTCCCTCTAAACAGTACCATCACAATAGCTTTGTAATGCACAGGCTTAATTCACATCTTCCTCACTTCTGGTTCATCTTCGCATGTTGTCACCACATCCTGCTTCCTAAGACATAGAGCAGTCACGATCCTTCATGATCACAGAGCTTCCTTGTCTATGCCATTCAAATACATTAATTCCCAATCCCTGATGTTAACAGTAAAAGCTCATCACATTATTGTATGTACTTACCTTTTTGGTTGTCTTCAACATCATAGACACACACCCTACATTGTACTATTCCATCTCTTAGTTGGGCAACTTACACACATGCCATTTTTTTGTTGTTGTTCTTTTCTGAGGAAGGGCCATGTCCTCTTCCTATCTTCCTCCCAAACTTTCTGTATTCAAAATTCAGAATTAATCTTAGCATCCCAGCTGACAGAGAACCTGTCTGCTAATTCAGGAGATGCAGTTTCAGTCCTTGGGTCAGGAAGATCCACTGGAGTAGGAAATGTCAACCTACTCCAATATTCTTGCCTGGAAAATTCCATGGAGAGAGAAATTCAGCAGGCTACAGTTCATGGGTTTGCAAATAGTCAGACATGACTGAGCAACATGTCCAATGAATTTACTACGATTATCATATGATCATGAGTTACTGAAGGACAAAAATGCCATCCTATTAGTTTTTATGTATTTCATCCTTCGCATAGAATTCAATATATCCTAAATAGGTATTTGTGGAAATGATTTTAATTAAATTAAACTGACCACATGGCATATGATGTTATTCTGGCTTTCTTTTAGGAACATGGAATACCTATCAACATGGGCTATGCAGTGGCACCACATCACTCAGGGGTCTACCCAGTTCATATTCAGCTGTATGCAGCTTGGAAGAAGGTCTGGGGTATTCAGGTCACCAGCACTGAAGAGTATCCGCATTTGAAACCTGCACGATACCGAAAGGGCTTCATTCACAATAGCATCATGGTGAGCATGTATTGTTGTGTGTATCGAAGGCTCTCAGTACCTACATGTGGAATGAAGACAAAATCTAACTTCCAAAAAACTCTTTTACATGAGTATCATAAATCTCTTTCACACCATGATGGTCACACATTAATACACTGCTTGGCTATAGACTTGCTTCTTAAGCTGTGGGGTAGTTTTGGCAAATTCGAGACAAGCTCAAAATGTTGGAAGCAGGTTTCATGTAGGTCATCCCCTGCAGTTTCTGGATTTGTCTCTGGACCTTATACTTCTGGGGAGTTTCTCTAGGTCCATTTGTTTGGCTGGTTCTATTTAGAGTTTTCTAGGCAAAATGTAGGTTCATAAATCAAGAAAACACCTCTCAAATCACTACACTATCAACAGACAGAATCTAACAAATAATATCCAAGAGCTAAATTTATCCACTCAGTTTATTTTCAGTTTCAGACACTGAAGAATATCTTAGGATAGCAGTTTTTCATTGTTTTCTTCCTAACATATTATAAAAATGAAGGTATATATTTTATTTTCAAATATATTAACTGAAAAATAACAATTTGATGGAAGGATGATGCATATGTTCCTATAAATGAAAATAAAACCAAAAGTATATCAGATGGGAATTTATAATTATTCATGAGAATGAAAAAAATTGTCTTGTTTTGCTTTGTGATAAAATAGCTCATCTTAAAACATCCATCCCCACATCCAGTGCCTTAGGTCATGTTCTCATCACTGGTTGCCAAGATCATAGGAAAGGTTTACAACTCTTCTCCCTCCTTTAAATATTTACACCTTTTCAACCCATTATTCAGGTTACTACTAGAATCATCTGCCTATCTATCTTTCTACCCAATAAGTATCTAAAACCAAAGAAAAAGTAATAGCACACATGTTACCAGAGATAATACTTAACATTCATTAATCATAAAACTTTAATTTTTTATTGTAAATTGGTACTAGAGGACCTAAAGAAGACTCAGATTTAATGTATCTATTGAAAATGCAACTAAAGGTATTGATGTCCATAGAAATCCAGCAAATATTAAAAGTTTTACCCTGATATAAATGCAGATCAGAGTGAAAGCAGTTTTCCCTTAATTGAATAGTGTGACCATTTGCTATATTATTAAATAGAAACATTCCTTTAAGTCAGCACTATGTATTTTCATTTACCTTGGTTTTAATAAAAGCCTTTATGAAAATTAAGCAAAGAATAAATAGTTATTCTGTGCAACTGAATACATGTCCTCAACCCCATTAGATTATAAGTAGTTTATTATTCAATACAAAGTTTTTGGAATAGAATTACCTATTCACTTTCTCTGTTGAACACTCTGAGTTACAACAGAATTAACCACAAGACATGCCAGAAGCAATCATTAGATAATTTGACTATTACCGGGATTAAAACTTTAATTCAGAGTAGTAAAAACAAAACAGAGTGGTGAGGCTGATGAAAACTCATTGTTTTGAGGACTCTGAGATGTAAGTACATGTAAACTGTATTTCAGGATTAAGGGAAAAAGCAGTCTAATACCATGAAAAATGTAACCTTGGAGAATCTCTATTTTTGAATTAGATTAACCCTAAGAAGCCTTTTTTTTTTAACCAATTCTGTAATATAACTCAGCTGGTAGGTGAAATTTTTAGGCATGAATGAAAATGTTGTAATGTATGTGTCCTATGACTTTGATTGGGCAGCTCTCTTAATATTTACATAATTACACCAGTGTCAGCTCTTGATTACAGTAAGATTTTGGCTTTATCCACTGGGAAACTCTAATAGGAATGATAATCTGCAGACTCTGAAGTCATGACGCAGCAATGGAACTTTTAATTAAGTCATGTCAATATGCTGCTTTTTATTTTTCCTCAGGTCCTCCCTCGACAGACCTGTGGGTTGTTCACACACACTATTTTCTACAAAGAGTATCCAGGAGGCCCCCAAGAACTGGATAAAAGTATCAGAGGAGGTGAACTTTTCCTCACAATCCTTCTAAACCCAGTAAGTATCCTATTTATGCTTTTCACAATAACATCAGACCTTTCAAATATATGTTTCATTTTGTTTCCGTTGTCAACCTTCTCACAAGAGTAGATGGTAAATACTAGAGAGAAATTAGACTACATCTCCAAGTTATTAAATTCCCTTAATAAATGTCAACCAAGAAAAGTACAGATTTGTTAAGATCCATGTGTTGACTATAACAATTAAATGTAAGATAATATCTCAGTGTTGGCTCTTATACTTGAATTGTAGTAAAGACATATATACAGTTTTCTAGCAAGAGATACTGGTTCAAGTGAATTCGATCTCTGGGTCTCGAAGAAACTCAGGAGAAGGAAATGGCAACCCACTTCCTTATTATTGCCAGGAAAATTCTATGAACACAGGAACCTGGCGGGCTACAGTCCATGGGGTCACAACGAGTCAGACGTGACTGAGTACAAAATATTCACAATATGGTGGTGTGTATTTTGCTTTTGAACTGTGGTGTTGGAGAAGACTCTTGAGAGTCCCTTGGACTGCAAGGAGATCCAACCAGTCCATTCTGAAGATCAGCCCTGGGATTTCTTTAGAAGGAATGATGCTAAAGCTGAAACTCCAGTACTTTGGCCACCTCATGCGAAGAGTTGACTCATTGGAAAAGACTCTGATGCTGGGAGGGATTGGGGGCAGGAGGTGAAGGGGACGACAGAGGGTGAGATGGCTGGATGGCATCACTGACTCAATGGACGTGAGTCTGAGTGAACTCCGGGGGTTGGTGATGGACAGGGAGGCCTGGCGTGCTGCAATTCATGGGGTCGCAAAGAGTCAGACACGACTGAGCAACTGATCTGATCTGATCTGATTTTGTCTGTAAGTTGAATCTGCTTCTAGCTCAAGTAGTAGTATGTCTATCAGTAGACATACATATTGCCATCTCTAAAAATGTTCACAATGAAAAGCTGCATTGAAAATACACCATGTTTGTATTAGTTCCTCAGTTATGTCTGAGACTTTGTCACCCCGTGGACTGTAGCACGCCAGGCTCCTCTGCCCATATAATTCTCCAGCCAAGAATACTGGAGCGGGTTGCCATTTCCTTCTACGTGAAAATACATAACTATGCATTATCTTTAAATACTAGGGTCATCTGAGGCTTCTTTTTAAAATATTCATTAATTTTATTTGGAATTAAACCTAGAAAATTTGTCCCTTTTAATTGTGCCCTTTGATTATTCAGAGTTTTTCAATTTGATTTCCAGTTATATGTGGAAAAGTATAGCAATATGGGGATATATTGTCACTAGATAATGTTGCAATTACTTCAGCTTTTTCCATTTTTTTTCCCTTAAGGATTCCATTTCTGAGGTTTTAGAGAGGCATGTCATTTTTTTTTACATCCCACTGCACACAAGAAAATGTGAAATAGTGAGTTGTATGCTATGTCTAACTTGTTTGGGTAAGAAATTTTCATACTGGGAGAAAATGATTCATGCTTTAAACAAAACTATGTTTCAGTTGCCTCCGTTGAAGCTTCAGGTATGTTTAAATAAATTTAGATAATATATATGCTATTTGTAATCCATGAAGAAAGGAAATAAAAACCTACCTTGTGTATAGATGAAAACTTGTAAATTGGATTGAAGGGGTAGGGAAATGGGGGCAAAAATGCATGTTGTTATTCAGTCACTAAGTTGTGTCTGACTCTTTGAGACTCCATAGACTACAGCACTCCAGGCTTCCTTGTTCTTCACCATCTACCAGAGTCTGCTCAGATTCATGTCCGTTGAGTTGACGATGCTATCTGTTGCCCTCTTCTTTACCCTTCAATGTTTCTCAGAATCGGGATCTTTTCTAATGAGTTGGCTCTTCCCATCAGGTGACCCAAGTATTAGAACTTCAACTTCAGCATCTGTCCTTCCAATGAATATTCAGGGTTGATTTCCTTTAGGATTGACCGGTTTGATTGCCTTGCAGTCCAAGGGACGCTGAAGAATCTTCTCTAACACCATAGTTCAAAAGCATCAATTCTTTGGCACTCAGCCTTCTTTATGGTCCAACTCTCACATCCATATATGACTACTGGAACCACCATAGCTTTGACTAGACGGACCTTTGTGGACAAAGTGATGTCTCTGCTTTTTAATACCCTATCTAGATTTGTCACAGCTTTCCTTCCAAGGAGCAAGCATCTTTTAATTTCATGACTGAAGTCACTGTATGCTGTGATTTTGGAGCATAAGAAAATAAAATCTGATACTGCTTCCACTTTTTATTCTTCTATTTGCCATGTATGATTGGGCCAGATGCCATGATCTTTGCTTTTCGAATGATACAAGTTTTAAGCCAGCTTTTTCACCCTCCTCTTTCATCCTCATCAAGAGCTTCTTTAGTTTTTGTCGCTTTCTGCAGTTAAAGTGGTATCATCTGCATATCTGAGGTTGTTGATATTTCTCCTGGCAAACTTGATTCCAGATTGTGAGTCATCCTGCCTGGCATTTCATATGATGTACTCTGCATAGAAATTAAATAAGCAAGGTGACAATATACAGGCTTGATGTACTCTTTTCCCAATTTGGAAACAGTCAGTTGTTCCATGTCCAATTCAAACTGTTGCTTCCTGACCCACATACATGTTTCTCAGGAGGCAGGTAGGGCGGTCTGGTATTCCCATCTCTTTAAGACTTTTCCAGTTTGTTGTGATCCACACAATCAGAGGCTTTAGCATAGTCAGTGAAGCAGTAGTAGATGCTTTTCTCTGAAATTCCCTTGCTTTCTCTATGATGCAATGAATGTTGGTAATTTGATCTCTGGTTCCTCTGTGTTTTGTAAACCCAGTTTGTACATCTGAAAGTTCTTAGTTCATGTACTGCTGAAGCCTAGCTTGAAGGACTTTGAGTATGGGGAATGAGCACTTCATCTGAGTATGAGTAATCAACAAACTTCTTTGAACTGCAGGACTATTAAAAATAAAACAGATCGTCTTTTTTGTTGGGGTTCCACTAAACTGGGGAATAGCTTGGATGCTCTATGATTTTAGTAAGAAATTCTATTTTTCAAAACTTGTTTGCTCTCCTGTAAGACAAACTTATAAACTAGACAATCTTCAGTGTTCCTCAAAAGTATTCCTTTTGGATATTTCATTTTGTATGTGTTGAATTCAAGCTCACTGAGACTTAAAAGAATCAATAACATCACAAAATATTGTTGAGAGTTGATACATACATGTGAATGTGAGTGAAAGCAAATATGGGAAATCTTTCTCTTCACTCCTTCCTTCATTAATTGAGAATTTGATCTTCATAGAAGCAAGGGTCACATCTTCATACTGTTTTCACTTTGGGGTACACTCCCAGCCCCAAATCTGCCCTTGTCCCCTCTTCAGGGGAAGGGATAAGCATCAGAACAATGATGATTCCCTCCCATGAACCTCTAGCCCCAAGGTCTGATTGTTACTGATATTCACCACCTGGGTGCCCATGGGGCTACTTGCCATTAAAGAGATGTATTTATAACTCTGCTTTTCAAAAACTTTGAATTTAGCACTCCATATATAGCATCATTCAGAGACTAACAGTTGGCCCTTGACAGTGGTAAAGAACACACCTGCCAGCACAGGAGACATGAGACCTGGGTTCGATCCCTGAGTCGGGAAGATCCCCTGAACAAGGAAACAGCAACCTACTCCAGTATTTTTTCCTAGAGAATGCCATGGACAGAGGAGCCCGGCAGGCTACAGTCCATGGGGTTGCAAAGAGTCGGACACAACTGAAGTGACTTAGCATGCAAGCATGCATAAATCGTTACTCAGAGGGTAATAGTTGGTCCTTTAAATAAGATGGAAGACTATTTGGCACTTATACCTGTAGCACTTGCTATAAACTGACAAAATAACACTAACCTCACTTAAAAAGCTAATCATTGCCAACCAAAGTTATTTTAATTGCAGGAGAAATAGAACAATGGAAGAGGGGAGTTTTCAGGAGATTTCTAGAATCCAATAACAAACTGTACTTAATCATTGTGAACTAATGGTGATCTTAAAGTAGGATTCATGAGTAAAGGCAAGAAACCCAGATAGACAAAGAAGAAGGAGCAATGTTAGAGATGATTAACAGTGTGGATAATATAAGTCATTCTAGGTACAGTGATATGAAGCTGGGATCAGACAAATAGCAGTCCACAAAGATATGGGAGTAAGGGATAATGCTGCTCAAAACATGAACAGTGTAGTCATAGGCAATCCAAGTAGAGGCTACTCAACTCTCTAGGGAGACACACTGTGGGTGGCATTTGACAGAACCCAGATAAAAAAAAAAAAAAAACAGGGCTTAGTTCTAGAGCTGCATAAGCAGAAGTTATCAGATATATTAACCAGGGTTCTTCAAAGAAACAGAACTAAGAGGATGGGTGGGGGAGAGAATTATTACAAGGAATTTGCTCATGTGATTATGGAATTTGGAAAGTCTCAAAATCTACAGTGAACAAGCTAGAGTCCCAGGGGAGCTGATGGTATAGTTTTAGTAGAAGTTCTCTAGCCTGAGAACCAGAGCAGCTGATGGTGTAGTTCTAGCCCCAAAGTCGACAGGACTGAGACCAGGAAGAGCCAGTGTTTCACTTCAGGTTCTTAGGCAGGTTAAAAACAAAACAAAACACAGTAATCAGTTCAAAGGCAATGGAGCAGAAGAAATTTCTTTTTATTCACAAAAGAGTGAGACTTTTCATTCTATTTGGCCTTCAGCAGATTAGATCAGACCCACCCACCTTATCTGCTTTACTCAGTTGACTAATTTGGTTGTTAATCTCATCAAAAGCATCCTCATGGACACACCCAGAATAATGTTTGAGCTGACTAACTTGTGGTCCAGTCAAGTTGGTACAAAATTAACCATCACACCAAATATGGAAATTAAGATGGGAACAGACAGGAAGGGAGGGAAATAAAATGGGAAACAAAAAAAAGAGGGAAGGAAGTGATGAATAAAGTAAAGATACTGTAAGCTTGGAATTTTTTGTAGCTATGTCCTGTTATGAATAGAGAGGCACCAGAAGTGATGCATTTCATGCAAAGATGAGCACAATAAAGGACAGAAATGGCATGGACCTAACATAAGCAGAAAATATTAAGAAGAGGTGGCAAGAATACACAGAACTACACGAAAAAGAACTTCATGACCCAGATCACCACGATGGTGTGATTACTCACCTAGAGCCAAACATCCTGGAATGTGAAGTCAAGTGGGCCTTAAAAAGCATCACTACGAACAAAGTTAGGGGAGGTGATGGAATTCCAGTTGAGCTATTTCAGATCCGGAAAGATGATGCTATGAAAGTGCTGCACTCAATATGCCAGCACATTTGGAAAACTCAGCAGTGGCCACAGGACTGGAAAAGGTCAGTTTTCATTCCAATCCCGAAGAAAGGCAATGCCAAAGAATGCTCAAACTACTGCACCGTTGCACTCATCTCACACATTAGTAAAGTAATGCTCAAAGTTCTCCAAGCCAGGCTTCAGCAATACATGAACTGTGAACTTCCAGATGTTCAAGCTGGATTTAGAAAAGGCAGAAGAACCAGAGATCAAATTGCCAACATCCATTGGATCATCAGAAAAGCAAGAGAGTTCCAGAAAAACATCTGCTTCTGCTTTATTGACTATACCAAGCCTTTGTGTGGATCACAACAAACTGTGGAACATTATTCAAGAGATGGGAATACCAGACCACCTGACCTGCTTCTTGAGAAATCTGAATGTAGGACAAGAAGCAACAGTTAGAAGTGGACATGGAACAACAGACTGGTTCCATATTGGGAAAGGAGTACATCAAGGCTGTATATTGTCACCCTGCTTATTTAACTTATATGCAGAGTACATCATGTGAAATGCCAAGCTGGATGAAGCACAAGCTGGAATCAAGGTTGCCTGAAGAAGTATCAATAACTGCAGATATGCAGATGACACCACCCTATGACAACAAGCAAAGAAACACTAAAGAGCCTCTTGATGAAAATGAAAGAGGAGAGTAAAAAGTTGGCTTAAAACTCAGCATTCAGAAAACTAAGATCATGGCATCTGGTCCCATCACTTAATGGAAAATCGATGGGGAAACAATGGAAACAGTGACAGACTTTATTTTTGGGGGCTACAAAATCACCGCAGATGGTGACTGCAGCCATGAAATTGAAAGATGCTTGCTCCTTGGAAGAAAAACTATGGCTAACCTCAGTTCAGTTCAGTTCAGTCACTCAGTCATGTCTGACTCTTTGCGACCCCATGAACCACAGCATGCCAGGCCTCTCTGTCCATCACAAACTCCAAAAGTCCACCCAAACCCATGTCCATTGTGTCAGTGATGCCATCCAACCGTCTCATCCTTCGTTGTCCCCTTCTCCTCCTGCCCTCAATCTTTCCCAGCATCAGGGTCTTTTCAAATGAGTCAGCCCTTCGCAACAGGTGGCCAAAGTATTGGAGTTTCAGCTTCAGCATCAGTCCTTCCAATGAACACCCAGGACTGATCTCCTTTAGGATGGACTGGTTGGACCTCCTTGCAGTCCAAGGGACTCTCAAGAGTCTTCTCCAACACCGCAGTCCAAAAGCATCAATTCTTCTGTGCTCAGCTTTCCTAGACAGCATATTAAAAAGCAGAGGCATTGCTTTACTGACAAAGTTCCATCTAGTCAAAGCTATGGTTTTACCAGTAGTCATGTATGGATGTGAGAGTTGAACTATAAATAAAGCTGAGTACTGAAGAATTGATGCTTTTGAACTGTGGTGTTGGAGAAGACTGTTGAGAGTCCCTTGGGCTGCAAGGAGATCCAACCTGTCCATTCTAAAGAAAATCAGTCCTGAATATTCATTGGAAGGACTGATGCTGAAGCTGAAGCTCCAAGCTCCAATACTTTGGCCACCTGATGCAAAGAACTGACTCATTTGAAAAGACCCTGATGCTGGGAAAGATTGAAGGCTGGAAGAGAAGGGGACAACAGAGGATGAGATGGTTGAATTATATCACCGACTTGATGGACATGAGTTTGAGTAGGCTGGGGAAGTTGGTGATGGACAGGGAGGCCTGGGGTGCTGCAGTCAATGGGTCACAAAGAGTCGGACATGAATGAGTGACTGAACTGAACTGAGAGTTGATCTGCTATGATCAATAGTCCTTCACTGACATCCAGAAAATAAGTACTGAGACTGCTTGATTAATGGCTATTTTAAGTTAGGTGGTTTCAGCAAGACTGGCAAAGAAGAAGCCTTCTGGAAGGAAAATGAGAAAAGAAGAAAACAGAAAAAAAGTAATACTGATACCCAGTCTTCTCCTCTGGTCTCTCCTTTTTCTCTAATTTCCACTTAATTCTTTGTCAGAGTAAAGAGTATCTCCTTATTCTTTTTCATCAAAATCATGCTGAAGAAAAAAAGCCTATAAATTCATTGATGTGAAGGTATGTTTTCAACATGAGTTCACTAATATGTTGACTCTAAAGACTATTTGTATCCTCACAGAGCCTGTTCCCAAAGGAGATTCTCTGACTGCATTTTTTTTAATGTATCAAAGTCCCTTAGGGAGATATGATTTCAGTAGAAATGATCAACATCCATGAAATCATAGAGAAAGATGATCACTTCTCCTACCTACTGTTTGAACTGATTTTGAACATGGAAAACCAATGTCTTGGGGGCTTATAAGTAGAATAAGTGATCATAGTGTTAGTATAAATGCTAAAGATTTAAGACCAATCTCACTTTATTTCATTTTTCAATAATGACCTAAACTTTCACATCCTGGAAATACTATAGACACCTTATATTGCGGCATCTCTCTTGCATAGTGATTTTCTTTGAGGATTTGTAAATGATCCATAGATTTTTGTCCTTAGTGTTGCGTTTTCAGTATATTAATGAACGGATGGATAAGGATAAGATAGTGTGATACAAAGGTGGCAGTGATGGTAAATACATCAGATCATAATGCTAATACCTAGTATACATAGCACAGTGAATTTACGACCAAATCTAGCAAGATGAAATTTAACAGGCAATAATAAAAAGCCCCAAAATTACTTTCAAAGAAAATAGTGCATAAATTCCAGAATTATTTAAGTATAAATATTATATAAATATAGATTAAATCTGCCAGCAAATTGTATGGACTGCCTCATGACATATTTGGTTTCTTGTCATTGAAGCTGTATAAACAAAAATTTTGTAGGAATGTCAAATTTAATACTTTTAATATCTCATCTGATGCTAAAACTATGTAATTCTGTTCTTATCCAGTTTAGACATAGGTATATATTTTTCATTATAAAACATAAAAAATATGAAAACCTAAAAAAATTAGGTTTAATTTTACATATTACAAACCAGCACTACATATTTAGTTATAGTAGGGTCAGAGGAAAAAGGAAATGGTAATTTATCAGCATGTAAGAGAATTAATAATCAACCCTGGATATTCATTGGAACGACTTATGCTGAAGCTGAAGCTCCAATACTTTGGCTACCTGAGGCGAAGAGTTGACTATTTGGAGAAGACCCTGATGCTGGGAAAGATTGATGGTAGAAGGAGAGGGGGGCAACAGAGGATGTGATGCTTGGATAGCATCATTGACTCAGTGGACATGAGTTTGAGCAAACTCAGGGACATAGTGAAGGACAGGGAAGCCTGGTGTGCTCCAGTCCATGAGGTTGTAGAGAATTGGACGCAACTTAGTGAAACAACATCAACAATAAGAATTAAGGGTTTCTCTGGTGGTTCAGTGGTGAAGAATCCTCCCGCTAATGCAGGAGATATGGGTTTGATCCTTGAATCAGGAAAATCCCCTGGAGAAGCAAATGGAAACCCACTCCAACATTCTTGTCTGGGAAATCCCATGGACAGAGGAGCCTGGCGGGCTACAGTCTGTGGGGTCACAAAAAGTCGGACACAACTTAATAACTAAACAAAAACAATAGCATAAGAATTAAAAAATTATATAAAATGAGAAGATATTCACTGGTAGATGTATTGAAGGAAGTAGAAGAGGAAGAAATTTCTATCATCAGTATCCTGAAAGAAATATTACTGCCAGATTTAGCAGATCATTTGAATTGATTGAATAGTTTCTGGATTCATTTGTATGTACATATCCTATGAGGATAATAAAAGCTGGGAAAGGTATATGAGGGAATATCCTGGAATTTCCCTCTCTAGAGTACTTTAAAATAGAATCAATAGCTATAGAGTTCTTTCTTATTGCCTTGAGAAATGGGACTGAATTAAATATCCTTGAAAAGTTCTACCCCCTTGTTTGTGTTTTGTTTTTCCTGGTTTATAACTTCCACAACTCTGTTCTGCAGTCAGAAAGGCATGAACCACACCAAGACTATCGTAGCTGCTTTCTCTGTCTGGCTTCCACTTTAGGAATTCACATTATTTTGTGTTGCCCTTCTCTAGAACAGACCTTATATAGTCTGTGCTCAAAAGTCTCTAATATTTGTCTTTATGCATGTTCAATGGTTTTTTTAATTTCATTTTGATTCTAGCTGCCATGCTGTTCTCATAGTTTTACACATTTTAAAATATATGTCATTATTTTCTAATACACCATAAAGCAGAAAATGGAAATTGGAATATATTTTTACATCTTGACTCATATATAAACTCCTGTTATTGTTGCACATTAGATCTTTTGATTCAGCAAACTGCAATAATTGGGGTTTCTTGATTTCCTTAGATACCAACTGGTTTTGCCCAGATTAATGTAAAAAAATGAAAATTAAATGAAAGCTGTTTGAATGGCATTTCAAAAGAATAGCTAAGCATCTGTCCACTTAACATTCAGATAACTTTCTCCTGGTTTTTTTTTTTTTTTTTTAGATTCCATCATGACCTCATCACATACTGATATTTGCCTGCACTGTTCCACACTTGTCAAATGCTAACATGTATTTCCCTAGTGCCAAATTCTTTCTGCATTTTCAATATAATCTTTGTACAGGCAGGAAGAAATATAATTTAATCATGTGTGAGGTGAAACAGCTTATACCAGGTAACCCACTATCATTCAAGTCAAGACACTACCCTATAAAATATGCAACAATTGACTGTAGTAGAGGAAGCCTGGAGTCTTCTCACTTGCTGTCACCACTAACTATAAAAGCTTAAAATGAATATGCCTTGCTGGATTTAATATTTTTCTAACTCATTTTAATTTTGTGCTCTACAAAGAACAATATGAAAATAGAATTTTCTAAGTTTTCTTGACAGATATATCTAAATATTCTCTGATTCTAGAAGGCTTTAAAATGGCAGTTCTGGAGCCACGAAATCCACTACATCATCCAAAGTCCAGAGCAGTGCCTAGACTCACTAACCTTTGTCTGATTTTGGCCTGTTGCAAATCCAGGTGAACAAAAAATATGAGCCTGAAAGAATGGTGTACTTGCAGTTGCCAGTAGAGTATAATGAAACTGCAGTGATGTACTTCTCCACTACTGTCTCCTGAACCTTCACACACCTAGGCTGGCTAATGAGCTTTTCTTTCTTGTGTATATCAGTCTCCAAATTCATGGAATCTAATAGCAGGTGCAGTACATTATGAATTAGTGCTCGCTTTTCAGATAGATTAAAGACAGATGCAAGGCTTAGGAAGCCATCAACATGAACTAAGCTGAACTAAGCTTTAAGTTCTTTTAAATCCTAAAATAATACGGAAGTGGATATGTAAGATAATTCACAGAAACATATGCAGCACAGCAAAATAAAATGCACAAAATATCCCACATCTTTTTTAAAGAAAATTATAAAGCATTACAGATTACTAATACTCAAGACATCCAAATATTCTTTGATAATTTTGATTTCCTATGAATGCTGTGCTTTATAGAAAATTGTAACCATCAGATATTTCATGTAGAACAAAGTAAATGCATATTCCAAGTGGTAAAGAACTGCACCTGGTTTTCCCTGGTAGATCAGCAATAAAGAAATCCGCCTGTAATGCCAGAATCCCAGGAGACACAGGTTCGATCCCTGAGTCAGGAAGATCCCCTGGAGGAGGGCATGGCCACTCACTCCAGTATTCTTGCCTGGAGAATCCCATGGACAGAGGAGCTTGGTGGGCTATAGTCCACAGGGTCTCAAAGAGTCGAACACAACTGAAGTGACTTAGCACACACACAAAGAACCCACCTGCCAATGCAGGAGACATGGGTTCGATCCCTGGATCAGGGACGATCCCCTGGAGGAGGGCATGGCAACCCACTCCTGTGTTCTTGCCTGGAGAATCCTATGGCCAGAGGAGCTTGGCAGGCTACAGTCCATAGGGTCACGAAGAGTCAGACACAATCAAAGCAACTTAGCACACATGAACATAAAACGTACTTCTTTATAAAATAATATGTTAATATTTCTAACTCAGGATCATGGAAGATATTGACATATGTTCCAGCAGTATTTATTAAAGAATAATAAATTAACTTCTAACTGTTCTACTACAGTGAAATGTGCCTCTTATCTGGGCAGGAACTTGTGAAGCAATTAATGGTATTGGAGCTCTGAGGCTTTAGAGCCTGGGAGAACTGCCACCAACTGTGAGAAGAATGGACTCCTGTAGAGTATATAGATTGTGGAAAATTCTATTTCCACTTACTGAAAGACCTATAGTAACCTTTTTTTCCCTTTATCAGTTTTTTGTTTGGTCTTTAAAAAAAAAAAAAAACTTAAAGATTTGCAAGACTAACCTTTACAAAAGAACATGAATCTTCACTTCTGCAATGATTCACACTCACACTAGGAATGTTGCAGAATATGGAGTCAGCTAATATCCATGGCTTCACTACAGATAATACTGTTTTGTTTTTGTCTACACTGAAAATCAGAATCAGAGTTAGTATAACGTTTTAGAGAGTGCCAAGAAATTTTTGCTTTCTCCCAATTTGGAAATAGTGCATGGTTTTGTTTTTTTTTTTTGCAGTCAAATTTACTTAGCAATTAGTATTTCAGAATGTAAATTTTGCCACCACAAAAGACCAGAATAGTTTGTATCCTAGCCCTGAACTCTGTCTTCTCATCAAATGAGAAAAAGGTTGCTATTATTATGTAGACATGCATCTTTCTATACCAGCAGTTCCTACAGGTCCTGATGGGATACAATTTACATTCCAATATATTTCTAGATCATGAACAAATCCATAAAATTGCACTGTTTTTTTTTTTTTTTCCAATTCTGTTTCCCTAGAAAAAGAAATGAAAGCAGCATTATTTTATTGGGGGAAGTCTGTTTCATCTTGTGTAACTGGATAATTTAGTTTTCCCAAAGCATGTTATGAAAGATTGTGGAATAGCTCTTTTACATAAATAAATTTTCAACAGCAAAAAATACAACCTCCTATTTATGTAAATGTTAGTCAATAGATTTCTCCTATTTTGAGGCTTATATAAGTATTACATATATAATGCTCTTAATAAGGATTCTTTGAAAGCAAAATCAATGAATTTGTGGTTATCAAAAATAAATTGCTCTGTATTAGTGTTTATATGATTTGGTGGCTAGTGAGATAATAAGAAAGTAGATGCATTCTGTGGGAGCCCACAAAATTAATACTGATTTGTGTGTGTGCGTTTTTTTTTTTTTTTGATTTGTGAGTTTTCACCCCACCATTTATTCTCTCTTCTTCTCCACAAATTATATAACACCTAGATATTTCAGTGTCTTGTTTCTTTCTTTAATATTTATTTATTTTTAAAATTTGAAGTACATTGAAGAAAGACCATTTTGGATCACTTTATTTTATTTCATTTTCGTTATTCATACTTTGTTTTCCTCTGGCTGCTCCTCAGAGTCAGATATTATGAAAATAAAACTACAAATTATTTCCTAAAACGTATTTTCATTTTTTTTTATTTTAGAAAACCAAATTATTTTGTCTTAGATTTTCCATCGGTGGCTTATAATTTTGATATAATAAGGATATTTAATATTATATAGATATTAAACTTGCTGATATCCACTGAAGAATTAAAAAGTCTTGTCATTTTCATCCATATAGTCTTATCAGTCTTATCAGATGAACAAAGGTGTCCATCACTAAATTTGTTAAATGCTTCTTTGAGATTCAATCAACTCTCAAATGTATTACTTGTTGATAAAAATTATCAGGAATGTGGTGCTTAATTTATGGTGAGTTGTTAGAATGTCATCAGTTGCTTAGAGTGTTAAACCTCGGCTACTATTTATATCTCAACTATTTGATTTTTTCAAGGAGATCTTCGTGATGTGTTCACTATAAAGCAGTTCTGCTGTGTGGATATTGATGTGTGTGTATAACTCCATGAAGGAAGGCCTGGGAATCCTGTCCAGAGGAGTTGGTATTTGAGCTGAGCATTGTAGGGACTCATCAGACGAATGAGCTAGTGAGGTAGAAATAGGGAATGGGAGTTTGCAGCAGTAGAGGGGAAAGGTGTACAGGGTCACAGAGGGTAAAATGCTCATGGCAATTTTGGGAGCTATAAATGTTTGTGTTTTGCAAGAGTACAAAATGAAGGTAAAGTCATTGCTGCTGCTGCTAAGTCACTTCAGTCATGTCCGACTCTGTGCGACCCCATAGACGGCAGCCCACCAGGCTCCTCCGTCCCTGGGATTCTCCAGGCAAGAACACTGGAGTGGGTTGCCTTTTCCTTCTCCAATGCAGGAAAGTGAAAAGTAAAAGTGAAGTTGCTCAGTCATGTCTGACTCTTAGCAACCCCATGGACCGCAGCCTATCAGGCTCCTCCGTCCATGGGATTTTCCAGGCAAGAATACTGGAGTGGGGTGCCATTGCCTTCTCCGAAAGTCATTAAGAGTAGGTAAATAAAATCATGGAAATTTTTGTATGACATGTCACAAAAGAAGAGGAAAGGAATTCAAACAAGGAAGTGATAGACCCAAATAATATTTTGATTTATAATTCTAGCTGACAGGTTAGGGCCTTGGATACACACTCCTTCTAATGTCTACAGTACTTTTCTTTTCTTTTTTTAATTTAAATTTATTTATTTTAATTGAAGGTTAATTACTTTACAATATTGTATTGGTTTTGCCATACATCAACATGAATCCGCCATGGGTGTGCACGTATTCCACATCCTGAAACCCCCTCCATCCTCCCTCCCCATACCATCCCTCAGGGTCATCCCAGTGCACCAGCCCCAAGCAACCAGTATCATGCATTGAACCTGGACTGCTGATTCATTTCATATATGATATTATACATGTTTCAATGCTACCCTCTCAAATCATCCCACCCTCTCCCTCTCCCACAGAGTCCAAAAGGCTGTTCTATACATCTGTGTCTCTTTTGCTGTCTTGCATATCGTTACCATCTTTCTAAATTCCATATATATGCATTAGTATACTGTATTGGCAGAGAAGGTAATGGCACCCCACTCCAGAACTCTTGCCTGGAAAATCCCATGGGCTGCAGTCCATGGGGTCGCTAAGAGTCCGACACAACTGAGCGACTTCACTTTCACTTTTCACTTTGATGCATTGGAGAAGGCAATGGCAACCCACTCCAGTGTTCTTGCCTGGAGAATCCCATGGACAGATGAGCCTGGTGGACTGCCGTCTATGGGGTCACACAGAGTTGGACACGACTGAAGTGACTTAGCAGCAGCAGCAGCAGCAAACTGTATTGGTGTTTTTCTTTCTGGCTTTCTATTCCCATTACTCTCGACTTCACCTCACTGTTTTCCCTCAGACTCTATCTCTGATTTCTCTTCCTCACCTGGATCCCCTCACAGGTCAGCTCTCACTGCTACGTGTACGTATAATATATACAAAGAGCCACGTGTGTAATACCGCTCACAGTGGTAAATAGCTTTATGCTTAGTGAATGTCATCTCCCTCACCTGTGCTGAATGTACCCTCAGGAACAAGTATTCCCTCAACAGGTACCTGTCCAATAAGACAGTAAATAAAAATTATATCATCAGACTACCTGTGTCGACTTCATGCCATCATTTCACATGAGTTGTTTAAATTGCTTCAGAAGAAAAGGGAAAGGAAAGGAGAAAGAAGGAATAGAAAAAGGAAGTGGGGAAAAGAAATGAGAGCAGAGGGCAAATGTGGAAGAAAGAGAAGGAAAAAGAAGAGGCAAGGATGGAAAGATGAGGAAGCTAGTTCTCTCTCTTTTTATAAAATCAGATGGACAGCAGGAATGTAAATGTATTAACCAAACTCAGAAATTCTTGTTTTATTTTTCCAGGCTGGCTAAATACTGAAGAAAAAGTTGTATAGTTTCTCTGTGCTTCAGAATTTCTCTGTCCGTAAATGAAATGAGGAAACTAATGTTGATTCCTTTAGAGGGAGTATGAGATGTGACAAAAACTAGTGTTGGATTTTTTTTCAGAGAAAATGTAAATAATTTGGACGTAATTCTTATTTGAGAAAGTGGAAGTATATATCACTTTTATTATCAAATATATTTGAGGATGTTAGCAAACTGCAAACCCTGAGTTTATTTACAGTGTGAATTTGCTTGATTGTTTCTCCCTGCTAGAACACATAAATCATGTGATAAATGCATTCTCTTTTACAAAGGTATTTATTTTATTATAGGCTTCGCTTCTGAAAATGTTCTTGATTGTCACTTTATTGTGCTTTCTGAGCTATTTTTAAACAATAAAATATCTATCATTATTCTTTATTCCAGTGAAGCAAACTGTGTCATCAAATGCAGTGCTTGCTTGGTTGGTCAAGACTGTTTTGTTTTGTTTTGTTTTGTTTTAATTTGATTTTGTTGTCTACCAAAGTACCTCAGATGTTTTTGCCAAAGGTTTTGGTTTTTGTTGCTGGCGTTGCTGATTTTAAGGCCTTTGGTTTATTTATTTATTTTTTTTTTTAATAGGAAGCTCTGCTAGAAACACTAGGTCCATACTTTGATATACTTTATGTTCCAACACTGACTGTTGTGCTCAGATGAGGAGTATTGTAGAATTATAGCAATCTCTTGTTTAGTACATAAAATTAATGATATGAAAAATGGAAGACCTTCCCAAATGAGACATAATTACAGATAATTTAGATGAATGAGTTGAACTTATTAGAAATAAGAAAACCCAAACCCACAAACCAAATGCAAAACTCTAGACTGACTTTCATTACATATTACAATGGGGAGACACTTTTCATGTCTGCCAGCATTGACCCTATAGATCTGTCTTCACTGGACTTCACACCTAACAAAACAGTCAGTGTTCAAACCTCTCAGTGATAACATTAACTAGAACTAGAGAAGGATCCAAGAGATTTACTCATCATGAAAGACTGTGTTTTTGTGAACAGGGTTCATGGGGAGTTTAGCCCTGTATGAAAATTACTAGCTTAAGCAACGTAAAAGATAAGATATCAAGCATGAAGTGTTTCCCTGATTTACAATTGTCGCTTTTAACCCAATTTAAGGTATCCAATAATGCCATTCAAGGTATAAAGTGTAAGTAGCAGAATTGTGCTCCTTCTTAAAGCTGTTATTATAGCCACTTAAACTTTTTTTCACACATAGGTACACCATCAAATCAAATGTGAATAAAAGATGTGACTTGAAAATTGCCGTTCTCTTGCAATTTCTTTTCAGAAGTCCATTCTGTAGTTCACTTAAATAACTTGCTCAAGCAATCAAATCAATACAGGTAGACTTTTCTACATGGGCTGCAATGTTATGATCATAAAGACAAAGATTTTAGGAATTATGAGCTATTTAAAGAAATAAAAAAAGAAACTTTAAACACATCACAATGCCCCAAATTGGAATCATCTTCCATTCCATCTTTTGCTAAATACACCTTAAAAAAAATATATGCTATAGCTTATAATGATTCTTGAATCTTTAGTAATTTAGGTTTTAGAAAAGACACCCATTCATAAGAAGTGCGGTGATAGTGACTTACAGTGTGAGGAGTTATTAACTCAATCTAATGATTGGCTTTGGAAACGATTTTGTAGAGAGCAGGCATATTCCCAAGTAACATCAGGAGACATTCGTTTTGCATGTTGATACTCACTGTAGGTCCTGTTGTATATCTGTTGAATGACTAAATCTATCAATAAATACCGTCAATTCCACTTTCAAAAAACTGAAAGTGAAAAAATGTGAAAGTTGCTTAATCGTGTCCAACTCTTTGCAACCCTGTGGACTATACAGTACACGAAATTCTCCAGGCCAGAATACTAGAGTCGGTAGCCTTTTCCTTCTCCAGGGGATCTTCCCCACCCAGGGATCGAACCCAGGTCTCTCATATTGCAGGTGGATTCTTTACCAGCTGACCCACAAGGGAAGCTCGAGAATACTGGAGTGGGTAGCCTATCCTTTCTCCAGGGGATCTTCCTGACCCAGGAATTGAACCAGGGTCTCCTGCATTGCAGGTGGATTCTTTACCAACTGAGCTATCAGAGAAGCCATCTGCTTTCAAAGTATGTTCCAATTAGTGCTATTTTCTCCACTTCCGGATGATGGCCCCATTATCTCTCCTCCGGAGAACTGTTACCATTCTGGCCACCAACTCTGTTATTCCCAAGGGCAGTCAGAATGATATTGTTAAATCCAACACAGACCATGTCGTGATCATTCTTAAATGCCTTCAAAGGCTTCTCACTTAATCTCAGAATAAAATTCAAACTCTGGTCCATGACTGGCCTTCTGCTGGCTTCTCTGCATTGAACAAGTTCCACTCAAACCACACCATGCTTGTTTCCACACAGTCCTTCAAAGATGCCAAGATCATTTGCCCTTCAGGGCTTTTGTGCTTGCATCATTTTGCTTCTAATGGGCTACTTCCAGGAATTTGTCAATCTTGATTTCTACTGCCTCTTATGTCTCAGGTCAAAAGTCGCCACCTCAAAGAGTGGTTGCCTGGCCTTTTTTGCAGTCATTGTCTATGACTTGTCTGTCTTATTTTTTCATCTTTTAATTTAATGCCTGCAGTCACCATCCACAGTGATTTTGGAGAAGAGGAAAATAAAAGGTGTCACTGTTTCCATATTTTACCCTTCTATTTGCCATGAAGTAGTGGTATTGGATGGGCAAACAGTGGAAACAGTGTCAGACTTTATTTTTGGGGGCTCCACAATCACTGCAGATGGTGATTGCAGCCATGAAATTAAAAGACACTTACTCCTTGGAAGGAAAGTTATGACCAACCTAGGCAACATATTAAAAAGCAGAGACATTACTTTGCCGGCAAAGGTCCATCTAGTCAAGGCTATGGTTTTTCCAGTAGTCATGTTTGGATGTGAGAGTTGGACTATAAGAAAGCTGAGCACCGAAGAATCGATGCTTTTGAACTGTGGTGTTGGAGAAGACTCTTGATAGTCCCTTGGACTGCAAGGAGATCCAACCAGTCCATCCTAAAGGACATCAGTCCCCGGTGTTCATTGGAAGGACTGATGTTGAAGCTGAAACTCCAATACTTTGGCCACCTGATGCAAAGAGCTGACTCATTTGGAAAGACCCAGATGCTGGGAAAGATTGAGAGCAGGAGGAGAAGGGGACAACAGAGAATGAGATGGTTGGATGGCATCACAGACTCGATGGACATGGCTTTGGGTAGGCTCCAGGAGTTGGTGATGGACAGGGAGGCCTGGTGTGCTGCAGTTCATGGGGTCGCAAAGAGTCGGACATGACTGAGGGACTGACCTGAACTGAACTGAATGGTACCGGATGCCATGACCTTAGTGTTTTGAATGTTGGGTTTTAACCCATTGTTTTCACTCTCTTTTACACCCTCATCAAGAAATTCTTTGGTTGCTCTTCACTTTCTGCCATTAGAATGGTGTCATCTGTGTATCTGAGGTTGTCTTGATGCCAGCTTGTGTGCCATCTAGCCCAGCATTTTGCATGATGTACTCTGCATGTAAGTTAAGTAAACAGGGGGACAATATACAGCCTTGTCATACTCCTTTCCCGGTTTTGAACCAGTCCATTGTTCTATATCTGATTCTAACTGTTTCTTCTTGACCTGCATACAGGTTTCTCAGGAGACAGGTAAGGTGGTTTGGTATTCCCGTCTCTTTAAAAATTTTCCATGGTTTGTTGTGATCCATACAGTCAAAGGCTTTAGCATAGTCAATGAAGCAGAAATAAATATTCTTCTGAAATTCTTTTGCTTTGTCTATGATCCAAGGGATGTTGGAAATTTTATCTCTGATTCTTCTGCCTTTTCTAAACCAAGCTTGTACATTTGGAACTTCTCAGTTCACATATTGCTGAAGTCTAGCTTGAAGGATTTTGAGCATAACCTTACTAGTATGTGAAATGAGCACAGTTGTCCTGTAGTTTGAACATTCTTTGGCATTGTCCTTCCTTGGGATCAGAGTGAAAACTGACCTTTTCCAGTCCTGCGGCCACTGCTGAGTTTTCCAAATTTGCTGGCATATTGAATGCAGCACTTTCACAGCATCATCTTCCAGGATTTTAAATACCTCAGCTGGAATTCCATTACCTCCACTAGCTTTGTTTGTAGTAATGCTTTCTAAGGCCTACTTGACTTCACATTCCAGGATGTCTTTCTCTAGGTGAGTGACCACATCATTGTGGTTATCCTGTTCATTAAGACCTTTGTTGTATAATTATTTTCTATGCATTCTTGCCACCGCTTCTTAATCTCCTCTACTTCTGTTGGGAGGACAGATTCTACCCACATTCTTTCAGCAGTATAGTTCGCTGTCTCTCCAAGTTAGACTACTGTTCAAAATAATAACTTGGGGAAAATCTGTCTTTGTGATAGAGTGATTTTAACAGAAATAACTAACTATATTACATCAGCTTCCAGGGTTGAACACATTTATCGCAGATATACATCTATCTATATCTGTATTTTGGAAAATTCCTTGCCTACCTCTCAGCCATAGCCTCCTTGATTCATTCATAAACACCTATTAAGTGTGGTTAGTGTGCCAGAGATATAAGAAGACAAGAGTGCAGTCTTCACAGACTGGTGGAAGAAACAAACATACAACAGAAAATTTGGATATGGCTTTTGTGCGATCACACAAGGCATAGAAACACAGAAGAGGGGAGATTATCACTGAGTGAAAAAAATCAGAAGTCTTCAAGGGTGATATGACATTCAAGCTGAACAGAATGTATAGAGTTTTGAGTGTCATTGAAGGAGAAGTGTGTTTCACCCTGTGAGGAATCTAATGAGATAGTGAACCAGAGTTATATAAAGAAAAGGGGATGGAAAAAAACAAATAATACAAAGAGGATGGGATAAGAGTAAAGAGAGGGAATGAGGTGAGCAGAGGGCTGGGGCTGCTTTGTGCAAGTTTTTATGGATCATTCAAAAGGACACTGACTGATGTGATGCTCAGATTTAGAGACAACACTAATATTCTTATTTCTTAATATTCAAGCTATTCCATCAATATGTTCTTCTTTGAGAAAGGATCGCCTTTTATTTTAATCACACCATGAGTTTGCTAGAACTTTTGAAAAAATTATCCTCATTTCAAAGAGGCCAGAAACAAATCCTGTTAGTCCTTTGCTCACAAAGAAGACAGTGGTACAAGAGATGAACAGTATGTGCTGTCCTTTCTCCCTAGGATGCTTTGCAAAATGAACAGCCTCAGAACTTCTGAAGGTTAGTCTTTTAAAATTAATTTTAAAATCGTGTAGCACATGGAAATATTTAATGTTGGGTCCATAGTCTTTGTGGGGTTTTTTTTTTCCTTTTTTCTTTCTTCTCTTTCTTTACTTCTTTCCTCTTTTCCTTCCCTTCCCCCTCCCTTCCTCCTTGTCCCTTCCACCTTCCATCTCCTTCTGTTTTCTTTAATTAAGAGCTTCAACACATTATTTCTAAAATCAAGATATTATTAGACCACAGAAAACATACTGTAATTTTATATTATCCACTGACATTTAATGTCACTTATAATGATAAAAATAATAGATTCCAATTAACAACCAATAAAGTAGACTTTAAAATGAACTTATATTTAGAAAAACACACAGGTTTTGTAATATTTCACCTAATATCTTTAATGGAATGTTTTCTGTGTTAAAGAAAAACAGAAAGAAATCTGTTAGACTGCCACTACCCAAGAAAAATAACTTTTAACTTATAATTTTAATGATAAAAGGAGGACTTTTTCATTACACATCACAAATGTGTAATTTTTGCACATTTGTTAAACAGATGACTGTAAAAGGAATAGATTTAATATCTTACGTGTGTATGTGTGTTCACTTAGTTGCTCAGCTGTGTCCAACCCTTGTGACCCCATAGACTGTAGCCTACCAGGGTCCTCTTTCCATGGGATTCTCTAGGCAAGAACACTGGAGTGGGTTTCCATTTCCTTCTCCAGGGTGTCTTCCTGACCCAGGAATTGAACCCTGGTCTCCTGCCTTGAAGGCGGATTCTTTACCAACTGGGCTATGAGGGAATATCTAATGTCTTGTGTGTGTGTGTATATATATATTTTTAATTAGACTTATTAACCTCAGTGCATCCTATTTGGTGTCACTGGGGGGAAAATACTGGTCCATTAACAAACAAAAGCAAATTTAAGTACAACTAGTTCACTGGCTCTGCTATGGCATTAACCAAGCTTTACAGTTTCCCTCTTGGAGATCTCACAGCTTTGTGGTTTGTTCTTTGTTCTTAGAACATTGAGCAGAGGCTACGTATTTTTGATTGCTGGAGAGCCCCTGAGAATAGAGGGAATCTAGGGAGAACAGTTGCCTTCAAGGGAGGTTCATCTCACCAGTTTACTGGAGAATCTTGTTTTTCGAGTTCATATTTAACACTTTTGCTAAGCAATATCTTATATTCAATATTTTTCTTCATTTTAAAAAGTTCATTTGGATGCTTGCTCAGTCGCTCAGTCATGTCTGACTCTTTGCGGACTCTAGCCCACCAGGTTCCTCTGTCTGTGGGTAGGATTATCCCGGCAAAGATACTGGAATGGGTTGCTGTTTCCTCCTCCAGGGGATCTTCCTGAAAATAAAAATCAGATCAACATGTGTAGTAAAGGAGAAATTATAGGAGCAGACATAAAAATGCCTCTCTTCTTACCTGCCTTCTGTCTGAGTACAAGTTACCTATTCTCTGTCTGGTGATGCCAGGAGTGCAAAATAATTTGATGAAACATTAAAGGGAAACAAGCAGTTGCTCTTGCCTTTCAAAAGCTAGTATTAAAAGTGTGAACTGGAAATCTGAGTCCTCCCCATCTCAACTTCCTGATGCTCCAGGATGGTACTAATTCTGAGAGGATGATTGTTATCCTCTTAAAAAAGTAAATGTAGATGGATGAAAGCATGTTTACTGAGATGGGGAATATTGGGAGAGGAGCCAGTTGGGAAAAGGCCTATTAAGAGTACATTTATTGATAAGTTGATTTTGATATATACTTTAGGCATCCACAACATTATCTGTTTGTTATTTGGCTACAGCTCAGGAGCTCTGTCTGTAATATCTGAAATAGTAAGATGTATTGTCATCAAGATGACACATAAAGTTATGGTACTGAATGATCTATCTACAGAGCAGTAGAATAGATTCAATAACATGCAAAATTTCTTTCTCATATTTAGGAATATTATCCAAACTGCTATGTCTTATTAGTAATTGCAAGGAAAATCTCATTTTCTCTACAACAAAGAACAAGTCACTACACACACATAGACACAAAACCCAGTCTCTGAATGACTGTCATAATATTGAAATATGATGATGTTTTAGGGCCTCTTTTTTCTTCTAATAGAGATATTCATTTCCTGAAATGGAAGTGTTGAGAAATTAAGGACATGGATGACTGAGATGACTTTCCAATTTGCTCACATACTAAAGTTTATGCTTCATTGGATACCTTTAATTTCCCCCCTATTTCTTCACGAAGCTTTTGAGTCGGTCTGAAGAGAAAGTGCTCTTGCATATTTAAGGCATCGTGACACAGGATCTGTACCCATGATCATATCTCTTTGGTGTCTACAAGGTCTCATAGTATCTTTTCCCCAGCTCATCTTTCTTGCTCCCTTGCCATTTTGGATGATAAAAAACCAGCTCATAAATGTTTAACAGACAAGATAAGCTAATAAATACAGCTGCAAATACCATCCCCTTACAATAGTTCAAGAATTATCTATCTTGGAATAATTCTTATGCCAACCAAGAAGAGCTCTCTAGAAGCCAAACTGTTTAAGTCAAAATTCAAAACAAAATTTACATTTCAAATGAGATATTAGCAACTCTTCTGGCATTTTAATGATGCATCTTGCCACTCATCTCAATAACCTTTTCATTTAATACTAATGCATTAGATTGTCTTTACTAATGAGTAAGGAGTTGCCCAAGGAACTTGGTGTTATCTTAACAAATAAATTTTTGAATGGCCATTGAATTAATATAAATTAGAAATGTAGCTTTCATATAAGTCTTAGTGGTTGAGATATTTTAAGACTCTAATCCTGATGTCATGTCAGCCAGTATGTAACAAATTACCTAACAACCTCTTCATCCTCAACATGCATTATTCATAGTCATCATAATGATTAAGATAAAACATTAAATTATATATTTATTTAATATTTTATTTTTGAAGGGTGAGATATCCCAGAATAGGAAGAGAAAATTTTTGATAAGTGAATTTTGAAAATAATAAATAAATAACTAAATAAACATTCCTCTATTATAGGTTTATGTAAAAGTGAGATACTATTTTGATTAGGATATTGTGAGAGGAATAATATTGAGTAATAAAAGAGAATTGGTCCATTTTAAGCATTGTACTTTGTAACATATTTTTTGATAATATTATTTTTAATAAAGGCATTATTTCATTTAATAAATTTAATGAGAGACATTATTTTTATTTGTTGAAACAAAATTTTAATAAAATATACAAAGACTCCAGTCTTGACAAACAGGCTTAAAAATAAATGCATTACAGTCCCTTCAGAAGGGCTGGATATTTTCAAATGCAAGTTGATTAGAAGCTTGCCTCCAGTCTAGATAAAGACCAGATTTATACATATAATATATATCCTCCAAACTTAAAATCAGAAGCTCTATAACAAGATAGATAAAAAATATGATTTTATTCTGCTTCAGTAAATATGGGAAAAACTTAGCAAGTAAGTATTTTACATATCTAGTATCTGCGATGGTATGTGAAATTAACTGAGTCAGGGAACAGCTGGGTTAACCACATCCATTTGTTTACAGTATTGAAGTTTAAAGATTACATTTATAGTGAAAGGTGTCTTACTAAAGAATGCTTATCTGTAGAATAATCTTCCCCAAATATCTCCTTTCATAACAAGAAATGCTGCTAGAGGTGATAACATGATGGAAAAATTACAGCACAAACATAAAAGTCAAAGGGGCTTTTATCATCCAACTCCAGATACTTGATTAAATCTATTTCTCCCTAACTCAAGCTTTTCTGCACAATTTTTCTTCCTAAATATGATTGTGTAAGTCTATCTTTCTTTTCAATCTTTTCTCCTCATTTTCCTTCATAATACAGAGTTCCCAAATGAAGCAAAACATCAGGATGTAATGAAAATAATACATTCCTATTTCATATCTTATACGTAATTGTGTTTTGACTCATAGAAAAATTGATTCCAAGGTTTGTAATTTTTCTTTTTCTAATTTCTTATGTTTGAAAGCTGCCTTTCCACCATTTCCTCATTAATGTAAACCAATAGTGGTCCTTGTTTGAAAGCACTTAATCAGAATTAGCCTCAAGTGAGTCAACTGATGGAAGAAATGGTAATAAATGAACAGGTGTCAACAAGAGTGCTGTTGAGCAAAAAATTCAGTTACCTTCCAGCATAGACTACAGGATAATTTATTAAAGTGTCAGAAGCAAACCTTTAAGGTAAAAAATGGCTGATACAAAGTTCTCTGATTACCCAAAATGAATCTTTAATGTAAGTAAATGGAAAAGAACAGAATTGCAACTGTGCTGTTCACAATTCAAAATTAATTGGAAAATGGTTGGCTTAAAAATATGAAATACTCTAGCAAACTGACTACATAGTGAATAAAATTAATTCCAAGGATTGTTTACACATAGTAGAGATCCAAAATGAGCAAGTGCTTTGAATCATAAACCTTATTTTTAAAAAGCTGCATGAAATCAGGCAGACAATGGAAAACAAAAAGTCACAAAAACAAATGTATCTATTTCACTAGTTCTTTGCAGTTTTTATAACTTGAATTAAAAAAAAAATCATTCTTAATCTAGTTCAGTTCAGTCGTTCAGTCGTGTCTGACTCTTTGCGACCCCATGAATCACAGCATGCCAGGCCTCCCTGCCCATCACCAACTCCCGGAGTTTACCCAAACTCATGTCCATAGAGTCGGTGATGCCATCCAGTCATCTCATCCTCTGTCGTCCCCTTCTCCTCCTGCTCCCAGTCCATCCCAGCATCAGGGTCTTTTCTAGTGAGTCAACTCTTCGCATGAGGTGGCCAAAGTGTTGGAGTTTCAGCCTCAGCATCAGTCCTTCCAATGAACGCTCAGGACTGATCTCCTTTAGGATGGACTGGTTGGCTCTCATTGCAGTCCAAGGCCCTCAGGAGTCTTCTCCAACACCACAGTTCAAAAGCATCAATTCTTTGGCGCTCAGCTTTCTTCACAGTCCAACTCTTACATTAATACATGACCACAGTAAAAACCATAGCCTTGACTAGACAGACCTTTGTTGGCAAAGTAATGTCTCTGCTTTTGAATATGCTATCTAGGTTGGTCATAACTTTCCTCCCAAGGAGTAAGCGTCTTTTAATTTCATGGCTGCAATCACTATCTGCAGTGATTTTGGAGCCCAAAAAAATAAAGTCTGACACTGTTTCCATTGTTTCCCCATCTATCTGCCATGAAGTGATGGGACCAGATGCTATGATCTTCGTTTTCTGAATGTTGAGCTTTAAGACATCTTTTTCACTCTCCTCTTTCACTTTCATCAAGAGGCTTTTTAGTTCCTCTTCACTTTCTGCCATAAGGGTGGTGTCATCTCCATATCTGAGGTTATTGATATTTCTCCCAGTAATCTTGATTCCAGCTTGTGCTTCTTCCAGTCCAGCATTTTTCATGATGTACTTTGCATATAAGTTAAATAAGCAGGGTGACAATACATAGCCTTGACGTATTCCTTTTTCTATTTGGAACCAGTCTGTTGTTCCATGTCCAGTTCTAACTGTTGCTTCCTGATCTGCATATAGATTTCTCAAGAAGCAGGTCAGGTGGTCTGGTATTCCCATCTCTTGAAGAATTTTCCACAGTTTATTGTGATCCACACAGTCAAAGGCTTTGGCATAGTCAGTAAAGCAGAAATAGATGTTTTTCTGGAAATCTCTGGCTTTTTCCATGATCCAGCAGATGTTGGCAATTTGATCTCTGGTTCCTCTGCCTTTTCTAAAACCAGCTTGAACATCTGGAAGTTCACGGTTCACATATTGCTGAAGCCTGGCTTGGAGAATTTTGAGCATTACTTTACTAGCATGTGAGATGAGTGCAACTGTGTGGTAGTTTGAGCATTCTTTGGCATTGCCTTTCTTTGGTATTGGAATGAAAACTGACCTTTTCCAGTCCTGTGGACACTGCTGAGTTTTCCAAATTTGCTGGCATATTGAGTGCAGCACTTTCACAGCATCATCTTTCAGGATCTGAAATAGCTCAACTGGAATTCCATCACCTCCACTAGCTTTTTTCTTAATGATGCTTTCTAAGGCCCACTTGACTTCACATTCCAGGATGTCTGGCTCTAGGTCAGTGATCACACCATCGTGATTATCTGGGTCATGAAAATCTTTTTTGTATAGTTCTTCTGTGTATTCTTGCCACCTCTTCTTAATATCTTCTGCTTCTGTTAGGTCCCTACCATTTCTGTCCTTTATTGAGCCCATCTTTGCATGAAATGTTCCCTTGGTATCTCCAATTTTCTTGAAGAGATCTCTAGTCTTTCCCATTCTGTTATTTTCCTCTATTTCCTTGCATTGATCACTAAGGAAGGCTTTCTTATCTCTCCTTGCTATTCTTGGGAACTCTGCATTCAAATGCTTATATCTTTCCTTTTCTCCTTCACTTTTCACTTCTCTTCTTTTCACAGCTATTTGTAAGGCCTTCTCAGACAGCCATTTTGCTCTTTTGCATTTCTTTTCTATGGGGATGGTCTTGATCCCTGTCTCCTGTACAATGTCACGAACCTCCGTCCATAGTCCATCAAGCACTCTGTCTATCAGATCTCGGCCCTTAAATCTATTTCTCACTTCCACTGTATAATCATAAGGGATTTGATTTAGGTCATACCTGAATGGTCTAGTGGTTTTCTGTACTTTCTTCAATTTAAGTCTGAATTTGGCAATAAGGAGTTCATGATCTGAGCCACAGTCTTCTCCTGGTCTTGTTTTTGCTGACTGTATAGAGCTTCTCCATCTTTGGCTGTAAATAATATAATCAATCTGATTTCGGTGTTGACCATCTGGTGGTGACCAAATGGTGATGACCATCTGGTCATCACCATTTCAGTAATGACCATCTGGTCCATCTCAGTGGTGCTCTGCTTCTCAATCTAAGGCAAAGTCAAATAAAGCCCTTTATCTACACTAATAAGGACATTCTGATTAAAAAGTCAGATTAAGTCTTCTCTGTGAGTAGTTGATAAGTTTATAAGAAATCCCTATTAACACATTACAGAGATTCAATTTGTGTGTGCTATACAGTGGCTTTAAGAAGAAGCTAAATATTATCTGTATAATTCTATCAAGGATAAATAGACCATTTAACAAACTTTACAAATTAACAGTGAAGTGGTCTAAAGATGTATAATGTAGAGTTTTATAGGGTGGTATATTAATTAGGTTAAGGTTGTACATGTACCACTTATTGATCTTTAAGAGGGGGAAAAAAGAAAGAATTTCCACCATGCCACTGTATTTAGGGAAAGACAGATGAAGAAAGAGACTCAGTTTAAGTAAGTTATTATAGCCTGTTTTGTTTGTTTGTTTGTCCATTTGTTTTTCATTTTCAGCCTGATTTGATGATGTAAACAAAGTAGCTTTAAGTGTATGTGGAAATTTTTGACTCTACAAACCCATTACCGGAGAGTGACAATGTTCATTTTGGGGTCTGGTCCAGTCCTTAATTAACTGTTAGTTTATGGATGGGCAAGGATAACAAAGCCTCAAAATTGCTTGATCACCTGAAAATTTCTATAATGGATGTGTGACCTACAGTAATTAGTGGGAAGATAATCGATTTAATACCTATCAGTCTATTTGGAATTGCATATATTTAATAATATTGGTAATGATATATTATATCTTGTTCCTTATTGAAAACCTCTAGAACTTACCGAAATGATACATGTTCTTTTTGTCCAATATCTCAGAATTACCAACACAATTATTTTAAAAATTTCTTTTAATATTCGGCTATTTCTAGCATCTATGTGGCAAAGCAATTGGATAAATATTGTCAAAAGTAAGTTTCAGATACACATATATTTCTCTTTTATATGCATTTTTATGATCTTTAAGGAATCTGATATATCATGTACACATAAAGTGAACATGTATCATTGATACTAAAATTTGCTTGTTAGATGAAATTATGATTGACAATAATAGCAGTGATCATTACTAATAGCTTATTCAATTCTAGAATAAATAAACAAGAATATTCTGTGAGACTTTCTGCTTCTACACTGATTATCCTACTGTTTCAGATTTTTTCATATTGTAGATATTTATTAATGTGTTAGTTGAGGAGAAAAAACAGATAATAAGTATGTGATATACATTACAGTAAGGACTTTTCACTTGAGTGAGAAATAGGAATTGAAAAGAGTATTGTTACTCAGATATGAATAGTTCATATAAAAAAGTATAACTTTTTGTGATTTAGATCTCTCAAATTCTTCTTTCATACTTCTAAATATGCATTAATCGAAGAGCAAATATTTTCATATTTAAGTCATTAATATTACAAAAGATACATGACATCAAGACTAACATTTTTTAAAAATATCTATATAGGAATTATAATGCCAATCTCAAAGGAACCCTAAGTCAACCTTGAAGAATCTTATTTCATTCCATTAGCTTCTGCCTTTGGCATCTACAAGTTGAGTGAAAATCCCTGTAATTGTCAATAATCTAGAGATTTCCAGATGCTGGAGAGTTAAAATGGGAAACCAAAGTTTATATTACAAGTGTTTCAAGTTTAAAGATAGCACATGAGTTGTTGTTTTAAATTTTTGGTTGTTGTTGTTTGTTTCTCTTTACTAAAAGTCAAACCAGACTTCAGATTTCTTGTCTGGTATATAAAGAGTTTGTAAGTCACTACTCCATCCAAACAATAAATAAAAAGAAAAATGAACAAGTCTTCTTAGGTCAGAGAACTTAGGTTATAGGGCAAACTGCTATCCCCAAAATTAGAAACACCAATGAATAGGGATAATCACAACTTACTGGAGTAGAAACCCCCATGCAAACCAGTGGCCAGGTAGAAAAAAACCTGAACTGTAGTTATTATGTCACTGGAGGCTCAGTGGAGACAAGTCTGAGAGTTCAACAGGGGCACCCAGTCCCAGGGGACTCCCCAAACTTTTGTAAGTTTTACATTTCATAAGCTCATCCAGGAAACTTCCAGTTATAAAATAAGCCACAGGAATGTAATATATAGCATAAGTGAAAGTGAAGTTGCTCAGTTGTCCGACTCTTTGTGACCCCATGGACTGTAGCCCACCAGGCTCCTCCACCCATGGGATTTTCCAGGCAAGAGTGCTGGAGTAGGGTGCCATTTCCTTCTCCAGGGGATCTTCCTGACCCAGGGATCGAACCCAGATCTCCCGCTTTGCAGGCAGAAGCTTTACCATCTGAGCCACCAGGGACGTCCATAGCATAAGGAATGTGCCCAATAATACTGTAATAACTTTGTATGGGAACAAATGGTTACTAGACTCATCAAGGTGATCATTTCATAATGTATTCAAATTCATATCACCATACAGCACACCTAAAACTAGCATAATACTACACTTTGATAATATATATATATTTTTTAAGAGTGAACATCTGAGGAAATGCTTCTTGTGCTTCCAGCAAGGGGAAGGAAAAAAGAACCATTTTGATACACCCCAGAGCACTTTGTCTTTCTTAAGGAGATCCTCTCTTGGGAGACACTTTTCACCAAAGCCTAGCCTAAAGGGATTTTATAAGAACCTAATTGATCTGGGAGAAAGCAAACACCCAACTCCAGGCCAATCTAGCCATCCCGTCCCACCTGAATGAAGAAGGTGACTGAAAAGTCCCTAAGAAATTCACAGTCCAAGACATAGGCTCACCACATGACTGAGAGCTAATCATAGGACCATAAACTGCTTCACCTTCTCCCACACCTCACCACCACATCAACACACATCTATTTAACATAGTACTTTTTATCTAGGACATCATGTCAGGCTATTAAAAAAAATTAAAGGCATAGTAAGAAACAAAAACACAATTTGAAGAGACAAAGCAAGCATCAGAACTAAACTCAGATACAGCAGATGTTGGAATTAGCAGACCAAGGTTTTTAATACCTTTATGATTAATAAAGAAGGTATACAGCATGAAAGAATAGATGGGCAATGTAAACAGAGAGATGGAATTTCAAAGAAAGCACCAAAAGAAATGATAGAGGTCAAAAACACTGTGACTTAATGCCTTTGATGGGGTTATTACTTGTCTGGATATGACTTACGAAAGTGTCTCTGATATCACGGATCTCAAAAAAAAAAAAAAACAACAACTCCAAAACCAAAAAACAATGAAAAAAGACTGGGAAAAAAAAAAAAAAAAAAAAAAACAGTACATCTAAGAACCTTGGGACAGCTAAGAAAGGTATAATATACATGTAATGGAATTACGAGGAGAGGAAGAGAAAAGGAAAAGAAGAAATACTGGAAGTAATAAGCAGTGAAAATTTCCCCCAATTGGTGTTAGATACCAAACCATGCAGCCAGGAAACTGAGAGAGTATCTTGTAGGATAAATGCCAATAAAACAAGAAGCCAGAGAGAAAAACACCTAAACCTAGACAGAAACAAACATAAAAATTACATCCAACTTCTTCCCAGAAGCCATGCAAGTAAGAAGAGAGTGGAGTGTAACAGACTCAGAGATACAGATGACGAACTGGTGGTTGCTAGGGAAGGAAACAGTGGGGGCTGCGCAAAGTAGGTGAAGGGAATTAAGTACAAATTTCCACTTATAAAATAAATAAGGCTTGGGGATGTAATATACATACTAGGGAATATACAACTTTATAGGATGACATATGTAACTAGATTTATGGTGATCATTTTGTAAAGAAATACTGAATTACTGTGTTTTAAACCTGAAAATACCATAATGTAACTCTGTTATAAGTAAATAAATAGGAAAAATGAAGAAAATGGAGTAAAATATTTAAAATCTTGAGAGAAAATCATCCACCAAACTAGAATTTTGTGAACTGATATAATCCTACAAAATGAAGGAGAAATAAAGACTTTCTCAGACAAAAATTGAAGGAATTTGTTGCCAGTATACTTACCTATGAGAAATGTTAAAGACATATCCCTAGAGAAGAAGAAAATTATATAGGACATAAACTCAGAACTACACAGAATGAAAGGCAAAAGTAGGAACAAAGAGTAAGGACAACGAAGCAAAAACTGTCAGGACCAGCCCAGTAATGAACCGCATTGCTGGTTCATTGGTGCCGCAGAAGAATAAGGAAAAAGAAGACTCAGAAATAAAGTGGGGATCAGGGAGCTGATGCTGTTCACAGGCAAAAGCCCCAATCCTAATTCTTGCATGCCTTTTACTGTTAACTTCTACTTCCTCAGTTGTGCTCTAGAGATATCTATTCTTTACAATCTCAGATCAGGGATAAAGATATACAGAACCGACTTCGAGGCAAGAAGTTATCAGGAATAAAAACAGGAATTACATGATAAGGAATCATAAGGGATCAACTCTTCAAGAAGACATAACAGTTCTCAGCGGTTTTATGCCCAATAACAGAGCATCAAGCTCTGTCCGACTCTTTGCGACCCCATGGACTGTAGGTCACCAGGCTCCTCTGTCCATGGGGATTCTCCAGGCAAGAATGCTGGATTCGTTTGTCATGCTCTCCTCCAGGGGATCTTCCCAACCCAGGGATCAAACCCAGGTCCCCCTCTTTCCAGGTGGATTCTTTACCATCTGAAAAGGGTACAAACTGTATAACCCCAACTATATGACCTTCTAGGAAAGCAAAAACTATGAAGACAGTAAAAATATCAGTCATTGCTAGGAGTTAGAAAGCAGAAAGAGATGCATAGTTAGAGCATAGAGGATTTTTAGGGCAGTAAAACTATTCTGTATGATGTTATAATCATGAATATCTGTCCTGTGTGTGTGTGTGTGCTAAGTCACTTCAGTCATGTCCAACTCTGTGTGATCCTATGGACTGTAGCCTGCCAGGCTCCTTTATCCATCGGAGTCTCCAGGCAATAATACTGGAGTGGATTGCCATGCCCTCCTCCAAGGGATCTTCCTGACCTAGGGATCTAACCCATGTCTCTTATGTCTCCAGCATTGGCAGTTAGGTTCTTCACCATTAGCACCACCGAGGAAGCCTGAATATCTGTCATACATTTGTCCAAACCAATAGAACATACAACATTAAGAGTAAACTCTGACATAAACTATGGCATTTGGACGACAATGATGTGTCAGTGTAGATTCATTAATAATAATAAAGGTACCAATATGGTGGGGAATGTTGATAATGGGGAAAGTTATGTATGTGAGGAAGCAGGGCTTATGGGAAATCTCTGTACTTTTAAGTTTAGTTAATGCCATGAACCTAAAACAGCTCTAAAAAGATAGCATCTATTTAATACATGCATATATACATACATTCTTACATACATAAACCCTTGAATTTAGATGTGGCTGACTCTGACAAACATTTTGACAACAAACCATAATTTTCTTAAAAACATGACAACAAACAAGAACAAGTAGTAATCCTAAAAAAAAAAAAAAGTAAAATAACTGTTAGCTTAGATTTTCTTGAAAATAATTTGCACACAATCTGAATAATTAATATGTAGTCCAGGTGCATATTAAGAATTATATATATATACCAATATGTAGTTTTTTGTCCAAAGAAAATAATTTAGGAATGAGTAATCACGATGGTGTGATCACTCACCTAGAGCCAGACATCCTGGAATGTGAAGTCAAGAGGGCCTTAGAAAGCATGACTATGAACAAAGCTAGTGGAGGTGATGGAATTCCAGTTGAACTATTTCAAATCCTGAAAGATGATGCTGTGAAAGTGCTGCACTCAATATGCTGGCAAATTTGGAAAACTCAGCAGTGGCCACAGGACTGGAAAAGGTCCAGTTTCCAGTCCCAATCCCAAAGAAAGGCAATGCCAAAGAATGCTCAAACTACTGCACAATTGCACTCATCTCACACGCTACTAAAGTACTGCTTAAAATTCTCCAAGACAGGCTTCAGCAATATGTGAACCATGAACTTCCAGATATTCAAGCTGGTTTTAAAAAAGGCAGAGGAACTAGAGATCAAATTGCCAACATCTGCTGGATAATGGAAAAAGCAAGAAAGTTCCAGAAAAAACATCTATTTCTGTTATATTGACTATGTGAAAGCCTTTGACTGTGTGTATCACAATAAACTGTGGAAAATTCTGAAAGAGAGGAGAATACCAGACCACCTGACCTGCCTCTTGAGAAACCTATATGCAGGTCAGGAAGTAACAGTTAGAACTGGACATGGAACAACAGACTGGTTCCAAATAGGAAAAGGAGTATATCAAGGCTGTATATTGTCACACTGCTTATTTAACTTATATGCAGAGTACATCATGAGAAACGTTGGGCTCAAGATTGCTGAGAGAAATATCAATAACCTCGATGACACCACCCTTATGGCAGAAGTGAAGAGGAACTAAAAAGCTTCTTGATGAAAATGAAAGAGGAGAGTAAAAAAGTTGGCTTAAAGCTCAACCTTCAGAAAATGAAGATCATGGCATCTGGTCCCACCACTTCATGGGAAATAGATGGGGAAACAGTGGAAACAGTGTCAGACTTTATCTTTTTGGGGCTCCAAAATCACTGCAGATGGTGACTGCAGCCATGAAATTAAAAGACACTTACTCCTTGGAAGGAAAGTTACGACCAACCTAGATAGCATATTGAGAAGCAGAGATATTACTTTGCCAACAAAGGTCGGTCTAGCCAAGGTTATGGTTTTTCCAGTAGTCATGTATGGATGTGAGAGTTGGACTGTAAAGAAAGCTGAGCACCTAAGAACTGATGCTTTTGAACTGTGGTGTGGGAGAAGACTCTTGAGAGTCCCTTGGACTTGAAGGAGATCCAACAAGTCCATCCTAAAGGAGACTAGTCCTGTGTTTTCATTGGAAGGACTGATGCTGAAGCTGAAACTCCAATATTTGGGCTACCTCATGTGAAGAGTTGACTCATTGGGAAAGACTCTGATGCTGGGAAGGATTGGGGGCAGGAGGAGAAGGGGATGACAGAGGATGAAATGGCTGGATGGCATCACCAACTCAATGGACATGAGTTTGAGTGAACTCCATGATTTGGTGATGGACAGGGAGGCCTGGTGTGCTGCAGTCCATGGGGTCGCAAAGAGTCAGACACGACTGAGCAACTGAACTGAACTGAGTGATACTTTAACAGCTTCCCTGGTGACTCAGCAGTAAAGAATCCACAGACAATGCAGGAGAAGCAGGTTGAATGTCTGGGTTGGGAAGATCCTCTGGAGAAGAGAATGGCTACCCACTCTTGTATTCTTGCCTGGAGAATCCCATAGACAGAGGAGTGTGGTGGGCTACAGTCCATGGGGTTGAAAAGAACTGGACACGACTGAGTGACTAACACTTTTGCTTCCACTTTTAAGGCATCATTCTTATACAAAAGAAGGATAGACTTTATGACTCTTTGAGAAAAAGAATGTAGGAAGACTCACACAACTAGATTCCAAAGCTTATTTTAAAAATATATTATGTATCTTTCTGTATATGAGTTATATCTCAAAGCACAAGATGTAAAAAATTTAGGGTAGAAAAATACAAGTAGGCTAATAGTACTAAGTTAATTATTCAAAATATATCCAACTATATATGATGTATATAGTATTCATTATCAACTCATAAATTCAGTTTTAATATTAATTGAGTGATCATAGATATAAATATGTTATAAAAAATTCAAAAACATCTAAAATCCATTGCTATCTTTAAGGAGCTTCTAATTTAATAAGATAGATGTTAGGTTATACTAGGTAAAAGTACATGTACTCAACCCTTTTTGGCCTATAAAAGGGCAATTTCATATGGTTTACCTAGCATAACAAAAAACTCACACGTTATGTTTGATATAGGCAGTAAGAAAAGGATGGAGTGCTACAATTATTCAGAAGGTAAGTTTGAAGAAGGACTAGAATTTCCAAAAGTAAAATGGAGAGCACATAGACAAGAGTATATACAAAGATATGGGGAAATAATTGTTATGTTTGAGAAATGGCATGCAGTTATATCAGAGTCAAGACCTGGGGCTAGAGGTTAGGATTACATCGCAAATGGTCTCAAATAGTGTTGAAGTAGCTTTAGCGTTAATTAACAGGTACTGAATGCAGTGAACATTTCTGAGGGAGAAAGACAAAGTTATGCCTTATGGTGAATAAAGTGGTGGCTGATGCTGAATGAACTACGGGGGCAAAGATAGAAATTCGGACCAGGGAGGAGAGTCTTGTAATAAAGCTAAGGAGAGGTAAATAGACTATAAATTAAAATGGTGAAAATGCAAATAGAAAGGAAACATTTGCAGCAAGACTAGTGCCAAGATAGACTCAATAGTCAAATGACAAGAAGATTCTACACTGATAGAAACAGTAGAGAGAAATGGACTTGGAGAAACAAATAAGGAGTTAAGAAAAGCCTGGAAGAGCCACGTCTCAGACTGTACCCGTGGCAGTAAACTTTTCTGATCTTGAAGGTATTTCTGATTCCCTTACTTTAAGGTGGTTATATAACGAGACCTTTTATAGTATTGGGAGAGGATATTGTATAGCAAGAGAAAAGGAAATAAATGATTGTATACAGGACTCGGAGGACTTTTCAAAAAGAAAGAAAGAATCTATAACAGAAAACAAGAAAGTGTGCCCTGAGTTTGTTATTATGGTGGAAGATGAGCACTGCAGAGGCAGAGGAAAAAGTCAACATTGTCAAGAGGTTGATACCTCAAGTGGGGTGAAGATATTAGGTTTGATGAAATCCTCTAGAGTTGGCAATGAGGAAGTTATTGTGTGTAAGTCACTCAGTCATCTCCGACTCTTTGCGACCCCATGGACTGTAGCCTACCAGGTTCCTCCATCCATAGGATTTTCCAGGCAAGAATGCTGGAGTGGGTTGCCATTTCCATCTCCAGGAGATCTTCCTGACCCAGGGATTGAACCCAGGTCTCCCACATTGTAGGCAGACGTTTTACGGTCTGAGCCACCAGGGAAGCTCAGAGAGTTTCTGATATGGAGGTCAAAACCAAAGCCAAATTTAAAGTACTAATGAGTCAGTGCTTAGGGACAAATATGAAAGAATTTGACAAATTCAGTCAGGGGACTTAGCAGAAAGTTTGCATAGCTGCTCCAGGGTAGAAGTAAATTGAAGGCTATTTTAGAATTGAAAAAAAAAAAAAAAAACCTAGATGATTGTAGGCAAAGTGGTAGTGGAGAAGTAGGTAGAATAAATTGCAGGAGTTTGACTTTGAACAGAAGAGAATGGGTAATTAGTAGGAAAAATGCCCTGAGGACAGAAGAGAGTGCCACCAAGAATTAACCTTGGGCGGGCCAGCCTAATCTGGTTCTTCTGAGGAAGCAGAAGTGAAATAGAAGATAAAACAAAAGATTTTCGGAGATATTGGGAAAGAAGTTGCAGGAATGCTTAACTATCTCTTAGCACTGCTTTTATACTAAGATAGGAATAACAACTGTTAATATCTGTTTGGAGAAAATTTCTGCAGTAGTCAACTTCCATAATTACTGAAAATATTGGTGGTGATGACTCTTAAGGAAAAAGTGTTTTGGGGCTTCTCCCAGGACGTTCATGAATGAGTCAAGTCTCATTACTTGTAAGGTGATTCTATAGGCAAGGCTTTGTGTGTTAATGAAGTTTTATTAGAATGCCCTTGACTTCCTGTTGTTATTTACTTAAAAGGGCTCTGACACTTGGGGTCACATGGCCACGACTTTGCAACTGAACACACAAACACACACTTTATTTATATTTTGACTTACAGTCCTCCCAATAAAATATATTAGATTTGTAAATATTCTTACCACCCAAACTATAACCTGGAAAATGGTACAAATGTAGACTCTTTAAGAGATGCCAAGAGACTTTAGAAAGAAATCAGAACTTTCCACATTTAACTATTCAATTTGTATATGCTTGCTATACAATGATTAAAAGAACAATCAGGGTATAAAACAACAAATTATTTGGTGCTGTAACATTGGAGTTATTGAAGAATTGCTTCAGAAAGTTACTAAGATTTCTTAAGCTCCATCTCTGTTATTATTGTACTTTCAGTGAACATTCAAAAACGCAGTTTTCTGTTCACTCTGAACCAAAGTACTTTTCTTCTTTTAATAACCTTATGATGTGGGTATGATTATCCCCAGTTTGCAGATGGAGTCACTGAGTTTCTGAGAGGATAAATAACTTCCCCAAGGCCAGTCTTTAGAAAATGTTGAAGTTAGAAGTCACAGATGGTTGCATCTGGTACCAAGTTCTGTGCTTTTTTTCTCATCCAGTCTCCCTGGAAAGTGCAGCTGTTCCATTTGAAGACATCACATAACATTTTTTAAAGAAGTTTATAATTGATGTTTGCTTTGACATTTTCTAAAGGTCTTTGTAAACCTCTAAGAGGATTATCAATTTTGCTGCACCTCTCTTGAGTTTTATGCTTTGTTCCAAGTATGGTTTAACTTTAAACACTTTATTACCTAAAGTGAACACAGGTTTTATTATCTCTGCCAGACATCTCATTCAGCACAGTCTTAATATTTGACTTAATATATTCTTCAAGGTCATTGTCCATCTACTCCCTTAGACTTCTTAATATTTGATAAGAAATAGCCAGTTCTATGATCTGTGTATTCATCACCTGCCTAAAGTAAACAGAACCAAAATCCATTTAGTGTAAGATGTACTAAAATGAGCCACTTCTTGCAAAAGCCATCTGAAAAAATACCCTTATTTTCCAAAGAAAGGACTACAAATTGAAATATTCACTTTGGTGGCAAAGGGGATAGCTGTTCTTTTGCTCAAAAACATGTGCTTTTTTGAGATATAAAAGTCTATGAAAATTGGTTTGAAAATGTAGATGTGCATCTTTTTTACCATGGAGGATATTATTTAAGAAAGTATGAAAATATCCAGCCTGCCTAAATGTGAAGACAGAGCAGAGATGTGTGGATGAGAACCAGGAGGTGGACATGACATTTAAAAAAAAAAAGAAAGAAGGGAAAAGAAAGAAAGAGGAAGAAGGGAGGCAGGGAAGGGAGGGAAGAGGAAAGGGGAGAGAAATAAAGGAAAATAAATTCAAAATAGGAATAAATTGGTTCTGATCTTCAGAGTACCAAAAATGTGGAATGAGAAAATAAATCCAAACAAATATGGAATGTAAGATTCAGTAGCTGACTGTCATGATCTCTACAGAAGAAATAGGGACCAATTGTTTTTCTTAGGGCCAAAGTCAAGGGTTTCTCACTGGTCAGGAAAGCAGTAACAAGGCCAACAAAATTAAGGGGGTTAAGGAGGAAATTTTTATCAAATGTTAAAAAAAAATTGTGAATTAACAGGAAAATGATACATTACACATAGAATATTGTTTAAGAGGGTTTGAGAATCATAAACTCCTTGCATTTTAAATCCAATCTGTGTTATTGTGTGTAGGTATGTCTCTTAAGTTTTAGTTTCTTCAGAAATTAAATGAGCATATTATATTATGCATTAAATGAGCATATTAATGAAATTAAATGAGCATATTAGGGCAGTTGCAACGCCTAGAATTTAGGTTTGTATGTACTTGTGATTAGACATTTTTAAACTTCAGCTGTCCTCTTACTCAATGACTAGGCAAATAAATGCTTTTAAGCTTGAGCCTTAATAAGTAAGCAGCTTGACACTGAACTGATTCTACTTCTCAGGAGTATTATTTCTACCTGTAATTTCCATCACTTGCAGTGGAGTATACTTGCATTCTAAGATAGTACTGGCTGTAATGAATAAGGGGGAAAGCAGCAGAATCAGTGTGCAGACTCCAGTAAATTTGTTAGGATCCAGACAACCAATTATATGAGAAGAATCTTCCTCCCTTTCCACCACAGTGAAGACAATAAAGGAAATCTGAGATTACCTAATGACAGCAAGTGGGAAATCCCTAGGTATATTATCAGTGTCCCTTGCTGACCTGTAGTCCAAAAAGTGAAAAAGGTAAATTGCATGGGGATAATAAACTAATTAGTACATGAACTGAAGGTACTCCAGGTGAACAAAGATACTGTCTAACATTTCAGGGATTTTAAATGCCAAATTACATTTAGCTAGATAGTTTGGGGTTTCATAGAATAATTACTGAGCAGATCTACACATGGATGTCTGTTTCTGTGCCAGCAGGCAGGCAGGAGATGGCTCTAAGTTTTAATCACAGAGTCTCTTCTGTGCAGCTGCAGCTGAATGTCAAGTTACCCTTAGTCTAAAGCTCAACACTAAGCCTTATAGAATTATGTCCAAGCAGAGATTTCCTTTAACAGTTTTTACTTAAGCACTGTTCTCTTTCTCATTCAGGTTTGAAATCTCCTGCATGATTCTTAAAAAGATACAGATTCCATTGTCACAATATTAGCTGCTTTATATTTATCTCTTTCTTTACATTAAAAATCACGTTTAATCTTTGAAGTAAATTAATATTTACAGTAATCCAAGAGTTTGCTGCTGCTGCTGCTTAAAGTAAAGCAAGTTAGATCCTGATATTCTTTGTTGTTCCGTCACTCAGTCTTGTGTGCGACTCTTTGTGACTCCTTGGACTGTAGCATGCCAGGCTCCCCTGTTCTTCATTCTCTCCCAGAGTTTGCTCAAACTCTTGCCATTCTTAAGAGTTTTAATTCATAAATTGTTTGGTTTCTCCTTTGGACACTGATTTTAAATTCAGATTCTTTGAGAACAAAAACTTCAGCACATTTAGGAATACTTGGTTTCACATTTGCCTCTGGTTGCTCTATCGCTGTTTTCTTTTTTTTTTTTTTTTCGCTGTTTTCTAAGTATAATTCACAGTGGACTCATTCCTATTATGCACTTCTTGAAAAGCACCTACATAAGTCTATGTGACAGATAATATCACATACTCACTAAAATGCATAACTATGTCTTATCTTTTCTGGTTTTCTCAGTTCTCCTGTGAGGTCCTTTGTTTGCAAGGGGTTCATAAATCTAAGCCCTCTGTACTCACATAAAAATATTCAAAACTTCTGTTTGTTATTTGCCAACAAGCAGGCAAGAGATGAGGAGATGGGGAAAGTCCAGATCCATGTAAGCTGCTGGATTTCTTTCTTTCCATCTTTCATCACATGTTTCTCATTTTCTCATTGAATGAAGCAGCAGATAGTATCTAAGAGTAAGAGAAATAAATTTTTCCTGTCAAAAATGTTTAGTTCTACCAAAAAAATACATGGTAATGAGCAAAACTATAAACTGTAAACATAAAAAAGGTTTGTAATACTTTACAAGTTAGATAATACCCAATAGTATACAACCTGCTCCCTTTTTTAGAGTTCACAACCTGATTGCTTATGTCACAAATATTTTATTTCTTTTGGTCAAGAATTGGCAGTGTGAAATCTTCACACAAAGTGGAGAAAACCTGCAGGAAAACAGTAAAGTGCTATGATGAAGTGTCTTCTGCATCTATCTAAAGAGCTCCTCAGCGAATCCAGGGACTCCTCTCTGTGTTCTGAAGAACTTGGTGGACATTCAGTTGTTTGTCTGATTCCAAGAATGAAATAGGAGAGCTGCATGGACCAATACTTCTCTACTACACAGGGCAGTGAACAAGCCCCCCATGAAGCCACATATGCCTTTATTTGCTGCTAAGTCGCTTCAGTCGTGTCCGACTCTGTGCGATCCCATGGACTGCAGCCTACCAGGCTTCTCCGTCCATGGGATTCTCCAGGCAAGAACACTGGAGTGGGTTGCCATTTCCTTCTCCAATGCATGAAAGTGAAAAGTGAAAGTGAAGTCGCTCAGTCGTGTCCGACTCTTAGCGACCCCATGGACTATAGCCTACCAGGCTCCTCCATCCATGGGATTCTCCAGGCAAGATTACTGGAGTGGGGTGCCATTGCCTTCTCCCATGCCTTTATTTATCACCCCGTAAATATCTTTCTCATTGCTGATGGTTCAGTGATCTCCCCCAACTGGCTTCAAGTTTTCTTAAGCTATATTTCACTGTCCAGCCACATAAATCCTCTACTTCTGCTGAAACGGTGTGCTCACTGTCTCAGTATGCTGGGGCCACCAAAACAAAATGCCACAGACCAGTGGCTTCATCAGCAGTTACCTTGTCACAGCTCTGAAGGCTAGAAGTCCATGATCCTGAGACCTCACTCCTTAGCTTGCAGACAGGTCCTGCCATGATCTTTGCTCTGTGCTCATGCATCCTTGATATCACTTTCTTCTTATAATGATACCAGTTAAATTGTATTGGGGCCAATACTGGGCTTCCCAGATGGCTCAGTGGTTAAAGAATCCATTTGCTAATGCAAGACCCACAGGAGACACAGGTTCAACCCCTGGGTGGAGATGATCCCCTGGAGGAAGAAATGGCTACCCACTCCAGGATTCTGGAGTGAATAATATTATTGCCTGAATAATCTCATGGACAGAGAAGCCTGGCAGACTACAGTCCATGGGATTGCAGAGAGTCAGACACGACTGAACTTGCAGACACAGGGTCAGTACTAAAGGCTACACTTTAATGTACTCACTTCTTTAAAGCCTCTGTCTTTAAATACAGTCATGTTTTGACATATTGGGGGTTAGGGCTTCAACAAATGAATTTTAGGGGAACACAATCAGCTCATAAGTTGCTTTTCTCTTATGTGTCCCATTTCCATGCTTTCCTTCCTATCCAGAGTGAAATAATACTAAATGCTTTCTCTGAAGGTAGTCAAAATTTACTTACAGTCAAAGTCTAATTGAAGTTCCACCCATTTTGTAAATTCTTCCTGGACCATGCAACACACTGAAGACCTCCTGTCTGTTTTCAAAGCAAATGTGTTCATCCAACTGCCTTGTAACTTAAAATATTTAAATTAAAGGAAAAGCAATCTTCTAAACTCTGCAAGAACTCATGCAATTTGAAATTCTCTTTCTGCTCTTAATAAGATTATTATTTTAAATAATAACTTTGCATTGCTTGTTTTTGTGTTTTTTACTTTCCTTCTCTGTTGATATTTTCATTGGATTATATTTTCTTTCTGCATAATAATATTTAATGATTCCAGGTAAGTATAACTTCAGATACTTAAGTAAAACTAGGAGAGATGTTAAAAGTGTTCTATAGTCTCTTTTTACATCTGTTATTTCCCTATTAAATGATGATCTCATGAAAATATAAGTATTATATGTTAATAATTTTATTAAGAGCACAAAGAGAATTTAAATTGCATGAGTACTGGCAGAGTGTCAAAGGTTGCTTTTCCTCTAATTTAAATATTTTAAGTAGCCATATTGATCAAGCAGTTCTTCACTTATTTCTTCACAATTTTCTAAATCTCAGTATGGATATTTAAAGAAAAAAATATTTGGGGCTCACTTTCTAGAAAACTCAATGGAAATTCCATTTTACTTGTAATAACCTTATGCATTTGCTTAGCATGCAACACAGATCCAATTATTGAAATTTAGAAATTTCTGATGCAATATATATAAAATTGTTTGATCAATATATGGTTGCTTAAAATATTTAAATGAAAGGAAAAGCAACTTTTCAAATTTGCAAGCACTCATTCAGTTTGAAAACTATCTCTTTATGCTCTTGATTTATAAATTTGTATAGCCAAAAAAGAGATGAATTGAACTGCATTTTATTTTTGCAACTTTAAACACGTTATTAGTAGAATTATTATCCATTTTATTAATTAATATAAATGTATGTTTTAATAAGTGATCATTTTTAATATACAAACAACTAGTTAGTGAAACTATGCTTCAAAATGAGTGGGCTATGAAAATATATTACTTTTCATGCCCGGCTTTTAGCCATTTACATTTCAGTTGAGTGTCTTCTTCTAAGTTTATGAAACTCAACACATGACCTAAATTCAACTCATAGACATGTTTTGTTTGGGAGGAATGTTTTTCACTATTATTTTAAAATGTAAATACATTATCAAAATGTATAGGAAGTTTTGCAAAGTAGTATGGCTATCTACTGGAGAGTAGAGAGCAAAGAATTAGCCTTTCAGTTCAATACTGATGCCACCACCCCTGATTGTCTTGAATGTGAATTCAAGCTTTTTATCATTTGCATCTTTTGGTTTGCTTTTATAAATCCAAACTATTTTATTATACTTTAACTACTGCCGTAAGTTCTTCTGAGTGTGTGATTCCTGTCCTTATACCAGGAACTATGCAGAGTCCAGGGCAAAGAAATGTATAAAAATGTTTTCCCTGCTCCAGATGTGCTCATGATCTAGTGGGAAAATAATTAATTAAAATATTATAAATAAGCCATATTCAAAGTGCTGTGGGAACACAGAAGAGAGAAAAAACTTTCATTCAGATCTTGCCTCTTTGGCCTTTCATTGAAGAAATATTACAAAGGAAACGTTTAACTCATGTCAGATGTGCTGAAATAAAGACACATGGTATCTATACAAGTACCAAATTAAATCACAGGGACAATTTTCAGGCACATAAATTACTCTGGTTCAGGAGCAAAAGGATCATTAATATGAAAAGTGTTGAATTCGGAGACAGTTTGTCATTATTAAAATTAGTGTTCTGTCAGTCCAAAAATCTCTGTTTCAGCAATCCTTTTGTGTTACTGCAGCTGTTTATTGAGTTACCAGATCCAAGTGTTACAGGAGGTCCAACAGTGAGTGTATTATGCTGTTAAATCTACAGTAGCAGACTGTAATCTGTAATGGTAGACTGACAGAGGATGACACATGTTAAACACTCAAATCTCAAAGAACCACTGTAACAGATAACCACGCATGGAACTGTTTGGGTACTGAGAAATGGACACATAGGGATGTTTTTGTTCACAACGCTCTTCATGTATGTAAAAGTATAGCCTGCTGGCGTGTAGATCAGATTTTGACAGCTTGGAAATTATAGAACATTTTGTTAGTTTAATAAAAAGACTGAGGCCAGCGACACCCATAGTTATGTCAATACACAACAGAGAGTGGAAAACAGAAAAATGGTAGCTGCTGCTGCTGCTGCTGCTAAGTCACTTCAGTCGTGTCCGACTCTGTGCAACCTCATAGATGGCAGCCCACCAGGCTTCCCCGTCCCTGGGATTCTCCAGGCAAGAACACTGGAGTGGGTTGCCATTTCCTTCTCCAGACAGAGGTTTAAAAAAATGGTGAAATGGAAGAATACAAATTTTTATTCGTATGTGATCACTGCAAAACCACAAAGGTCACAAGTCACTGAGATGATTATCACCACAGTAGGGTCAGCCTCCAAACCAAACTCATTTTAGCTACCTGGCTTACTTTAATCAAAATTTTAGTACCCCTCTATTTAAATATCTTAATATGTATTTTGATATTGTTTGTCCATCATGAGTTTCAATTGAGGAGTTATTATGATACTCTTTATTCAGCATCAGATGGAGAACCATTCATATCCTTCCCTTTGTTGTCTTCAGTAAAAGACAATAAAGGCAAAAAACACCAAAAAAAAAGACAGATACTTTTAAATGAGAAACAATACATCTTGAGAGTTAATTTAAATCAATATTATAAATGGGTATAGATTTAACCCATATTAAAAAAGTTTTAACATACATATAAGCATTTCTTCTGTTAAAATATGTAGATAAGATCATTTTAAAGACACTATCTCACTATGAACTATTCAGTTCAGTTCAGTCGCTCAGTCATGTCCGACTCTTTGAGACCCCATGAATCACAGCACGCCAGGCCTCCCTGTCCATCACCAACTCCTGGAGTTCACGCAAACTCACGTCCATTGAGTCATGCCATCCAGCAATCTCATCCTCTGTCGTCCCCTTCTCCTCCTGCCCCCAATCCCTCTCAGCATCAGAGTCTTTTCCAATGAGTCAACTCTTCGCATGAGGTGGCCAAAGTACTGGAGTTTCAGCTTTAGCATCATTCCTTCCAAAGAAATCCCAGGGCTGATCTCCTTCTGAATGGACTGCTTGGATCTCCTTGCAGTCCAAAGGACTCTCAAGAGTTTTCTCCAACACCACAGTTCAAAAACATCAATTCTTCGGCGCTCAGCCTTCTTCACAGTCCAACTCTCACATCCATACATGACCAGTGGAAAAACCATAGCCTGTGAACTATTAGAGAACCATTATTGGACAACATATGATTATATAAATTTATTGAGAACCCTCACATGTGCTGCATTGAACCCTACTTCCGACAAGGTAGAGAATTCTGTAGGAGTATCTTAACCTGAATCCATAACTCTCTAGCCACTTTTAGTTATAAGAACATTATAAATATTTTACGTTGAAAATTGTGATTTTCAACCCAAAGTTTTTTCTGTCTCCCAATGTTAACTGTGTCTGCTTGTCTCCCCAGTAGCTTGAAGATGGTGTGCGTGTGCATACATGGCTACATATGGGTGTGCAAGGGAATGTATTAATATCTAAATGCATATGTGCATCAGTGCATATGAGTGTATGAAAAGCATATGTGTGAGTGTGCAAAGTCTGGGGTCTCTTTTTGGCAGTGTGTGTGCTCTTTATCCCTGAAAGCCTTCCTGTTCTGGAGCCAAGTTTTCTAAAATAAATGCAGGTACTCGAGCTTTCTTTGTTTCATGTCAGCATGACATATCTTTCTCCATCCTTTTACTTTTAACCTAGTTGAGTCATATTTAAAGTGGGTTACTTGTAGACAGCATATAGTTGAGTCTTGGTTTTTTAATCCACTCTTGTAATATCTTTCTTTTAATTGGTGGATTTAAAATATCTACCATTAGAGCAATTATTGATCGTTGGATTAGTATCTATCATGTTGTAATTCTATTTGCTGTATTTCCTCTTGCCCCCTACCCTTTCTTTTTTGGCCTTTGCTGGTTTTAACTGGACATTTTAAATGACCCTATTTTATTTTCTCTTTTAGTGTGTCAAATATACCTCATTTTAAAAGATTTTTAGTGGTGGCCCTAGAGTTTGCAACATACATTTTTAACTAACCCGAGACTACATTCAAATAATGCTATACTGCTTCATATGCAGTTCAAGTGACTTGTACAGAGTATTCACAGTTCTTTCTTCCCATTCCTTATGATGTTCTATAGCTAAAAGTGAGTAGTTTAAAGTATAAAAATATACTTTAAAGTTTGAATATATTGTTAATTATAGAAAGCACATTGAGATAATGTCAGTCTCTGTCTGCCAATCATTACTAAGAAATCCCTTGCCCCACTTTGTTTCCATCCCATTAATTTAACAAGTCCCCAGTTCTGGAATAATTTAACTGCTTGCTCCCTTCAGATCTACAACCGACTTCTAAAATGGACAAAATGTTAAAGAATATCATACATCTTGAAGTCTCTATGAATTGATGTGATCTCAACAGGACCCTCAGAGCAACCACAGCAAGAGACTTTAAGCTTTCTGTCTGGTTCTCTATGACCACTATTTTAAAGCTTTTGTTTCTCTTAATCTCTTCTTCTATTTATTCCTTTCAGTAAAATTCTTTCAGTATCCATCAAGTTACTTAGCCCAGAAAACTAAATGTCATCTTCGATTACTTCTTTGTTTCACTTTTCACATATAATCATATAGGTCATTAGAGATTCATTATTTTTTTCTGTTTTTATAGAGATATGATTGACATATAATATCAAGTAAGTTTAAGATGTACAACAAGGTGATTTGATGCACGTACATCACAAAATGATTACCACAGTAAGATTATCATCATCATCTCACATAAGTATCATGTGGTCTGTGTATAGTAAGAACAATTATGATTTACTCTCTTGGCAACTTTTGAGTATATACTAGAGCATATAATACAGTATTTTTAGCTATAATCACCATGCTATACATTAGATCCTCAGATTCTATTCCTCTTATAGCTGAAAATTTATATACTTTGACCAACATCTCCCCATTTCTCCTATCTCAGAGCCCCTGGTAACCAACATTTTACTCCTTGTTACTATGAATTTGGCTTTTTTAGATTCCAGATATAAGTGTTACCACATGATATTTGATTTCCTCTGTTTGCCTTATTTCCCTAAGCAGAAGGCTCTCAAAGTACATTTATAGTGTCTCAAATGACAGAATGTCCTCCTTTCTCGTGGCTGAATAATATTCCATGATCTCCACATCCTTGGGGTTAGTTACTGGAAGATTATTGTGATTCTTTGGCATTTTCTTGGACATGGGGTAGCTCCTCTTGGCTGCTGCCCCTGACTTTGAACGTGGGGTAGCTCCTCTCGGCAAAAAAGATGGGCTCAATAAAGGACAGATATGGTATGGACCTAACAGAAGCAGAAGATATTAAGAAGAGATGGCAAGAATACACAGAAGAGCTACACAAAAAAGATCTTCAGTTCAGTTCAGTCGCTCAGTCCTGTCTGACCCCCTGCAACACCATGAATTGCAGCACGCCAGGCCTCCCTGTCCATCACCAACTCCCAGAGTTCACTCAAACTTGCGTCCATTGAGTCAGTGATGCCATCCAGCCAGCTCATCCTCTGTTGTCCCCTTTTCCTCCTGCCCACAATCCCTCCCAGCATCAGAGTCTTTTCCAATGAGTCAACTCTTCGCATGAGGTGGCCAAAGTATTGGAGTTTCAGCTTTAGCATTACTGCTTCCAAAGAACACCCAGGGCTGATCTCCTTTAGAATGGACTGGTTGGATCTCCTTGCAGTCCAAGGGACTCTCAAGAGTCTTCTCCAATGCCACAGTTCAAAAGCATCAATTCTTCAGTGCTCAGCTTTCTTCACAGTCCAACTCTCACATCCATACATGACCACTGGAAAAACCATAGCCTTAACTAGACAGATCTTTGTTGGCAAAGTAATGTCTCTGGTGTGACCACTCACCTAGAGCCAGACATCCTGGAATGTGAAGTCAAGTGGGCCTTAGGAAGCATCACTACGAACAAAGCTAGTGGAAGTGATGGAATTCCAGTTGAGCTATTTCAAATCCTAAAAGATGATGCTGTGAAAGCGCTGCACTCAGTATGCCAACAAATTTGGAAAACTGTGTAGTGGCCACAGGACTGGAAAAGGTCAGTTTTCATTACAATCCCAAAGACAGGCAATGCCAAAGAATGCTCAAACTACCACACAATTGCACTCATCTCACATGCTAGTAAAGTAATGCTCAAAATTCTCTAAGCCAGGCTTCAACAATACGTGAACCGTGAACTCCCAGATGTTCAAGCTGGTTTTAGAAAATGCAGAGGAACCAGAGATCAAATTGCCAACTTTCACTGGATCATTGAAAAAGCAAGAGAGTTTCAGAAAAACATCTATCTCTGCTTTATTGACCATGCCAAAGCTTTTGACTATGTGGATCCCAACAAACTGTGGAAAATTCTTCAAGAGATGGAAATACCAGACCACCTGACCTGCCTCCTCAGAAATCTGTATGCAGGTCAGGAAGCAACAGTTAGAACTGGACATAGAACAACGGACTAGTTCCAAATAGGAAAAGGAGTACGTCAAGGCTGTATATTGTCACCCTGCTTATTTAACTTATATGCAGAGTACATCATGAGAAATTCTGGGCTGGAAGAAGGACAAGCTGGAATCAAGATTGCAGGGAGAAATATCAATAACCTCAGATATGCAGATGACACCACCCTTATGGCAGAAAGTGAAGAAGAACTAAAGAGCCTCTTGAAGAAAGTGAAAGAAGAGATTGAAAAAGTTGGCTTAAAGCTCAACATTCAGAAAACTAAGATCATGGCTTCTGGTCCCATCACTTCATAGCAAGTAGATGGGGAAACAGTGGAAACAGTGGCTGACTTTAATTTGGGGGGCTCCAAAATCACTGCATATGGTGATTTCACCCATGAAATTCTCCTTACTTACTTACTCCCTGGAAGGAAATTTATGACCAAACTAGACAGCATATTAAAAAGCAGAGACATTACTTTGTCAACAAATGTTTGTCTAGTCAAGGCTATGTTTTTTCCAGTAGTCATGTATGGATGTGAGAGTTGGACTATAAAGAAAGCTAAGCACCGAAAAGTTGATGCTTTTGAACTGTGGTGTTGGAGAAGACTCTTGAGAGTCCCTTGGACTGCAAGGAGATCCAACCACTCCATCCTAAAGATCAGTCCTGAGTGTTTATCGGAAGGACTGATATTGGACCTGAAACTCCAATATTTTGGCCACGTGATGCGAAGAGCTGACTCACTTGAAAAGACCCTGATGTTGGGAAAAATTGAAGGCAGGAGGAGAAGGGGACGACACAGGATGAGATGGTTAGATGGCATCATTGACTCAATGGACATGAGTTTGGGTAAACTCCTAGAGTTGGTCATGGACAGGGAGGCCTGTCATGCTGCAGTTCATGGGGTTGCAAAGAGTCAGACACGGCTGAGCGACTACACTGAACTGAACTTGGTGTTTTCTTGATTTTTTATATTCCTTAAAGTCTTGCATATCTGCCTTCGCATTTCAAGTAACAATCACCTCCTCTAGTCTTTAGTAACTGACTTTAGGAGAGAAATACCTTCTGACAGTCCTGCAAGGAATTCTGGATCTTTCTCAGTTCTTCTATAAATACGTTTGCTTCACAGTCTTCTCTTTTGAGAGTTCTTAGTTTTATGCCTTCTCTGAATCCAGCTATACTAGGCTGGGTTCCAAGACTCTCCCTCTTGCTTTCCCCGAGGTGGAGCTAAAGCTCAAATCTGTAGCCTCTCAGAGGCCTGCAGACTTGGCCTGCTTTCCTGTGCATGCTCACTGTTAGTCTTGGGAGCACCACTGTGAGGCCGCCTGCAGAGTTGACCTGGTTTACCGCACATGCTCACTAGCTGTCTCAGGAACACGTACTGAGGACCCTCCACAAGGTAAACGTGTGTGTGGGTGAGCCGTGCAAAGCTCTGAGGTTTCCTGTGGCCCACTTGAAGGAATCTGCAGACAGGCATGCCCAGAGGCTTCTGGATGGGCTTCTTGATGGAATGAGAAGCAGTTCTCATTGAAGGAACTTCAACCCTTCAATGCCTCCAAGAGTGTTATCTGCCCCTCTTCCAGCCTGTTCCCATCCACCAGTCATTCAGCTCATGACTCAGGACTCTGGATGGGTTGAAAGACATGAGGATTCTTTGGGAGCATTCTGCACAGCTGGGGGAACTGGGTGCGCCCTCACAAGCTTTCACTTGCCCTCTCAGGAGAAATCGTGGCTTGAGAAAAATGTGTCTTGGCAGTGAACTGTGCTGTCCTGGGGGAGAGGTGATATGGGGTAAACTTGAACTCTTTCTTTTATCCTCTCCAGTGCATCCAAACTCTATTTTTTTTTCCTCCACTGGAATCTGGACTTCCACAGGGCTCTATCATCAGTGGGTGATTGTCCAAGATGGTGTTCTCCAGGGACCCCTGGACTGAATCCAAGAGGAGCTGGACTCAGTTCATAGGCCACTGTAGGGGTCACAGCTGGGACCGAAGTCTGTATACCTATTACCCTACCCAAGGGTGGGATAGACTCCCTACAGTTCCCTTGGAAATGTTTCTGGATCTCACAGCTTTCTCAAAGGCACTTTGGTCGTTGTTGATGCTGTTGTTTAGTCACTCAGTCGTCTTTGCGACCCCATAGCCTGAAGTGCACCAGGCTTCTCTGTCCTTCACTATCTCCGGAGTTTGCTCAAATTCATGTCCAATGAGTCAGTGATGCTATTTTACCATCTTATCCTCTGCCGCCCCCTTTTCCTTTTGCCTTCGATCTTTCCCAACTTTAGGATCTTTTCCAATGAGTCAGTTCTTCATGTCAGGTGGCCCGTGAATGTACGTCAAATTGTTATTGTTTGAGGTGAGACACAAATGAGGGACATATTCATTCACACTGCTGACATCACTCCTCGACTGATTATCTTAACACCACTCGAATCTGTTTAATTTGAGTCACTTCCCATGGCTACTGGCCAGGTCATCATTATCTCTCAATCATTTGACTAGAAAAACCTCCTCAATGACTTCTGACCTCCAATCTTCACCTGTTTTCAAAAGGAAGTCAGAATATATTTCTTAAAATGCACACCTGACTATACTTCACCCCTATTCAAAATGTGTCAGTGTTTCTCCATCGTTCTTAGGATTGAAACTCAAACCCTTCAAGAACTTAAAAGATCTATATAAACTGGTCTTTTCCTTTCTCTTGCTACCTTGCCCCCTTGAATGGACTACATTGCATTTTTAGTTTCTGGAATGTAAACTTTCACCAGCTGTCACACTCACAGTTCTCTCTTCTAACACGTGACCTTAGCCTCATGTCACCCACTGCTACTCCAACCCATTCTCTTACATGAAGTGGCCCTAACTCATCATTTTTCAGATTTTTAAATCCAAGCTTCTTTAAAAAAAATTTCCAAAAGTCCTTCTGTAAGTTTTTTTTTAATATGAACCACTTTTTTTTTAATTTGTTACAATATTGCTTTTGTTTTAAGTTTCAGGGATTGAACCTATACCCCCTACATTGGAAGGCAAACTCTTAACCACTGCCCAGCCAAGGAAGACCCCTTCTACAAGTCTTAGATCAGTGCCCAGCTCCCTGCATCTGTGTGATGTCATAGAGTAGGGAATTGCTACATCACATTGTATTATAATCTGCTATGTTCTTTCCTATATCACCACTTAACCCTCAACTCTTCTAGGCAAAAACTATTTATAGTTTATTAATAAAAATATCTCCAGTCCCTAATTGACTGACACTTGGTAGGCAATTAATATTTAATACATTAAAATATTAATAAATAAATAAATAATCAATTGGTTGATTGAAGAAATAAAAATTATTTCTTTTCCCCCTTGAAAACTGTCGAACTCTGAGGCTATTAGCACAGCTTACACTGATCACTAAAGGACATGTTTCCTCTGCCCAGGGGCTGAACTGACCATGATTATTCCTGGGGTTATGAATTTGCACTTCTATGACTTTTACATGGCACTATTGAAGCATGGTTGGAAAGGAGATTCAATCTTTTGAAAACAGAGTAATGCTAAGTAGCTCAGATGGGAAGCAGCTTTGGTTGGTTGTCTCCCTTCATGTAAAAACGGTACGTCTTTGTTCAGAATCAGGCCATGCTAAAAGGCAATTATGGCCAACATCGAAAACCTGGATTGTGACTTGACTATTAAAACAAGACAGAACACAAATATATTCAATAGTAATATGGTTGTGAGCATGTTTTGCCTTTTAATGACTTAGGCCTCTATTAATGTACAAGAAAAATGGAGAGTATAGCTCCTGCTCACTGAAATAGAGCCGGCGCCCGCTGTTCTCTGTTAGGACAGATGCCTTCTTCCCAACGGCTTTGATGAAGTCACAGCCCAGCTTCTTCATTCAGGAAGATTAGTGTTTATACTCTAGTTGGTCTTGAATCAAAATAGTTCTGATTTGTTAATAATTCACTAACCAAATATTATGACTGAAAAACTGGGACACTGGTAAATAATCAGATGCAGAATGGAACTTCTGTTGCATTTAGCCTGATAAATGGAAATGGAAAATACAAATAAAAAATATAATTTAGCAATTCATTATCTCCTATTAAATACCAGCTGTTTTCAGGGATTTAGGATAGGGTGTTTTGTGTTTCCCCTCACGTTTGGAGAATATGGGGAATAATTGGAAAGCAATGAAGTTATTTCACATTTTTACTAGCAAAAGTAGTGTATGGGATACCAAGGACTCATTTGTTTATTCAATAAATATTTGTTGTGCACCTAGTATTCCCTGACATCTTGCAAACCCAGGGTAGAGTGTATGAACTCAGAGAGCTTACATTTTAAAATGGGAGTGAGGGCGCGAGAAACAACCAAACAGATACATAATGTCAGGTGGTGACTGCCTTGAAGGACAAGGGTAGGGGTCTAGGGGTTCTCTTTCATTTAGGTGCGTAAGGGTGGAGCAAGGCAGACATCAGCTCATGGCATTACTTCCCTTGAGTACTGTCTGTCTATGAAATCTCATTGCACTTTGTGAAATAAAACAAAAGATTACATTTAACCATCTTGTCCTATATTGATTCTTAACTGCAGCTGTCAGAAGTGATTCTGGAGGATAAAACTTGCATTTATTAAGAAATTGCGTGAAGACTACAAAAGAGCTTCATATGTTAGATATCAAACAGTGATTTTTACTCTGGTGTAAATATATCCAACATTTTCTGGTTTGACTAGAAATCACAGTAACTATCATAAGCATGATATATGCAGTTATTTCAGCAAATCAAAGAAACACCAACTTTGCTTACAAAAGATATTACCTCTGAGATGTATATCAACTAATTAAAAACTTATTAGATATGTTAACTACTCCATAGTTACCTTAATTGAATATGCATAATGATAATACATTTTATAAAACTGTAATTTATTGTTTCTATTTATAGTAGAAAATTCTGAGAATCAGAGATGTTAATCTATATGGTAGGGCAGAGACAGTCTTAAACCCAGGCATTTTGGTTCCATATTTCATATTGGTGCTGTCCCACTGTGTGCAAACCAAATCGATGTGAATTATAACAGCAACCCAAAATCCTTTATGTTTTCTGACTTAGGCAGTAAAGACTCCCAGGATAATATGTTATTATTTCTTTCTCTTTTTTTTTTAAACTGTTTGATTAGCATTATTTTCTTCATCAAACCTGCTCTGAATTAAAAACAAAAGTTTAGTTTTTTACACACCCAGGAAAAGTCTTCCTTATAATAGTCAAGGGTGTGGGATGCTAAAGCATCAGCTGAGAGCAGTAATTAATTATAAACGCCTGTGGTGAAGCTCATCTTACATGAAACCGCACTGAAAGTCACAGGGAAGGAAAGAGCTCCCTCTGCTTAGAGAAGCAGGGTGAGTGGTTGAATCAATAGCTGGAGTGTACTCAGTAGAGATTTAAAGACATGAACTAAATCATCCCTACATTTTTCCTGTCCATCTGCCCTAGAGATGGTGAAATATGTTTGACTCTGGGCCTTTCTCTGCTTCCCTTTCTTCCGTTTGCTCTCTTCCTTCATGCCCTCCTGCCTTCTTCCTTCCTTCCACCCTCCCTCCCTTCCTTCCTTCCTTTCTTTGTTCCTTTCTTCTTGTTCTTGTCCTCTTTTTCTTTCTCCTTCTAAGACCAGTTTTAGAGAAAGACATTTTGAATGGTCTTTTGAAATCAATGTTTCTTTTATTGAAAGTTTGGAGTTAACTTTCAATTTCTAGAACACATTTCTATTAAGAAATATGCTAATCTTTCCATATGAAATAGCAATTTCTGTCTTCACTGTGTATTATTTTGAAATGTTCAAAGTCAATAATCAGTTGAAATTGTATATGTGTAGAGATATAAATATTGAAGTAGTGACCTATTTCTTTCACTTCTAAAAACATTTAATACATGAATCAAATTTTATGTTGGATCAATTCTAGGAAAAGTTCACAAAGAAATGTTAGTTTTGACCTATGTTGTTACAAATAAAATCTACCAGATAATTAAAATGATAGAAGGAGAAAAAGCAGAAAATAGAAATTAGATAAACTTGTTACCAAAGTCTCTGGCAGAACCTTGGGTGTGAGCACTGATTCTGAATTCACATACCCAACTTTGAGCAATGATTTGCTGGGATTCCATCTATAATCTCAGAGAGAACACTCAAACCCTTTGATCTTCATGAACCTTTTCTCTAAAACAGGGTGACTTCTTAGTACTTTATCAATACAACAAAAATGAACATAAAGCCCCATGGCAAAGTTATATAAATAAATTAATATTATGATTCAACAGCATCATGTGTTTAAAAAAATCAATCATGGATGAAATTTTCAATATATGATACTTAAAAAAAAATAAAGTGGTATAATTCAATAGTGAATTCCAAGCTAATGATGGGCTTTTAGACTGAGTGTCAAAGTAATATAACTGTGTTAGATTTGGGCAAATGTTCCTTACTTTTGGCATCTGAAAACATAGACATATGCATATACCAAGTTATTAGTTGCCCAGGACTGAAAAGGTAGCATTGGGGTGCCTCTAATTATAATACAACAATTATGTCATAAGTGCTTAAAGCTGGTAATGTTGGTATAGTGCTTAAAACTTGGTAATGAGTGCTTAAAACTTGGCAATGTTAAGCGTAGTTTAATTCTTAGTATCTCTTGGTGGTTCCAGCCTATGTTCAGAACAAAAAGACATAAGATCTCCTTTTATAGGAAATATATGAGTACAATGCCAAAGCCCATCAGATGAACCATCAGAGATGCCTTCCCCTATATTCCATCTATCTTCACATTTTATGAGAACTAAAAGCCTAATCAATAATTTAACAAACTAATGGACATATTTTTAAACACAATGAACTCTTTCTGAAGAGCAGCACACTGATAGGACCACAGAGGCAAAAATGGAAACTAACCACTAATATTTAATGTTTATCTGTGCTGTGGCATGAAGACAGGGCTAGCTCCTTTAAAACAGGATACATTTCTTCTTGCTCTGCAAAGTTATTGTATCTTCCTGTATTTGTTATAATACTGTGCTTTTCCTATGAACCAGGTATCTGACAACTCTGTGAACAATTGCATTTTTAGAGGCACTATAAGGCACAGAATTGATACCCAAATATTTCAAGTGTACTTTAAATAAGAATATATGCTCTAAAAATGATTTTAAATTCCAATTTAAGCTACTACACTTGATTTTCTGGTTATGGATATTAGCATCCATACAATTTACAGTGCCATTGTGTTTGTCATACAAGTAGGAAAAGCCAGAAAACTGTTCTGGTATTGGCAGTCTAAAAATATTTTTGCTCAATTTAGAGAAAGTTGATGCTTCATTTTCTGGATAAAATAAAGCCTTTGTTTTTGTTTTTGTTTTTTCCCACTTTTTTCCCTTATCCTTTCTACTTAATAAGAGAGACAAAATAAAATGATATACAAAACAATTGAATGACTTGCAGCTAAAGACTCAGAAGAGCAGTCACTTGCCCACATTTACAGAATAATATTTTGTTTGTTGCTGCAACAGGCTGTGCTTTTACCCACATTTAAAAATTAGCCTCCCCATGGCTCAGCAGGGGAAGAATTCACCTGCAATTCAGGAGACACAGATTCGATCCCTGGATTCAGGATAAGATCCCCTGGAGGAGGAAATGACAACCCCCTTCAGTATTCTTGCCTGGGAAATTCCATGAACAGAGAACCCCGGGGGTTACAGTCCAGATGGTCACAGAATCAGACACAACTGAGCACGTGCATGATGAAATGAAAGGTTACCCTTTAGAGTCCCATTATTTTTATCCAATTCCCTGTTACCAACATTTATATATCACTTTATTTAAAACCTCCTCTTTCTTTGAACAGTAGATACCTCCTTCCATAGATTTATTCCAGGTCATGATTTTCCTAAATTTGGTGCATGTGTATTGCACTTGACATTGAGAAACTCTGTTTTATGTTTTTAATGAATAATTAGACTATGAGAGTACCTTCCAGCTTGATTTTAATTTTTACAACAGATTAAAGGAAGAATTTAGATTTCATTCATGTTTGGTTATAATAGAGTTGAGAGTGTGGAGAGCGAGGGAGAGACACATGTCTCAGAGACAGTGACAAGGTGCAGGTGGCCCAGAGGCCAGCCTGGTGGCAGAGGCCTGGCCTCAGTGACCCCTCTGGAAGACTTGCCAACAGGGGCCTACTGACATCAGCATTGGATATCTCATTCTTAAACTCATCCGTTGAACATGATGTCTATGAATGGTAAAGCGCTGCTTGTCTGAATCCACGCAAATCTCTGAGCTACAGTATTTCCAGGTCCAGTTGGTTTGCATTTGTAAACCATTTGCAGCATGTATCACAGTCATATCTTTTCTAGATGATGCTTTGGGAAGTATTGGGCAAGAGTAGTTTTACTATATCCTTAAGGAAATAACAATCAGAATAAAAGCACAGGATAAGTGGAGGAATATATTGTTTAGTTGCAAAGTCGTGTCCGACTCCCCATGGACTATAGCCCTCCAGGCTGCTCTGTCCATGGGATTTCCCAAGCAAAAATACTGGAGTGTGTTGCCATCTCCTTCTCCAGGGGATCTTCCTGACCCAGGGATCAAACTCACATCCCCTGCATTGGCAGGCAGATTTTTTACCACTGAACCATCAGGGAAGCCTGTGGTGAACATACACTGTCATGTAAAAAACAGTAGCAATATATTATGTCTGTAAAAATTTATTTACAACTATTTTATACTGAATTTCTTTTGACATTCCTTATCTATGCTTCTGAAAACATCCACTATTAATTTGTCTTACTCTTCCTCCATGCTTTGAATAGTTTTTTTTTTTTTTTTAATAAACAAGACATGTGGCCAGAAATCCTAAAACTAAAATGTTCTGTCTGCTCAATAGGCACTTTTAGCAACCCATATATGCACAGTTAAGCTGTGCTTACAGAATTTTTCTTCTTAAAGTGCAGTCAGTTGACCATGTACCAGCACTAATTTATTTCTAACCAGTAAAACATGCACACATGCTGCCCGGTACACAGCTATTGGAACTGTTGTGGCCAGGTTGCTCGCCTTTTTTCTCAGCAATGGGACATTTAAATGCAGAGGCGTGCCTCAGCTTAGAACCACACAATGTCTCCAGACTGCTTTCTTCCAAACGTGCATTTTCCATTAGCCTTGCATCCGTGTTTTACTTCCTTCAGAAAGCACAACTTGTTCTCCTAAGGAAATTCTGGATAAACGACAAAATTAGTAGGCCACAAAATCTTTTAAGAGATTATGGCAATGCCCACTCTATAGTACACATCTGCTCATGATATAAAAATAATTTTTACCATATTCTCCAAGTAGTATTTTTTATTTATGGATTTTTGTCGGATTTTAGATGACAGGTGCCTTAAAATTCCATTTTAAAATAACAGTGCTAGAGGGCAGGTGGGAGATTTCTAGGACCTTATAATATTTCTTCAGACATTTGCCTGCAGCCTGGTTTTTCATAATAATTTCAGTCCTGAGGAACTATAATTATCCTGGACAATTCTACTTATACTGTCTTATTTCTTAATTACAGTAGTGACATGAGATAAATGTACACTTATTGGGATCAAATGCATATTATTTTGTGGTGATTACAAAGGTGTTTTCATGACAGCAATTGCAATTATATGGTCATCAACTAGTGATACTATGTTATGTTCTAAAAAATCTATAATTAAGTCCTGCCAAGAGGGCACTTTCTATTTGGGGGAAAAAAAAATGAGCTTAAAAGTGAGAGAGAGTTTGACCAATGTAAAGACCCTGAACCTGTTCAAATGATTCCACATGAATCTCAAAATCATTGTATCAACTAACATTTGAGGAATTTAATTTAAATTTATATCTAAACAAGCTTTGTAAAGAATATTCTTTAAAATGATTTTTCTCTCTTTTGACCTTTAAAATAAAAAGCTTTGAATACACCCCGGGGGGTTGGAGGGCAGGTAGAAATGGACTGGAAATATAATAGGTGTAATACTGCCTTCAAAGATAAATTTGTAGCCTATCTGTAAAATTCTTTTCAAATGCTATAACTTGTTGTCTTAAAAATAATCGTGTGAGTCCAAAAATAATTTATGTTCTGTTGTCATTCTGAGTTAAAAAAGAAAACCTTTATGTTGCCAAGATAATACCTAGATTTTCTACTTTCTTCTATAGAAGTTGATATTTTGGTCTTTTATTTTCAAAAGGCAAAAGTAAAGCAATGATGGATGTCAAACTCTATACATAAAACTGTTTAGGTGAAGGTTTGGGGTATATCATGTATCAGCTTTGCCTAGGTTTTAAATTCTGCTCTGCCGTTGAATATGGGACCTGAACAAATTATTTAACTATGCCTCAGTCCATGGGATTGCTAAGAGTAGGACACGACTGAGTGACTTCACTTTCACTTTTCACCTTCATGCATTGGAGAAGGAAATGGCAACCCACTCCAGTGTTCTTGCCTGGAGAATCCCAGGGACGGGGGAGCCTGGTGGGCTGCCGTCTATGGGGTCGCACAGAGTTGGACACGACTGAAGTGACTTAGCAGCAGCAGCAGCAGTGGTTTCTTCATCTGTCGAAGGGGACAATAACCATACCTGCCTTATAAGGCTGTGGTGAGGACTTAATCGTTTCATACACGTAAAGGGCTTAGAGTTATGCCTAACACATAGTAAGCGTTATATACTTGATGGTGATATTTTATGCAGTTCAGGATTTTGAGGAGAATAGTCCAAGTTCTCCCACTCTCCTCCCTGCCTTCAGCCATGGTGAGGAGTATCTTTAACCAGCTTAGTGGACTGTCCTCAGAAGATCCTTTTCAGCCTTCTAGTAAAGAGCATTCCATGAATCTGATACCTTTGACTTACAGCTTATACTACCTTACCAGAGTGCTATTTTCTTAATTCTTGTGCAAGCTAAAGCTCTATTTTTTTCTAGTTTTATTGAGATATGATTGCCATACTGCATTGTTTAAGTTCAAGGTGTTTTAAAAATAAAATAAAATTAAAAAAAAAAGTTCAAGGTGTACAGCACAATGACTTGACTTAACATACATTATGAAATGATTACCACAAGAATTTTAGTGACTATCCATTATTTTATATGGACACAAAATTAAAGAAATTAGAAAAGAAATATTTTCTCCTCGTGATGAGAACTTATAATTTACTCTCTTTACAAGTTTCATGCATAACATACAGAAGTGTTAATTGTATTTATCATGTTGTACATTATATCCTTTGTAGTTATTGATCTTGTAACTGGAAGTTTATACCTTTTGACTACCTTCATCCACTCCCTCCTCCCTCTTCCCACCCCCTCGCCTCTGGTTGCCACAAATCTGATCTCTTTTTCTGTGAGATTTTATATTTGTTTGTTTGTTTTTGACATATAATTGATGTACCACATATCTTAGTCTCTGGTATACAACATAGTGATTCATTATTTCTATACATTTTTTTTTGCTTTTTTTAAATTTTTTTAAATATAAATTTATTTATTTTAATTGGAGAGGGAGAGGGTGGGATGATTTGGGAGAATGGCATTGAAACATGTATAATATCATATATTTCTATACATTTTTAAAGGACCACCACAATATGTCTAGTTACTATCTACCACCATACAAAGGTATTACATATTTATTGACTATATTCCCCACACTGTATATTTCATGAGTCATTGATTTTGCAACTAGAAGTTTGTACCTTCTAATCTCTCTCACTTATTTCTCTTCCCCCTGAGCCCTCTTATCTCTGGCCAACACCTTCTTGTTTTGTATATCTGTGACCCTTGTTTCTGTTTTGTTATGTTTGTTCATTTGTTTTGTGTTTTAGATTCCACATGTAAGTGAAATCATACAGCATTTGTCTTTCTCTGTCTGATTTATTTCAGTCAATATAATACTCTCTAAGTCCATCCATATCACAAATGGCAAGATTTCATTCCTTTTATGGCTAAGTAATATTCCATAATATATATGTGTTACCATATATATATAGCATCTTCTTTATCCATTCATCTAATGATCGGCATTCAGGTTGCTTCCATATCTTGACTATTATAGATAACACTGCAAAAAAGATAGGCATGCATGTATCTTTTCTAACTTGTGCTTTCATTTTCATCATATACATACCCCAGAGTAGAATTGCTGGATCATGGTAGTTATCTTTTTAATTTTTTGAAGAACCTCCATACTGTTTCTCACAGTAGCTGCACCAATTTACATTCCTAGCAATATAGCATGAGGATTCTCTTTTCTCCACATCCTATCCAACACTTGTTATTTATTGTCTCTTTTTATAATAGTCATTCTGACAGGTTTGAGATGATATCTTACTGTGGTTTTCATTTGCGTGTCCCTAATAATGACTAGAGATCACTTCAAGAAAATTAGAGATACCAAGGGAACATTTCATGCAAAGATAGGCTCGATAAAGGACAGAAATGGTATAGACCTAAGAGAAGCAGAAAATATTAAGAAGAGGTGTCGAGAATACACAGAAGAACTGTACAAAAAAGATTTTCACGACCCACATAATCATGATGGTGTGATCACTGACTTAGAGCCAGACATCCTGGAATGTGAAGTCAAGAGGGCCTTAGAAAGCATCACTACAAACAAAGCTAGTGGAAGTGATGGAATTCCAGTTGAGCTATTTCAATCCTGAAAGATGATGCTGTGAAAGTGCTGCACTCAATATGCCAACAAATTTGGAAAACTCAGCAGTGGCCACAGGACTGGAAAAGGCCAGTTTTCATTCCAATCCCAAAGAAAGGCAATGCCAAAGAATGCTCAAACTACCACACAATTGCACTCATCTCACACGCTAGTAAAGTAATGCTCAAAATTCTCCAAGCCAGGCTTCAGCAATACGTGAACCGTGAACTTCCAGATGTTCAAGCTGGTTTTAGAAAAGGCAGAGGAACCAGAGATCAAATTGCCAACATCCACTGGATCATGGAAAAAGCAAGAGAGTTCCAGAAAAACATCTGTTTCTGCTTTATTGACCATGCCAAAGCCTTTGACTGTGTGGATCACAATCAACTGTGGAAAATTCTGAAAGAGATGGGAATACCAGACCACCTGACCTGCCTCTTGAGAAACCTGTATGCAGGTCAGGAAGCAACAGTTAGAACTGGACATGGAACAACAGACTGGATCCAAATAGGAAAAGGAGTATATTAAGGCTATATATTGTCACCTTGCTTATTTAACTTATATGCAGAGTACATCATGAGAAATGCTGGGCTGGAAGAAGGACAAGCTGGAATCAAGATTGCCGGGAGAAATATCAATCACCTCAGATATGCAGATGACACCACCCTTATGGCAGAAAGTGAAGAGGAACTAAAAAGCCTCTTGAGGAAGGTGAAAGAGGAGAGTGAAAAAGTTGGCTTAAAACTCAACATTCAGAAAACGAAGATCATGGCATCTGGTCCCATCACTTTATGGGAAATAGATGGGGAAACAGTGGAAACAGTGTCAGACTTTGTTTTTGGGGGCTCCAAAATCACTGCAGATGGTCACTGCAGCGATGAAATTAAAAAACGCTTACTCCTTGGGAGGAAAGTTATGACCAACCTAGATAGCATATTGAAAAGCAGAGACATTACTTTGCCAACAAAGGTCCATCTAATATGGATGTGAGAGTTGGACTGTGAAGAAAGCTGAGCGCCAAAGAATTGATTCTTTTGAACTGTGGTGTTGAAGAAGACTCTTAAGAGTCCCTTGGACTGTAGGGAGATCCAACCAGTCCATTCTGAAGGAGATCAGCCTTGGGATTTCTTTGGAAGGAATGATGCTAAAGCTGAAACTCCAGTACTTTGGCCATCTCATGAGGAGAGTTGACTCATTGGAAAAGACTCTCATGCTGAGAGGGATTGGGGGCAGGAGGAGAAGGTGATGACAGTTGATGAGATGGCTGGATGGCATCACTGACTCGATGGACGTGAGTCTGAGTGAACTCCAGGAGTTGGTGATGGACAGGGAGGCCTGGCGTGCTGCGGTTCATGGGGTCGCAAAGAGTCCGACACAACTGAGCGACTGAACTGAACTGAATAATGATGTACGGAGAAGGTAATGGCACCCCACTCCAGTACTCTTGTCTGGAAAATCCCATGGACGGAGGAGCCTGGTAGGCTGCAGTCCATGGGGTCGCTAAGAGTCTGACACGACTGAGCGACGTCACTTTCACTTTCACTTGCATGCATTGGAGAAGGAAATGGCAACCCACTCCAGTGTTCTTGTATGGAGAATCCCAGGGATGGGGGAGCCTGGTGGGCTTCCGTCTATGGGGTTGCACAGAGTCGGACACAACTAAAGTGATTTAGCAGCAGCAGCAGCAGCAATAATGATGCAAAGCATTCTTTCATGTGCTTCTTGGCTATCTATGAGTCTTCTTCCAAAAATCATGTCTATATAGACCCACTGTCCATTTTTTAAGTGGGTTGTTTGGACTTTTTTGGTGTTTTTTTGTTGTTGTTTGAATTCTTCATATACTTTAGATCAGTCAGTTCAGTTCACGCGTGCAGTTGTGTCCAACTCTTTGTGACCTCATTGACTGCAGCATGCCAGGCTTCACTGTCCATCAACAGCTCCCAGAGCTTGTTCAAACTCATGTCCATCAAGCCCGTGATGCCAACCAACAATGTTCTGTAGTCCCCTTCTCCTTTTACCTTCAATCTTTCACAGCATCAGGGTCTTTCTCATGAGTCAGCTCTTTGCATCTGGTGGCCAAACTATTGGAGCTTCAACTTCAACATCAGTCCTTCCAAAGTATATTCAGGACTGATTTCCTTTAGAATTGACTAGTTGGATCTCCTTGCTGTCCAAGGAACTCCCAAGAGTCTTCCCAACACCACAGTTCAAAAGCATTAATTCTTCAGTACTCAGGTTTCTTTATGGTCCAACTCTCACATCCATACATGACTACTGAAAAAACCATAGCTTTGACTAGATGGACTTTTGTTGGCAAAGTAATGTCTCTGCTTTTTAATATGCTGTCTAGGTTGGTCATAGCTTTTCTTCCAAGGGGTAAGCATCTTTTAATTTCACAGCTGCAGTCACTACCTGCAATGATTTTGGAGCCCCAAAATGTAAAGTCTCTCACTGTTTCTATTGTTTCCCAATCTATTTACCATGAAGTGATGGGACCAGATGCTATGATCTTAGTTTTTTGAATGCTGAGTTTCAAGCCAGGTTTTTACTTTCCTCTTTCATTTTCATCAAAAGGCTAAGAAGAAGGAAAAAAGAAAAAGAAAAAAAAAAAGGCTCTTCAGTTCTTCTTCGCTTTCCATAAGGGTGATGTCATCTGCATATCTCAGGTTATTGATATTTCTCCCGGCAATCTTGATTCCAGCTTGTGCTTCATCAGGCCCAGCATTTCACATGATGTACTCTGCATATAAGTCAGATAAGCAAGGTGACAATACACAGGTTTGACGTTCTCCTTTTTCAATTTGAAACCAGTCTATTGTTCCATGTCCTGCTGTAACTGTTGCTTCCTGACCTGCATACAGATTTCTCAGGAGGCAGGTAAGGTGGTCTGATGAATTTTCCACAGTTTGTTGTTGTCCACACAGTCAAAGGCTATGACATAGTCAGTGAAGCAGAAGTAGATGTTTTTCTGGAATTATCTTGGTTTTTCTATGATGCAACGAATGTTGGCAATTTGATATCTGATCTCTACCTTTTCAAAATACAGCTCAAACATCTGGAAGCTCTCAGTTCATGTAGTGTTGAAGTCTAGCTTGGAGAATTTTGAGCATTGTTTTGCTAGTGTGTGGGATGAGTGCAATTGTGCAGTACTTTGAACAATTTTTGGCATTGCCTTTCCTTGGGATTGGAATGAAAACTGACCTTTTCGTCTTGTGACCACTACTGAGTTTTCCAAATTTGCTGGCATAATGAGCGTGACACTTAATCTTTTGAGTGCAAATTTGCTGGCATACTGAGTGCAACAGCATCATCTTTTAGAATTTGAAATAGCTCAACTGGAATTCCATCCCCTCCACTAGCTTTGTTTGTAGTGACCTTCCTAAGTAGACTTCACATTCCAGGATGTCTGGCTCTAGGTGAGTGATCACACCATCATGGTTATCTTGGTCATGAAGATCTTTTTTGTATAGTTCTTCTGTGTATTCTTGCCACCTCTTCTTCATATCAGTTGACATCTTTTTTGGTGTTAATTCTAGAAGGTCTTGTAGGTCTTAACTGAACCATTCAACTTCAACTTTTTTGGCATTAGTGATTGGGGTATAGACTTGGATTACTATGCTATTGAATGGTTTGCCTTGGAAACAAAGAGAGATCATTCTATTGTTTTTGAGATTGCACCCAAGTACTGCATTTCAGGCTCTTTTGTTGACTATGAGGGCTAATCCATTTCTTCTAAGGGATTCTTGTCCACAGTAGTAAATATAATGATCATCTGAATTAAATTCACCCATTTCAGTCGATTTTAGTTCACTGATTCCTAAAATGTCAATGTTCACTCTTGCCATCTCCTATTTGATCACTTCCAATTCGCCTTGATTCATGGACATAACATTCCAGGTTCCTATGCAGTATTGTTCTTTACAGCATCAGACTTTACTTCTATCATCAGTCACATCCACAACTAGGCTTTGCTTTTGCTTTGGCTCAGCCTCTTCATTCTTTCTGAAGCTGTTTCTCCAATAGCATATTGGGCACCTACCGACCTGGGGAGTTCATCTTGCGGTGTCATCTTTTTGCCTTTCCATACTGTTCATGGGGTTCTCAAGGAAAGAATGCCGAAGTGGTTTGCCATTCCCTTCTCCATTGGACCACATTTTGTCAGACCTCTCCACCAATACCCATCAGTCTTGGGTGGCCCTACATGGCATGGCTCATAGTTTCATTGAGTTAGATAGTAATTCATATTTTAGATAGTAACCCAATAAAGCTCTACTATTTTTAAGGTGAAAGATGTCTTCCCTACATGATATTACTCTTACTTTTCTCATGAAGTTAATGAAATAATTGTATTCGTTGTTCCAAAATATATATGTAAATAGTAAATAATAAAATGTATTTTTAAAATGCTTACATGTGTATATGAGGTTGAGGAACAAGTAGAAGTATTGTCTATGGTAGAAAATGATGAGCTCCCTTTTTAATGAGTTGCATTTGTAATTTCTTCAGTTTAGACCAAGATTATGCAAGTTCTCTTTTATTTGGTATTATTTTTTTCATTCCAGCTGCAATCCTTGATGAGTTGTATATAAGATTATATCTTTAATCACATTCAAATTTTTGTTGCTCTCTCAAGAGCAATCAATCTAGATTTTTACTTTTTCCTAGACTCTGATCCACAATACCCAAATGCTGCAATATATTTAAAGTTAATCCTGAGAAAAGAAAAGTTATAAAAAAGTAATAAGTATGGAAGAGTAGTTGGCTAAAGGCAATCAGTGGCTGTGCAAACATTAACAGTTTCTTTATTGCAGTAAAAATTCCTCATTAGACCACAAAAAGATAAGTATTCTTAAGTTTGATTTCATTTCAACCCATATACATATATAGACTAAAAAAGTTCTGAAACAATTGTTTAATTTTAAAACTGGAATGATTCTGGTTCTTTGCTAGTCTGGAAGTTATTAGATTATTGAATTTGATAGTGTTGATTCCACAATGAGGAAAAAAGCTAATATGTAAAGTAACACTATACTTTTAATGAACAATGAGGTTGGCTTATCCCAATTTCAATTTTTATTTTTAGAGTGAGTTTAAAAGTGACTTTGAAATAGAAATCATATGTGTGACTTTCTACCAGTATTCAGTTCAGTTCAGCCTCTCAGTCGTGTCCGACTCTTTGCGACCCCATGAACCGCAACACTCCAGGCCTCCCTGTCCATCACCAACTCCCAGAGTTCACTCAAACTCACATCCATTGAGTCAGTGATGCCATCCAGCCATCTCATCTTCTGTCATCCCCTTCTCCTCCTGCCCCCAATCCCTCCCAGCATCAGAGTCTTTTCCAATGAGTCAACTCTTCGCATGAGGTGGCCAAAGTACTGGAGTTTCAGCTTTAGCTTGCAAACTGCCATAACAAGACATTACAGACTGGGTGGTTTAAACAACATACATTTATTTTCTCAGTTTTTGAGGTTACAAGTCCATGATGGAGGTGCCAGAAAATTCAGTTTTTTCCTGACTTAAAGACAGCCACTTTCTGGCTGTGTTCCCAATTGGCCTCTCTTCTGTGCATTGCAGGAGGGAGGGAGTGAAAGAGAGAGACAGAGAGAAAAGGAGAGAGAGGCGGGGAATGCACTGTGGTATTTGTTTTCTTATAAGACCACCAGACCATCAATCTAGGATCCTTATGACTTCATTTAAGCTGAATTACCTCCCTAAAGAACCTACCTCTGAATACAGTCACATTGGGAGTTACAGTTTCAACATGTGAATGTGGAGGGCGGGACTACGATTCAGTCCCTAATACCACCTAAAATGATAATTGTACTTCTTATAAAATTCCACGTTTAGGTGAAGTTCTTCTTAGAGCTTCCATGCCACTTTTGAGCATATGCATATGATATTTCTGGTCATTTTTATTTTTCAGATCAGCATTTTCATGACCCATCTGTCAAACTATGGGAATGACCGCCTAGGGTTGTACACCTTTGTGAACCTGGCCAACTTCGTTCAGAGCTGGACCAACCTGAAATTGCAAACTCTGCCTCCAGTGCAACTAGCGCACAAGTACTTTGAGCTCTTCCCTGAGCAAAAAGATCCTCTCTGGCAGGTAACACTGAACATTCTCTCCTGGGGTGAAAGAAAAAAACTAGCAATTTGTGAGCGCTGAATTGATGTTGGAAACTCTGCTGGAAATACTATAGCTGGCATTTAACACAAACTTCTTTTTTATCCACTAGTTGTATTCTCTTCAATAATGCTTTATATTTGTTTTGTGGATTATTTGCATTTGGGGTTTGTTTTTCTGGGGTTTTGTTTGTTAGTCAGTTGGTTTGGAAGTTTTGCCTAGAGGATATTGTTTCATTGTTGGTATTTTCTCAGAGCTAATCGTTTTGACTTGCATTTAGCGTGGCCACTGACTAGCAGGAAAAATGGTTAGGTGTTAGGTAGCTAGTGTTGCGGAGAAGGCAATGGCACCCCACTCCAGTACTCTTGCCTGGAAAATCCCATGGACGGAGGAGCCTGGTGGGCTATAGTCCACAAGGTCGCTGAGTCGGAAACGACTGAGCGACTTCCCTTTCACTTTTCACTCTCATGCATTGGAGAAGGAAATGGCAACCCACTCCAGTGTTCTTGCCTAGAGAATCCCAGGGACGGGGGAGCCTGGTAGGAGGCCATCTATGGGGTCGCAGAGAGTCGGACACGACTGAAGCGACTTAGCAGCTTAGCAGCAGCTAGTGTTGAGGCAGTCCAAGTGCAGGTTGGAAAAGAATTTCCAGACATAGAACATTTCAGAAAGGAGGAAGTTTATCAAGAAAAAACAGCAGAGATAAAGTGGGCACTGCGAGCACAGTGGGCCAACACTTCCTGCCAGGCCTGGGAGAGTCAACCATTTTTGTGAGTTAATAGCCAGTTTTTATAGCCTCAGGACAAAGGAAATTCCTGCTGGATGGTTTGCATTAGGTGATTGGTTGGGGTGCTATAGCGTGTTTACTGAAGTCGGCATCTTTGCCTAACTGGGAGTCAGCAAGCTTGTTAGTGATTACCAGGGGGCTTTTGGTAACAGTTACAAAGGGGCTTAGTCAGCTTTGGAGGTGACCTTGGTTCTGGGCTCTGCTTCTGTGGCCTTGGTGCAAGGCCTCGCATCTGTGGCTCTGGGGCAGGACCTATCATCTAAGAAGATGGACTTCCCAAGTGGCTCAGCAGAAAAGAACCTGTCTGCAATGCAGGTGCCACAGGAGACACGGGTTGATCCCTGGGTTGGGAAGATCCCTGGAGGAGGAAAGGGCAACCCACTCCAGCATTGTTGCTGGGAAAATCCCATGGACAGAGGAGCCTGGTAGGCAGTCCATGGATAGCGTTGCAAAGAGTCGATCACAACTGAGCATCTGACCACACAGAGTACATGTCTAGGAAGACGGAAATCAAGGGCCACCATAATCTAAATGCCTATAACTAGACCTTGATATGTACGTGTACAGCACAGATAGTCTAAATAGAAAAGGAAAGGCAATTTTTGCTTCAAGCCCATACAGATTCTATCTATTGATAAAGAATTGTCAGTTTTAATTCAACTTTTTGTGGGAGCCACCTGAGCCTCAGGGCATGAAAATGTAAACTAGCTGCTTCTTACCATTTATCTAGAAAAATGCTACCTTCTACTTTCTTGGTTCTTTATGCATCAGATTACATTGACCCACACAATCAATAAGCTGACTGCAGAGAGCAGATCAGATGGTCCCCTGCTAAGTAGTCAGTAGAGGAGTAGCATCCTCATTAATGAGAAATCACTGTGAAACACACTTTTTACCATTTCCTCTCCCTCTCTTGTGTTTCTCTTTATTCCATAATTCATGTTACATGCCCTTCTGTGTCTATATGGTAAAAAAAAAAAAAAATCCTCCATATGTTTATTGAGCATCTCCTATGTATAAGGCAAGGCTAATTGCTCTAGAAAATTCAAAGAAGAATAAAATGCAGTGCTTTCTCTCAAAGTCAATAGAACATTTTCTTGTTATTTTTATTCAGTGTTACATATTTTTAAATCTGTTTTAAAACAGCTACTGTAAGTCATACTTTATTTTAATGATTTATTCAGCAGTTTGGTGTATATGTTAAGCAGACAGATAAATAAAAACATAGTTTTTATAATGTGTATAGTCATACTACACAGATGTTGAATTTCATAAAGGCAAAACCTTGTGTCCCATAAATGGTAGTTAAAAGTGCTCACATACTTATAAACTTGACAAATCATTGATGGTAAATCAATTCTTTTCTCACATATTTTTATTTATAAGATATCTATAATTCATGGTACAGGAACAATAAAAAGTAGCCAACTTAACAAAGGTCATAGATGATCTAAAAATGAGTCAGTGGCCCCAAACTCTACTATCTTCAGAGGGGAAAAAAATGCTTTTTTAAATGAAAAATTTATACATCTTAATGCTATATGAGTTTTAAAAAATAAATAATTGTGTTCACTGTTAGTTTTCCATCTCAGTGACAGTACTTGTTTTCTTTGGAAATGAGCATAATCAAAAACACATCAGCTCCAGTAAGATTTGGTCAATATGATGGTTTTAAATTTAATGATCAAATGTTAGATATGAAATACTGTGCTAGTTGAATAGGGGTATAAATGAAAGTTAGAAAAAGAAAATAGTGTTATTCCTTAGAGAACTGCATCACTTTGGAAGACATGGAAACATGCATACACAAAGAAAAAAAGACATTTGTAAGTGTGACTGTTATAATTTTGAATAGCATCATAGAGGTAAATTCCTAAGGAGTTCTTAATAAATGATATAATTAATCAGAAAAGACATCAGATAGTTCACAAATTTAAGTTGCTGTTTTCATTTATATTTCTATTATGAAAACATAGCTTATTATAAGAGTATTTAAATAATACTCAAGAGTAAATGTTTACTAAAAGTCTCCTGTTAAAAAATAAAATAAAATAAAAGTCTCCTGTTTTAACACATGAATTGTACTATTTATATGGTTACTTTTAACTGAAAAATGAAGTTGTAAACATTTCTTATTAACTAACATTCCATATGTTCCCAAATGTATTTAAGAAAGAAAACAAAGACTAGTAAACAGAAATACAGTTAAGTTGAACAGGAAAATATTCACATATATGAGATTTTGAGAACCATAGACTCACTGAAGCAAAACTTTTCCAGTCATAAAGGATATCCAGTGAAATAGTGAAGTTGCTCAGTCATCTCCAACTCTTTGTGACCCCATGGGCTGTAACTTACAAGGCTCCTCCATCCATGGAATTTTCCAGGCAAGAGTACTGGAGTGGGTTGCCATTTCCTTCTCCAGGAAGATATTCCCGACCCAGGGATCGAATCCAGGTCTTCTGCATTGCAGGCAGACACTACCATCTGAGCCACCAGGGAAGCCAGAAAACTGCAAATGGTCTAGTGAAGATAAGGGCACAATACTTTTGATTTCCTTTCTATGGTGGTTTTCTCTTCTTCTCATTTCATGTTTATAATAGCAAGCAAACAAAACAGCTATAAGCATTATCATTGTGTCCTTTGAACAGCATCAATTTAATTTTACAAAATATATATAATCTTGAAATTGAAAGTGTCACTCAATCATGTCTGACTCTTTGTAACCCCATGGATTGTAGCCTGTCACATTACTCTGTCCCTGGAATGTTCCAGGCAAGAAGTGGAGTGGGTAGCCATTCCCTTCTCCAGGGATTGAACCCAGGTTTCCTGCACTGCAGGCAGATTCTTTACTACCTGAGCCACAAGGGAAGCCCCACACATAAGCATAACCAACACTAATTAAAGGTTTTACAGTCCATTCATGACAACCCTACAGAGATAAGATCAATTAATATTATGTATCTCTGTCACTACTATACCGGAGAAGGCAATGGCACCCCACTCCGGTACTCTTGCCTGGAAAATCCCATGGATGGAGGAGCCTGGTGGGCTGCAGTCCATGGGGTTGCTAAGAGTCAGACACGACTGAGCAACTTCACTTTCACATTTCACTTTCCTGCATTGGAGAAGGAAGTGGCAACCCACTCCCGTTGTTCTTGCCTGGAGAATCCCAGGGACGGGGGAGCCTGGTGGGCTGCCGTCTATGGGGTCACACAGAGTCAGACACGACTGAAGCAACTTAGCAGCAGCAGCAGCAGCACTACTATACATTCTCTAAATGTTGCAGATACTGTATTATATTTAATATAAACATGTCTTTTTATTTAGTGTATTTCACTTTTAAAAAGTCAACTGTTATCTTTCCTTAGATTTTCAATTCACGCTTTTTTATTGTCATAAATAAAAAGAAAACGCGCAAAATGATAATCTTAACAGCTATTTAATTTCCGTTGGTTCCTTATGTAGATTTTCATTAGCACCAACTAACAGATATGTGAAAACTTCTTTGTCACCTAATTAAAAAGTGCAATATGAATATCTGTCAATGGCCAGCAGGGAAAGTACAACGCAGAATGTTCTCCCTTCACTGGAAGTGGATTCTTTTGAAGTTGTTTAACATGAGAATATGTACTGCGCACACAAGGAACTCGATCCCTAGAGTACATCCACCTCAGTGCAGTCCCTGGCGTGTAAGATTCTTAAAATTATACTCATGGATTCTTATTAGTTCATGCCCCTTTTGTTTGGGTAGAATAATCACTATAAAGCATAAAGGAATAAGGTTTCCTCTTTTTTTTTTTTTAACTCCCATTATAGAAACCCAAACCCCAACATGGAGGCAGTTGGAAGGTCAGATCATTGAACATTCACTAATCGATGCTTTTAAGCTCTCAAGCTGTCAGGTTAGCTCAGTCTCAATCTCCAGTCAGTCACTCCAGGGTCTCACTTTCAATAAATGTGCCAAGCGTGATGTGGATTCCTGCTCGCCTGTGTGACCAAGGGAATGCTCAAAGAGCTGCAGCTTGTCTCTTTCCAGGCCAGTGTCCCTAAAAGTAAAGAAACAGGGGAACAAAGCCACAGGGTGCCAACCTTAGGGAATTAGCACCTTGGTAGATTCTCGCTGGGAAATCATCTAACTCCCGCTTAGAAATGATGAGATCTGAATGTCTATGACATAAACAAATCACATGGTCTAGTGATACAAACACTGTAGATTCTATAAGTTGGTGCTGACACAGAGAATTAAGGATTGTAACAGCAAGAGGCAGTGGGGCATCTAGCTCAACCTATCCATTTTAGACACCCGAGGAGGTGCAATGTCTTGTTCTAAGTTACTTGACTTATTAGGGACAACTCAGAACTGAAGCTCAAGTTGCCTTATTATTCCTGGAACTCCACTTTAGTCCCAACCACACCAAGATGGTAGTTTTATGTTTAGAAAAATAAATATACTTCTATCATTGGCTGTCTATGTAGAACGAAATATCAGGAATACCTTGTGACTTCAGAAGCACAGGATGGAGTACTCAGTGTGAATTTATGCAAACAATGCTTTTGAAATATCTGTATAATAAAAAGAAAGGTCTTTGCCTTCATGGAATTTACAAACCATTATAGCTACTGGTTATGTGAACAAAATGACATCATAAATTTGTCTTCATATTTTCCCCCTTTTTGTTCACTCTGTGCCTTATTTATGACTCTAGTATTGCATTTACCATATGGTATTGCAGACACCTGTACTTGTCATATACCGGCTCATGCAAACCTTAAGGGGTAAGATGTTCGTAATCTAGAACCTAGCATAGTACCATAGCTACTGTCATTAAAGTGTCACAAATGTATCAGCAAACACAGAGGGTGTGTGTTTTTGTGTGCAAAAGAGCAATGACAATGGCACACTTGGTTCTTGGTAAGAGCAGGCATATAATGGGACGTGACCTCGAGGAGCACACGCGAGCCAGTAGGAAAGCTTTGCGAGCTGTCAGAGTAATTTGGGTTTGATAGGCAACAAGTGTGTTTTGAAGATGAGCGGGAAATACTTTTTTAAGTGTTGGCCAAAAGAGATCATAGCAGAAGTTTTTGTTTGTTTGTTTGTTTTCCGTGACAAATGAGAACAGGGAGGAGCTGAAGTTAGGTAATAATCTAGATATGAGAGAGGGAAGCCCTGAGTAGCTTCATGGCTATGGGGGGAAAACGTGAGACCTTAAAAGAAAAAGTGTTAGAAATTATTTGTGGGTGAGACCCTGAGATTAAAGGAACTCTGATATATAAGTAATTATCCCCATAGCTGGGGAAATAAGAGTTCTATAATTTCATAGTCTTCACTTCCCTTTATTCATCTTTTAGCCTTTCCGGTGAAATAGCCAGAACAATTTTATCACTTCACACTCAGAGCAGAGGCCAGTCTTCATCATCATCTGATACATTTTTCCTATTCACCATGTGGATTCACGTGTTGCAGCACTACATTTCTCTTCTTAATTCCGAATATAGTATTTAAGCCTTTCAGAAATTCTTCCCAAATACTCAGGTAATTCCTCATGATTTTAATTCTTTTAGTATTTTAGTTCTTTAGTTTACCATGAACCATTTCATTCTTTTGATCACACAAGGCTGTCAGACATTCTGACATCCAGAAATGGTGACATAAGTCATGGATTTTTCTTTTCCCGTCAATCAGTTGCAAACACAATCTTGTCAGGTGTCAAATTCTCCACACAAGTACCTTACTAAGGTTTCATCATGGAAAAACTACTTGCAGATAGCAGAAGAAAAAAAAATTATAATACTTTCATACTTGATGAATCAAAATCATCATCAGATAACTATTTTGAATCCCTAATCCAAGTATAACAATAAAAACTGAATTTTTTGTGTATGCCCTACAGAAATGTCTGATAACTTTTAATATACTACAAGTGAAACATTATATGAGACCAACCTATTAAGAAGAGTTTAAAATACAGTTTATTTCATTGAGTTGGTTATCCAGATTCCCTGATAGTATATTCATAAGCCATAAATAATAATATAAGGTATTGTATGCAAGAGTGTACAGTCATGTTTGAAGATACTCAGAGCTACAGAGTAAACTTGTCACTTCTCCCTGGGCTCAACTGTGCTTTTGAGAATATTTCACGGGAAAATACAAATAGTGTGAATTTATTGAATAAAGATGGTGTAATATGGTGAAGAATGCACAGGTGTTTAGGATAAATCAGAGGTATTTTGTGCTTAAAGCAATTCTTGTGGCACTATTACCATGAACCACAGGCCTCTTTCACCAATCTCACCCCAGAGGCAGGCATTTATGCACCTTTGTAAATCAGACTGGGCTTCCCAGGTGGTGCTAGTGATAAAGAACCTTCCTGGGTTCGATCCCTGGGTCAGGAAGATCCTCTGGAGGAGGGCATGGCAACCCACTCCAGTGGCGGGCTACAGTCCATAGGCCCCAAAGAGTCAGACACAACTGAAGCAATTTAGCATGCAGGCACAAATCCGAGTACTTTGGTAGAAAAGTTTTCTGAATAAGAATCAGACTATTACACAGGAGTTCTGTGGAGAAAGCATTCATTATGGATCAGTGCACACAGAAAGAAAAAGCTTTTCCACGGAGCTGATGGACTCCCTGGCTTTTGTAATGTGCAGGTCGAATTGAGTCTTTGCAAAGATGGTGTGTGTCTCAGAGTTTCTCCATAAGGATTTGCTGACTGAAGCACTGAGGATACATATCCCTAACCTATTAAAATTCTTCATCAGTGTACGTGGATTGTATTAGGCTTAAATGACTTTGAGAGACAAAACATTGAAAGTCACCAGCTTGTATGATGCAGACTTGGAAAAGAATTTTCTTTAAAGATGTGTGCATGGCAAAGTTTAGTAAGCAGAATAAAATTTAAAACAACACACCAAGATGGGAGGAAGCTGAAGAACTTGAAAAACAAAAACACCTTTCATAGCATTCTCCTTTAAAGAGTGAGGTCAGAATAGCAGAAAGCAAGCATAGGGAATGGAGAGAAAACCGATAACCTGGAAATGTTTCTAATTAACAAAATAATCCTTCTACCTTGAGCACTGGGCAATTTTAATGTTTCAGCTATTAAGGTCTAGAATCTCCTAGTTATCTGGAAAAGACACATGACCTGAGAGAGGATAATCAGTCCAATCAGTTCCATTGGTGTCCTTCTCAGGGAAGGGTGTGAAGAAGCGGTGAGCAGAACAAATTGTTGGTAAAGAAAAGGCAGGTAGGTTGGAATAACCAGATCTAATGAGAGCAAAAGTTATTTTCATCATTCTATAAAACATGAATTTCAGGATCAGGACAGTGGTGTGACTTTTTTAAAGTATGTGTCTCTAGCTTGATAGTAAATTTGAAATTTTTACTTAATTAGAGAGGGAAAATCTGAGTGCTCATACCCTTCTTAGTAACATAATTTCACCAGAATTTTTTGCCTTTTCTAAGTCTGGTTAATCATCTCAGGGAATCTCGTGTCCACTCTACCTATATCTACCAAAAAGTAAATTTGCCTCACCTCATCATATATTCCATGTACAAAATCTACCTGTATCCCGTTTACCTGTGTGAGAGATAGTTGCACGCATTTTCACTATGCTGGCACTGTTATCATATACACTGCCTAAAGCAGCTTTAACTGAGTATTTTTCCAAAATTTCAGCATATCTATCATGCTAGATACTAAAAACAGAAAATTACAGTGTGTAACAGTTTCAGATATGTAGGGAACACTCAGGGATATAATTGCTTTATAAATTTCTGATCTTTAGAATTAAAACAATAACAATGGCACAAAGTACGAGAAAGTGCATGCAAATGAACCCCTTTTCTTATAATCACTGTAGAATCTTCTCCCCCTGCATCCCTTCTCTCATACACACACACACACACACACACACACACACACACACACGTGCAATTTAACAGCAGAGACAACCCCAGCTTTGGATTTCAAATCTGAAACTAATGTCCTGTGTCACCTTCAGCAAGACCTAAATAAAACACCTTGCATCTCAGCTTCCTCAGCTATAAAGAAGGGATAATAATATCTGTCTTGCCAGGTTGCTTTGAGGATTAGAAATAATCTATATCAAGCAAGTGCCTGGAATATAGATGGTGATCAATAAAAGTTAGAAATTATGTGAGCTGTTATTCAGACAATAAAAGGAGAGTCAGAGTAGGAAAAGTCTAAACAAACATTTTCAGAATATAAAATAGGAAATGCAAACATCCTGTTATTAAAGCTGTGATTAACAGAGACAAGAAGGAACATACCAAGAAAAGAGATGAAAGAAGAAATGTGGGCATCCCAATAGCCCTAAAATGGTCTAACATAGAAGGAAAGCAGTTAGAAATAAAGTCTATCCAGACCAATGTAAACAAATGCCACCAATTATAAAATACCTACAGGAAACACTGAAGTAGTATAAATTGAATTAATAATAAAAACATTTGGGACAGAAATATACCTGATAAGGAAACAGCTTGGAGTTTCTTCAGGCAAACTTGAAGCTATAGGCTATTCTACTAAATGATGCAAAGACTCCTAATTCAGTTCAGGAATTAGGAATTCCTAATTCCTAATTCAGTTGATTTCTGGATATTTTTTCTTCACATTGTATTATATTTAAACATAATCTAGATATATTTACTGCTTTCTCAGATGGCTTTTTAAAAATGTTATTTTATTTTTTAAAAAGCTTTTAATGTTGTGTCGGAGTATAACTGATTAACAACACTATGGTAAGTTCAGATGAACAGCAAAGGGACTCAGCATACATATCCATGTACCCATTCTCCCCCTTATCCTATTTTCCTCTTATCCTCTTATCTTATTTTGGGATATTCTTGCTATTTGGCTACTCCAACTCATCCACTTCATTATTTCAGCACTTGTTGTCATTCAGGGCTCAACTCACGTATCACCCCAAGCCAGAGGCCTTCCCTGATGACTAGAGCCAAAGCACTTCCTCCCATTTCTGTCTCTTTGTAAGAGCTTCCTGTCATATTTCCTTCACTGCATTTCAGTACCCAGAATTATTTAATTCAAGTGTGTGTTTCTAGTAATAGTATGTAACATGCATACTAATAGTTGGTTATATTTCCAATAATTATATTCAACTAGAATGTAAGTTCTCTGAAGAGGAGACCTCTGTCTTCTTGATTGCTGCACTCTAATACATAAGAGTTGCTTGATAAATATGGACTGAATGGTTGATTAACTGTGATAGGATGGGCACCATAAACATTTGGTATAAGCATAGGCAGGCTTTGATACATGTTTGAAAACTATTGTAGTATAAACTGTGTAGATATTTTACTTCTCAAACACCCACAAAAATTTCAGTCACTGATGATGTTCTTCATGGTGGCCCCAGAAGCTATTTCTTGCTATTTACTCATATGATCACTATAGAATTTAATCTTTATTCTCCTCATATTATCATTTAACTGCATCATTTGCAAAGAAATTTAGTTTTCTACTATATTTTAGATATTAAGCAATAGGAAAGCAGTGTCAATTGCCTATTCTTATTGCATTTCACCATATATAACTCAACAAAGAACAAATCTCAGAATAGGTGTTCAGTTCATTTGCTCAAATGGTTTTCTTACAAAGTGGATGAGCAAACTGATTGATTTTTTCAGTGCCACTATTGAAAGTCAAAATCTTTTGTGAGACCTCTCTTGGTTCTGTATGTTTGACTAAACCTCTTTTCTTCTTTATCACAATATACATAGCTTTGCCATTCAAATTTCTGCATGCAAAACTGGTGAAACAAAACTTTCACAGAAATAGGCAGATTGAAGACTTGGAAAGAGTTTGACTCTCACACACAGAACATGGATAAACACTCATTTTGGCAGACAAAGACACAGTTATTTTAGTTGTACTTTCCCAGGAAATTACACTGATGGGAGTAAACTATAAAATAAAATTACCTGGTGCTAAGGTGGGCTTTCCTGATGGCTCAGAAGACAAAGAATCTGCCTGCAAAGCAGAAGACCTGAGTTCGATCCCTGGATTGGGAAGATTCCTTGGAGAAGGGAATGGCAACCCACCCCTGGAGAGTATTCTTGCCTGGAGAGTTCCATGGACAGAGGAGCCTGGCTGGCTACAGTCCACGGGGTCACAGAGTTGGACAACTGAGCTCCTAACACTCTGGCACACTGGCAAGATGTTACAATATTTCTAGATTCAAATTTAGAGGAATCAAGGGATTATTTATATTGTGTGCATGCTCAGCCACTCAGTCTGATTCTGTGACCCCACGGACTATAGCCCCCCAGGCTCCTCTGTCCATGTAATTTTTCAGGCAAGCATACTGGAGTGAGTTGCCATTTCCTTCTCCAGGGGATCTTCCCAACCCGGGGATCGAACCTGTGAGTCCTGCGTCTCCTGCATTGGCAGGTGCATTCTTTACCATTGCACCACCTTGGAAGCACTTTAAGTATAATAAATGTGAAAAAAAAATATCCATGAATAAACTGAATTAGGATTATATAGGAGTCTCTGGATCATATGGTAGAAGAGTCCCTAGCTTCAAGTTTGCCTATATCTCATGCATCCCAGGAGTCTAGCCATCCAACTCTGAGAAGGGGCAGTCACCTTAGTTGCTGGTGCTTCTGACAAGGACCAGGAAGTCAGATCTCAGGATGAATATCTGCAATAAACCAGTCCATCAGCAAGCGTAATCTCTTTCTGCTGCTTCAGTTGCCTAACTAATCTGAACAAAGGGAAAAAAAAGAGTTTATGGGAGATTACAGAATAAACTTCCCAGGTGGTGCTAGTGGTAAAGAACCTGCCTGCCAATGCAGGAGACGTAATAAATGTGGGTTTGATCCCTGGATTGGGCAGATTCCCCTGAAGTAGGAAATGGCAACCTGATTCAGTATTCTTGGCTGGAAAATCCCATGAACAGTGGAGCTTGGCAGGTTACAGTCCAGGGGGTTGCAAAGAGTTGGACACGACTGAGCGACTGAGCCCACAGAGTAAGCACTTTTTTTTATAGAGCACAATTTAATGTTGTTTAACAGTGGAAACAGTGTCAGACTTTATTTTTTTGGACTCCAAAATCACTGCAGATGGTGACTGCAGCCATGAAATTAAAAGACACTTACTCCTTGGAAGGAAAGTTATGACCAACCTAGATAGCATATTCAAAAGCAGAGACATTACTTTGCCAACAAAGGTCAGTCTAGTCAAGGCTATGGTTTTTCCTGCGGTCATGTATGGATGTGAGAGTTGGACTGTGAAGAAGGCTGAGCGCCGAAGAATTGATGCTTTTGAACTGTGGTGTTGGAGAAGACTCTTGAGAGTCCCTTGGACTGTAAGGAGATCCAACCGGTCCATTCTGAAGGAGATCAGCCCTGGGATTTCTTTGGAAGGAATGATGCTAAAGCTGAAACTCCAGTACTTTTGCCACCTCATGTGAAGAGTTGACTCATTGGAAAAGACTCTGATGCTGGGAGGGATTGGGGGCAGGAGGAGAAGGGGACAACAGAGGATAAGATGGCTGGATGGCATCACTGACTCGATAGATGTGAGTCTGAGTGAACTCCGGGAGTTGGTGATGGACAGGGAGGCCTGGCGTGCTGCGATTCATGGGGTCGCAAAGAGTCGGACATGACTGAGCGACTGATCTGATCTGATCTGAATATATTAACTCATTTAATGTTCTCAATAACTGTGCAAGGTAAACAATATCAATCATGATTTAATGGATAAGAAACCTGAAGTCCAGAGAGTTTGGGGAAATTGCTTAAGACACAAGCCTCCTGAGCTCACACTCTTAACTACGGAGCTCTGCTGCACCACCAAAATAAATAGGAATGATTTATGGCAGATATTAGCTTCAATGAGAAGAATTGGCAAGATTTTGACCCTGAATTGTAGAAAAAAAATAAAAGTGTTGCCCAGAAATATAAATAATTCAAAGATTCACATGCGGGTATGAGTATATCTATAATAGTGAATACAGCAGAACGGAAGCTTCGGTTGGTGTTGGTATTTGTTAATTCGGTGCCAGTCTCTCAGTCCTGTCTGACACTTTGCAACCCCATAGACTATAGCCCACCAGGCTCCTCTGTGTCCATGGAATTTTCCAGGCAAGAATACTGGAGTGGGTAGCCATTCCCTCCTCCAGGGGATCTTCCTGACCAAGGGATCAAACCCGGGTCTCCTGCACTGCAAGCAGAGGCCGATGAATAGGTATGAAGTATTTGTTGACGATTCACTATGAGACAAAAAGATTGTGCCAACATATAAACAATCTATATCAAAAGCAACCGGTTACTTCATCCAGAATCTTTTTTTTTTTTCCTGCAGTGAAATGTTCTTGTTGAAGCATGCAGTGCAGTAATTCATATTGTGACACAAATTTTTTATCTTCTCACAAGAATCACAGTGAGAATATGGCAATGTTGCTATAAGGATGGCATTCCAAAAATACAGGGGCTAAATAGGAAGATATTTCTCACTCATATAACTACCTGAAAAATGGGCAGGCAGTCTAGGAGAGTTAGATGGCTCTGTTCTACATGGTTATCCAGGGCCCCAGTTTGGCAGGTATTCAACATATATACAGTTTCCACTTCTGAGTCCAAGGCAGGTGGTGCAATTGTAGCCATATTACAGTGGCAGTAAGTAGAAAAGGGGAAATCTAGGGAGAGTGACTTTAAGATACTTTACATCATTTTGTCTTACTTAAACTGGAGTGACTCATATGAAGGAAGCTAAATTCAAGAGATTATGAATATAATCTCTAGCTGGGAAGCCAGAAACTAAACAAAATAGTGATGTTCTGTTACTCAAGGAAGAAAAGGAGACAAGATAGTTTAGCCTTCTCTGCTATAGCAGAAGTTATGTTCAGAGAGTTAAGCTAAAGTTAGACTACAGAGAATTTGAGATTGAATACTGAATAAAAAGATTTCAGAAAATAGAAACACTAGTAAAAATAAAATAAATTTCAGTTATGTAAAATAGATAAGAACTATTGCGCTTATTGGCTTGTAATCAACTCCTTGATCACAGTTTCTATAGATGAATTCATCAAGAAATTCAAGATGTATAGGAGAACCTTTTGTAAGGCAAATTCTCACAGATTGCATACACAACTGGCGTTTTTGTATTACGCTGTACTCTTGTTCCAGTGAAAGGTGGCGATGGAAAATGCATCAGTTCTGTGATAGGGATCTGGTTCAATGATTTGTCGAGGAAACACTTTCAGGAAAAGCTTATAAGGGAAAATGTGGAACAGGAAAAAGCAGAGCATGATGCAGTCTTAGAAAAGTCAGGCCTCAACTGGATCTGCAGGGAGAGAGCTAATCATACAAATTGTCTGACCTTGAAGCAAGCTGGTCAGGCTGTCACACCCCTGAATCAGTCAATCACTGGACACGGGCCATCTCTGGAAAGTAGCAAGGGATGCATGACTTCATGTCAAGTGGCTTCTATTTGGCCAAGGCAGTACTGTCTCCCCAGCTTGTCAGAAATAGGGTGTTTCCTTCAGTGGAGGAAAAGGCATTCAACCTCTACCACTGTCCCATCCACACCTTGTATCACAAAGCTATACTTGCTTCTCATAGTACGCTCACCCAGGAACAATTTTTCCACAATTGTGAACGTAATTCCTGGGGAAACCTATAAGAGGAAGGTCATTAGGAGAAACTGCAGCCTCATTGCTGCAGCCAATTCCAAAGCTGAAACCAATGCACATTTTCTCCATATTTTCCCACCTCTATATCCCCTACTCTGGCTTTCCCCCACCAGTGGGTAACAGTCCTGCTGGCATGGAAAGCTGACCTGGTGTGTCAAGTAGTTTCAGGACCAACTTCAGTAGTAGCAGCTTTAGTTTGTCCCGCTAATTCCTTTCTTATAATTTTCTCTGGGAATTATGACACAGGAAGGCTATGCCTGGATAAAGATAACTTATGAAGAACTGTACCAAAAAGATCTTCACGACCCAGTTAATCATGATGGTGTGATCACTCACCTAGAGCCAGACATCCTGAAATGTGAAGTCAAGTGGGCCTTAGAAAGCATCAGTACGAACAAAGCTAGTGGAGGTGATGGAATTCCACTTGAGCTATTTCAAATCCTGAAAGATGATGCTGTGAAAGTGCTGCACTCAATATGCCAACAAATTTGGAAAACTCAGCAGTGGCCACAGGACTGGAAAAGGTCAGTTTTCATTCCAATCCCAAAGAAAGGCAATGCCAAAGAATGCTCAAACTACCACACAATTGCACTCATCTCACATGCTAGTAAAGTAATGCTCAAAATTCTCCAAGCCAGGCTTCAGCAATACGTGAACCGTGAACTTCCAGATGTTCAAGCTGGTTATAGAAAAGGCAGAGGAACCAGAAATCAAATTGCCAACATCTGCTGGATCATGGAAAAAGCAAGAGAGTTCCAGAAAACCATCTATTTCTGCTTTATTGACTGCCAAAGCCTTTGACTGTGTGGATCACAATCAACTGTGGAAAATTCTGAAAGAGATGGGAATACCAGACCACCTGACCTGCCTCCTCAGAAATCTGTATGCAGATCAGGAAGCAACAGTTAGAACTGGACATGGAACAACAGCCTGGATCCAAATAGGAAAAGGAGTTCGTCAAGGCTGTATATTGTCACCCTGCTTATTTAACTTATAAGCAGAGTACATCATGAGAAATACTGGGCTGGAAGAAGCACAAACTGGAATCAAGATTGCTGGGAGAAATATCAATAACCTCAGATATGCAGATGACATCACCCTTATGGCAGAAAGTTAAGAAGAACTAAAGAGCCTCTTGATGAAAGTGAAAGAGGAGAGTGGAAAAGTTGGCTTAAAGCTCAACATTCAGAAAATGAAGATCATGGCATCTGGTCCCATCACTTCATGGCAAATAGATGAGGAAACATTGGAAACAGTGGCTGAATTTATTTGGGGGGGGGGCTCCAAAATCACTGCAGATGGTGATTTCAGCCATGAAAATAAAAGATGGTTACTCCTTGGATGGAAAGTTGTGACCAACCTAGACAGCATATTAAAAAGCAGAGACATTACTTTGCCAACAAAGGTCCGTCTAGCCAAAGCCATGGTTTTTCCAGTAGTCGTGTATGGATGCAAGCATTGGACCATAAGGAAGGCTGAGTGCTGAAGAATTGATGTGTTTGAACTGTGGTGTTGGAGAAGACTCTTGAGAGCCCCTTGGACAGCAAGGACATCAAACCAGTCAATCCTAAAGGAAATCATTCTTGAACATTCATTGGAAGGACTGAAGCTGAAGCACCATTACTTTGGCACGGACTGAAGGTGAAGCTCCATTACTTTGGCACCTGATGCGAAGAGCCTACTCATTGGAAAAAACCCTGATACTGGAGGAAAGACTGAAGGCAGGAGAAGAAGGGGGCAACAGGATGAGATGGTTGGATGGCATCACTGAATCAATGGCCATGATGTAGAGGCATCAGTGAGACCATGATAGGTACCATGGGGTCTGGGCACTAACTTGTAAAGTTTACTTGTAGCCTTCGTATCTTCTTGAAATAAATTGCAGCTGTATCACTCCATCTTATAATGAATAGCTACTGGGTATACTTGAACTTATGACTTGGTTGGTCTGTCAGCATTAAACGTATGATAGTGAATTGTGACCACGTGATTACTTTGAAAATCCATGACAAACATAATCTCTTCCAAGGCCCAGTAGCATGCCAGGAGCTACTGTTTGAATGATGTGCTGCAGAACCGTAGGGTAAACACTGATTCTCCTCTGGGGCTTAACCAAAACTCTGTTTGGTGTCCTTTTATACCATAGAGGCCATGGTCCCATGGGTCTGCCACAATGCATGGCCCAATCGGGAGGACTGCTTAGACTTCAGACTTACCTCTTGCAGGGCTTTTTCTTGTTCTGGGTTCCCTCAAAACCAGCAGGTTTCTGCATCATTCAGTCGGTGACTCAGAGAAGTATTTCCTAGGCCCCCCCAAAAAAAAAAAATGTGTCTAAAACCCAAAGAAGCCTATCAAGCTTTGTGCTTCTATCTTAGTGAAAGTGAAAGTGTTAGTCACTCAGTCGTGTCCAACTCTTTGAGACCCCATGGACTGTAGCCCACCAGGTTTCTCTGTCCATGGAATTCTGCAGGCAAGAATACTGGAGTGGGTTGCCATTCTCTCCATCAGGGGATCTTCCCAAGCCGGGGATCAAACCCAGGTCTCCTGCATTGCAGGCAGATTCTCTATTGTCTGAGCCACCAGGGAAGCTGCTCTATCTTAGTAGTAGGAATTGCAAAGTACAATACTCACCTTTTACTTTGGAAGGCATGTCACTACATGCTGCAGGCCACTGGGCCTCTAAAAACCAACCAAGGTAATAGGCTCCTGAAACTTGGCTGGTTTAGTGAAAGCATTCTTCAGAGGAACTTGGGTGACATAATATTAGAGCAGATATGTATTTAAAAAAAATGATTTAAGTACATAAATATGAACCATAAATGATTAATTATCTTATGCCATTTTTAAATTTGAATAATAAATGTAAAATTATAATTGTTTTAATGGTCAACATATGTTTTTTAGAAAGAATTTTGCAAAAATAATTTTTGAATATATTTATTAATTAGATTACCAATATGAGAAAACCATTTTGTCAGTCAATATTTTAAAAGTGGTATCACTATCATTTACCCTTTTTTAAAAGATCATTTATTTATTTATGACTGTCCTGGGTCTTTGTTGCTTTGCCTGGGCTTTCCCTAGTTGTAGCCAGTAGGGGTTACTCTTGGTGCAGCGCACAGGCTCTTCATTGCAGTGACATCCCTTGTTGTGGAGCACAAGCTTTAGGGCACACAGGCTTCAGTAGTTGTGACACATGGGTTTGGTAGTTGCAGCTCGTGGGCTGTAGAGTACAGACTCGGTGGCTTGGCACACAGGCCATGTGCTCATGGGCATGTGGAATCTTCCCAGACTGGGGATTGAACCAGCGTCCCTTGCATTGGCAGGTGGATTCTTATCCACTGAACCAGTAGGGAAGTCCTTAGGACTTTTACTCCTCAAGTGTCATGATTTGGATGGTAAATTTGGACCTCTCGACTTGAACAGAATGGAGGCTGGTATAAGAGAAAGTTGAGATGGGGATAAAATCGGATGTATGTCTATGTTGGCTCATTTCCTTACCACGTCTGTGCAACAGTGACATATACACAATTTAAATTATTGTTTAGGAGGAAAGGAGGGGCTAGAAATAATCGTGGTATCTGCTTGTGGAATATGGCCAAACTATGAGATTATCTGGATCAGCAGAGAATAACATATAGTGTAAAAAGGGAAGAAAAAATTGGCCAAGTCCAGAGTTCAAGGATGACTTTTCAGCCCTCTAGAGAAAAACAAGTAGAAATAATTAGGGCAGAGCACAGATATCTGAAAACCTGAGTTCAAACCAGGTAGAAACAAGCTAAGGATGAGGTATACAGACGTAAAACATGAATTCAGAGGTAGGGTGGAATCTCAGAAGTTAGAACACCAAGCCAAGCCTGAGAAGAGTGACGGCAGGAGAGACTTTATTCAGAGTTCTAACCTTGAAGGAAAGGATGGTGCCATTTAAGAAGGAAACAATTTGAAAATCAGAACCAGAACAAGGTCTAACTCCTAGCTTAAGGGTATCAGGCAAGAAGTTGATCCTGTGGTTTGACAATTTTTATGGAACAGAGCCAGGTATTGATTACACAGTAAGATTCATTATTTTTCCTTCTTGCAGAATCCATGTGATGATAAAAGACACAAAGACATATGGTCCAGAGAGAAAACTTGTGACCACTTACCAAAATTCCTTGTAATCGGGCCACAAAAAACAGGTAAGACTAACCAACTGTGCAGTTTGTGGGTTTTTCTGTGTTTGTTTTGTCATGAAACACAGTGTCATATAGTATTTGATTTAGTTTGCCTTGGTGAAATATTTAGCCATTCAAGTTCATTATTGAATTTCTCTTCATCACTATGGATCATCTTTATGCCATGATCCTCTAGGGGACCCTAAAGTTGCTCATTTAATTAATTAAGACTTATGGACTAAATTTTTAAGTATGAATTTTAAAGCTGTTCAACAGACAACACATTTTTGACAACTTTGAGCTTATATGTCACAGTTGTGGTATCTGATTGTTAATTTCTACCCTTTTTAGTGGCTTTGCCTCATTAACTGCTGAATTAAGTTATAAAAGAGAACTTGGGCTTCATTCAAAATATTTTATACTGTGTATCAACCTTGAATTGATTTTTTTTCAGAACCACTGACATTATCACCTTCAAATATTCTACCGGTGTGGTTTGTTTATTTCTTTGCTTGTTTTCAAATAATCCTTATGTATACATATGTTTTGGATTTATTTTCTGATGCACCTTAGGCTTATGAGGCAGTTTTCCCCATGATATTTTCTCATGTGCTGAAGGACATGTGTATAACAATGCAGTAAAAGAGAGTGACGGTATTTTGCCAATGAGATGACACTTTCAATTAGACTATTTTATACTTTCTTCAGCATGTGACAGCTTTATATACTTTGCTCATGTCCTGATTAATTAAACTTTTTATTGACTTGCTGTATTTTGAATTCACAACTCTGACTACAAGCATTTTCATCAGTGAGTGCACAAACCATAACACAAAACAAACAGTCACGATAAATAAGCCTGGCCCAGATGAAGATATTTGTAATACAAGCAAGTAGATCATTTTAAAGGTTGTGGGCAAAATTTCCAGACTATTAGATATTGGCTGTCGAAATCTTTTCTTCCTCCAGGAATATAAATTGTGTTGCAACAATAAGTTACACGTGTGCAGGGAGAGAAAAAATGCAGCACGTATTTTCATATATATCACTTTTGTTATTGTTCTTGTTATTTAAAATGTTCATTAATTTTCCACCAACTCCCTCACAGCTGTTCTAACACTGGAATGACGACTAAAGAAAGAAAGCATTTCTATGTTGTAAAATTATGTTTAAATTTTAATTTAAAATCATATCTTCTATCATTTGTCATTGAATATTACTACTTCTTAGTTCTACTAGGACACTACAGGTTAATAAGTATAAATCTAGTTTTCCTCTTTGCTGGTTGTATTTATAAAGGCAATAACTTATACCTTTAGATTTTCATATTTGACCTACCAGTGTGGAAATGATAAAGCTTTTAGCTGGTTTGAGCTTTCCCAAGATGAACAAACAAGTCAAAGAAATTGGATGATGATTTTTTATATGCTATAAAAATGAAATCTCCTTAAGGGCATTTATTAAATTTTGCCCTGCCATTTTACTAGGAGCCACCTTTCTGGATTTCCTAGGTGCCCTAAGACCTATTGTTACTTTCTTTATCTACACAGTTCTCTGTGATCTCTTCTTCCAGATCCCCAGTCCACCTGTGTAGTTCATTCCACACTCTCCTAGGGTTGGGAAATCCAACAAAGTCTCCTGAGTGCACCATGTTACAAAAAGAAATAACCTTTTCCATAAGGGAAGTTTTGATTTATGAGAGCCAGTCATTTCATGGTCCTTCCTGCTATGGCCCTCGATTTCTGCCTTAACCTAGGTTTAGCTGTGACATTCGTGCCTTCTGTGATGTCATCCACTCAGTGGTTGACGTCAGCCAGTCTGTTCAGCCCAGTGCCTCATTATCAGGCTTGTCAGGGCAGGACAGTCAACTGGCTGTCTTCCACAGTCTTGTACCCCTCTTTCAGCGTTTTGGGAAATACTGAAATTTTTAAGGTACAATCTTGGAAAATGCTTCCTCCTGGAAGCCTTCCCTGACGGCCCAAGTCTAAATTACCCATTTTCTCATATATTGGAAAAGCACTCTACTCTTTTCTCATCATGGGACTTTCCTCACCTGTTTCCTTGACTCAAATCCACAAATACACTTAAAGTCTACTGAGGCCAGCAAATATGTTTTTCTTATCAAGGGTTATCACCAATCATTACTATAGCGAGTTGTTCAGAGTTGCACTGGTCGACATCTGTTGAATAGTTTGATTAACTTTAATTGATTTGAACATAGTATTAATTGAGGTTCAGGTACTGTGCTGGATGTTTTTGATACTTCAGCCACTCATCTAACTTCAGCAGGGAAATCTAATCACCCAATTTCTGAATTTCTCCCCTAGCTGTATCAACCTACTTAACTTTGACTATGTACTCAGATTAAATGAAATGTTTAGGTCAATAGAACCATGAAGACTAATATAAGAACACAAATCATTGCTGCATGAAATGCACTTAACTGCTTTTTAGGAAATGATTTTGACACTGGAAGGATTTGGTCTTGCATATTACTTTTTGAGCAAAAATTTTGCTAAATATTTGTCTTAGGACTTCCCTGGTGGTCCAGTGGTTACCACTCTGCACTTGCAGTGCAAGGGGGCCTGGATGCAATCCCTTGTTGAGGAAACTAAAATCCCACATGCTACTCCACAAGCCTCCACCCATAATAATAATACAGTATTTTTCTTGTCTTTTATTGCTATATAACCTTTTGTCTCCTTTTTTTTTTGTAATAGGAACAACAGCACTTTATTTATTTCTTCTTATGCACCCTTCCATCATCAGCAATCTCCCCAGTCCCAAAACATTTGAAGAAGTCCAATTCTTTAATGGAAACAACTACCACAAGGGAATTGACTGGTAAGAAAAATAACAAATACAAAGTCCATTATTAGCACATGCTCATTCACAGATGAGCAATTATAGGTATATGCAAGGCATCTATGTAATTATAGAATAAATTAGTTATGTTCAATTCTACCATAGTGAATTAAAAATTAATTTATAATCATGATATGTTTAATCAGTGTTGCCTATAATTTGATTTGCACAGTGCAATAATGATAATATTTTTCTGGTAAATTAATATGATTGAATAAAGAGGATTATGGAATATTTTCATCAGAATTATTCATAAGGATATTTAAAATTCTCCTTAAGCATATTATTATTTCACTGAGTCTAGAGGTTTTTTTTTTTTTACTAAATACATAATTTGTCTTCACAACAATGCCTGAGAAAACAAATAAATCAAAAGGTTGTTTTCTTTTATACTCTGTGACTTGTATCTTCATTAAACACATAGATGGTAAATGTTGTATTGTAATCTAAGCTGATATTTGTCATGCAAATACCAGAGCGTTTCTAAAACCATATTAATGCTAGTCACACAAGTGCATAAGAGGAAAATTACTTTGTACTTAATAAGTTATGAAAATTTTAAAATCACAATATTATCCCTAAACTAAAACAGAATAAACCTGATACTGTAACTGATGTTCACTCTGGTTTTTTTTTTCTAGCCATGTCCCAATTTTCTAAGGAAAATATGGCCCTGATTTCCAAATCCCAAGTATATAAGGCAAATTCCCCTGAGGTAAACTCCCCTCACTGCGTACCTGGGTAGCATGTACTGATGGCTCAGTGGGTAAAGAATCCGCCTGCAATGCAGAGACCAGGAGATGTGGGTTGGATCCCTGGGTCAAGACAATCCCCTGGAGGAGGGCACGGCAACCCACTCCAGTATTCTTGCCTGAAAAATTCCATGGACAGAGGAGCCTGGTGGGCTACAGTCCAAAGTGTCGCAAAGAGTTGGACATGACTAAACAACTTAACATAGCATGTAATGTTATGTCAACATCACATGTGAATCTGTCCTCATGAAAAGCTCATTCTTTTAAGATGCAGCTAGGATGAGAGTGGGGCCAGGGTGATGGCAGTGAGCAGATTTGAGTTCCCATTATGAGCATCGACGTGTCCACTCTGCACCTAGGATAGCACTATTCTGTCTTATTTAAAAAGACTAAATGAATTTGAAATTGCATGCAAGTTACTGAAGGCAGAGCAGCAATTTCCTCTTATCTGTGAGCTCAAATAGAATGCAAATTGTTAAGCAGGAATATAGATGAGACTTTTCACCACTTCACATTTGGGAAACATAATAACAAATGTCAAAGAGGAAAATAAGTATCTTATATGAATTCTTAATTGCTCTCATTATTTATTTCTAGAACATTTGAGGGTTAGAGAAGTGGTGAGCTGTGAGGAGGGTTACACACATAATTAATGCCTTGCACTGAATTAACCTCTGAACATATTGATTCTATAATCTACAGACAGAGGACTGTTCCGACAGCATATGGAGGGGTGAACCTGCCGAGGCTCCGCAGGATCAGCTGGCAGGAAATATCTCCTTAATTACTCTAGATAGGCTATAATGTGTTCACATTGCTATACACACTACAAATTATGCAGAAGTTAAAAAGGAGGAAAGCAGCTATGCCCTAATCTGTCTAGTATTTTATAGCTATTCTGACTTACACATTTTCCTCTTTTGTGCACTTTAATCTCAATTTAAGAATTTAGCATTCAAGTATGCAAACATAAATTTACTATTTTAAAATATTTACTAGGCAATATGGTGCAATCTGCTGTTTGCCAAGGGTAAACTTAATTTCTTTAGATTTGGCTTTCAATAGCACAGAACATCAACCCAAATCTAAAGAATTTTCCCTCCGTTCCTTAGCAACCTACCCATTCCATCTCACTCTTTTGCCTGCCCTAAATAAATAGCCCATTAGAACAGTAATACCTGGGATTGTTTTCACTTTCAGAGTGTACAGAATAGTCTCTATTTTAACTATTATAATATCAATAATTAAAAATGTATATAGATGGATGTAAAAATGTTTAAATAATTTCCTATCCATAGTATAGTAGGAAACAATTAGACCTCAAATTAATCAATTGTCTTTCTCTGCCTTCAGGTATATGGACTTTTTTCCTACTCCATCCAACATTACAAGTGACTTTCTATTTGAAAAGAGTGCTAATTACTTCCATTCAGAAGAGGCTCCCAAACGAGCTGCATCTCTGGTCCCCAAAGCCAAGATCATCACCATCCTCATTGACCCTTCAGATAGGGCATACTCTTGGTACCAGGTATGAAGCAGTAAAAAATATCGTTAAAAGCATTTGGTGATAACTTGAATGTAAGCAATGGTAAATTACTAAAGTCCAGATGTATTCAACAGTCAAATGTTAAAAGAGCTATACAAACGAGCAAAAACTATGAGAAATAAGAGCTATCTAATTCATATCAATTTGGGCAAGGAATTTCAAGCATAGTATAATAGAAAAAAAATCAAAACATTAAGAGATTGAACCATGTAAACATGTAAAATGTTGGTCTGTCATAATTAACAAACTTAAGTATCCAAGTAGACCATCTTTAGCAATACATGGTAAAGGGCTTAGTTCCCTTAGTTTGTAAAAAAAAAAAAACTTCCTGCAAATTGTTAAAAATAAATAAATAGTAGAAAAATGAGCAAATAAACAAAAGACATAGATATATGATTTACATACACACACAAATCCAACTGCACAATTTCTGTGTAAGAATGGTCAACCCAATTATTTATCAACAAAATATAAAATCAAAATGGTACTCATAAATATCATCCTAGCATCCTGTTACCCTTATTCTCTCTGCTGACAAGGGTGTCATAATAAAGATGCTCAAACGTTCCAATAGAAGGATATATATGGAGATATTTTTTGAAAACTGATGACAGTTATCAAACAGTTTGTAAAGATACTTTTGTGGTATGATTCCTCTTCTGGGAGTAGCCATAAGAAAACCTGAAAAGGATTAAAAATATATATCCTTTTTTATTCATCAGGGTACTAATCATAATAACAAAAGGAAAAGTAAATAACCAACAATATAGAATTGTGTCACACCAAAATGGAGTCTTCTTCAGCATTTAATGCTGGTTTTAATCCATAGAATGATAATTAAAACATTGTGTTCGTTCTAATATGTGAATAGTAGTTTTAGTCGATCAGTCCTGTCTGACTCTTTGTGACCCCACAGACTGTAACCTGCCAGGCTCCTCTGTCCATGGGATGCTCCAGGCAAGAATAGTGGAGTGGGTGGCATTCCCTTCTCCAGAGGATCTTCTCAATCCAGGGATCGAACCCAGGTCTCCTGCATTGCAGGCAGATTCTTAACTGTCTGAGTTACAGGGAAGTCCTAATAGATATTGATCCAATAAGTATGTATCTCATTCGAAATTTTGAAAGCACTGTGAGGAAGCATGGAAGGTGCCTTAAGAGCACTCTGGAGAAATAAACTTTAGACTTAAAACTGAAGGACAAGTAGGTATTAACTGAGTGAGGCAGAGGGAGACTGGACGAGAGAGAAACTATGTGTAGTCCACTGGGTACAAAGAACCACAGCACAGCTAAAGAAAAAAAAAGGTCCATGTGATTAGAGAGCAAAGCCAAGGAGGACATCTGCAGAAGATGAGCCTGAGAGGCACATGGGAGCTGGAAGCCAAGTGGGAGACCAAGTGGCCACCATTCCTTGAACAATCAAAGTGAGGTGAAAGTGAAAGTCACTCAGCCATGGCCGACTCTTTCCGACCCCACGGACTGTACAAGTCCATGGAATTCTCCAGGCCAGAATACTGGAGTGGGTAGCCTTTCCCTTCTCCAGGGGATCTTCCCAACCCAGGGATTGAACCCAGGTCTTTTTGCATTGCAGGCTGATTCTTTACCAACTGAGGCACGAGGGAAGCCCAAGAATACTGGAGTGGGTAGCCTAAATCTTCTTCAGCAGAATTTCCCAACCCAGAAATCCAACTGGGGTCTCCTGCATTGCAGGTGGATTCTTTACCAACTGAGCTACCAGGGAAGCCCTGAGTAATCAAAAGCCTTTTAAAAGTGTTAAGCCAGTGTGTAACTACCAGAATTTCTTTTAAAAAACATGATACTATCTGATCTTTGAAGAATGGATTGGAGTGGAAGAAATGACCACTCAGAGAAATCAATTAGAGGCTGTAGCAATAGTCCTGCTGAGAAATGGCGGTAACAAGGACAAAAATAGGAAGCAGAAACTAGGTGAGGCATAAAGTATCAGGAAATCTTTAGGGATTAAAATCAATAGAACCTGGTTATAAAACCGTGTCAAGAATAACTCGAATTTCCAGTCTGGGCAACTAGATGATAGCCATATATTCCCATGAAAAAGTACTGAAAAAGGATACAGGCATTGTGTGGGGATGGGGAAGGCTAAAGATGTGACATAGATGGAGATCAGGAGCTTACGGAATCACTGTCACACGAAAAGCAATAATAGAGGTCGCTGGCGCTTTGGGGAGAGGTCTGAGCAGGAGACGGAAATTTGCAACTCAGAGGCCAAATGCCGTAAAAACTGGTGAAATGATCTAAGGAAAATGTTTAGAGGAGAAAAGTATAGAACAGAATGAGGCAGCCAGAGGAATAGAAGAAAAAGTCCAGCACTGTCATGACACCAAATACCAGGAAAAGAGCACAACCAAATGAAGGATCAAACAGCTGCTAAGAAATCAGACAAGCAGGCAAAATAAGGCCTGAATTATTTTCACTCAGTCGAAAGACGGGGGAAGAAGTAAAACCTTTAACAAACAAGAATCCATGCACAGCAGTCTGGATGGGTCAAGTGGTGGTGATTTGAATAATAATGAGAAACTTTCAAAGGAAGAGGGCAGTTAAAGGCCCCCCAGGGGAAAACGGGAAATCAGCCCTGGGAGGATCCGAACTTCATATCACAAGGGTGAAGTGAAGTGAAGTGAAGTGAAAGTCGCTCAGTCTTTGCGTCCTCATGGACTATATAGTCCATGCACTTCTCCAGGCCAGAATACTGGAGTGGGTAGCCTTTCCCTTCTCCAGGGGATCTTCCCAACCCAGGGATCGGACCCAAGTCTCCTACACTGAAAGCAGTTTCTTTACCAACTGAGCCACAAGCGCAGGAAACAGCTTAGATGGGAGGCAGCACTCCCTTTACAGTCTTTCTTTTCTTGTGTTGGGTCCATCCTGGCTGTCAGCTGAGTCTATGTGCCCCATTTCAGAAACATATTTTCAAAGCATTAAACTATATAATATTACAAAGGAAACAAGTATATAGAAGTATAATTATCAAATCAGTATATACCAATATATCAGAAGTATAATTATCAAATTTGCTACTTTTAAAAGTAACATCATTAAATGGCAAGATCTAATGCTGGGGGTAATACTACTGTTTGAAGCAGTGATGAGCATAAACAACTTTTGATAGAACTGAAAGACCTATAATGTGATATAAAAGAATTGATTCTTATTGGCGGTAAAATCACAGGTACAATAACTACTAAATTTTATTTAAAAGTTACTAAAAATAAAGAGGCATCTTCTTTTTTTACAGATCCAAGTTCTAAGGTCCTCTCAATTCTATCAGTGGGTATCTATTAAGAACCCCTGCACTGAAACTTAAGGGAGGAAAAGTGTATAAATGTACATGCTGGTAAATGTGGAGGTCTGGGATAGAGAAATTAAAGTGACTATGATTGTCTCTTTTATTTTAGAAAGCTGAGAATGAATTAACCTAGGAAAAAGAGAGGGATAATTTGGGAGGCAGTAGTTTGAGGAGCAAAAAGAGAGGGTGTGAATTCTTGGTTCAGGAATGAGATAAACTTGACCAGAGAAATGTAAAATTGCTTACTGCAATGAACACCTAATTAAAGTTGATGCTCTTGAATGTATGGTGAAAACAATCTATATGTACTAAAAACCAATGAATATGAATGTATACATAAATTAATGCCAAAACAAAGAAGATTAAAACATTTAATAACACTTTTAAATAACATGTAATTTTTATTTTTCCTTTTTTCTCTTGGCTTTTCAAAATTTCTTCAATAAACATATGTTGCTGAGAACAAATAGCAATGGACAGAAAAATATGGTTCTGCAAACTGAGATTGCAAGAGGTTGGGGACTAAAGTGGAACACTTGTCTTGGGAGCAAAATCCAGAAATTATTAGTAGAATCCATGAGTCAGTGACTCCCTCAAGATATAAAAATGTGTCTTTCTCACTTTATCAAAATTCATGTTGCAAAGCAAGATAATTTTTTTTTAATTGTGCCAAAAATACTGAGATGTTAATCCTTAATGAAACATTTTGAATGTGAATACATGGGGCAAAGTATTGCACATTTTCCTGGCAGAAAGCACAATCACTACTCAGAGCAGATTTATATGAATCTTTTTATTTCCACATGGATTCAACCATTTTTTAAAAAGAGAGAAACTATGCCTCTTTTTTCAAGTAAATTCTTTGAACATACACATTTGAAAGGAATAATTTTTTTTTTCTGCTAATACTTTTTACTGCTATATTGCTAAGAGTAGGTTCCCCAGACCACTGTACATTTCAAAATAATGCAACCTATTACTTAGCCAGCCCCGTCTCTTCAGTAAGTACCATAAATCTGAAGCTTGACAGGTATAATTCAGAAACTCCTACAAATGTCACCTGCCACTATAATTTCTACCCCACATTTTTATAATGGGCCTCACAGAGGACCTGCAGTGCTATTTTTTCCAGTTCTTTTGTGACTTCTGGTCATATTTTTATGCTAATCTTTTTCATTGCATGAATATAAAAAAGTTGATGCTAGACTGGTGTAAGTCAATATAAAGCAGAATAGGTACAATTCCATATTATCACAGTGTGAAGTAAAAATGTTAGCATTACTTTATTAATAATGCACAGAGTATATTTATATTTATTCAAGTTATGTTGTTTCTACATCTTATATTAAGTAAATATATTATGTAGTCTCTATGTATGTAGCATTTACAGAGAAGGTCAATAAATATACAATTATGAGAGAGGTTCAAAAGTTTTATTTCTACCCATCTACCACTCATTGCTGCTGCTGCTGCTAAGTCGCTTCAGTCATGTCTGACTCTGTGCGACCCCATAGACGGCAGCCCACCAGGCTCCTCTGTCCCTGGGATTCTCCAGGCAAGAAAACTGGAGTGGGTGGCCATTTCCTTCTCCACTACCACTCACTAGTTACTCTTTAACCATCCATCAGTTAATCATCTTTACTTTCTTAGTAGTTTTTATTTCTAACATATATAGGGCCTCAGTTCAGTTCAGTTGCTCAGTCATGTCTGACTCTTTGCAACCCCATGAATCGCAGCACACCAGGCCTCCCTGTCCATCACCAGCTCCTGGAGTTCACTCAGACTCACGTCCATTGAGTCAGTGATGCCATCCAGCCATCTCATCCTCTGTCGTCCCCTTCTCCTCCTGCCCCCAATCCCTCCCAGCATCAGGGTCTTTTCCAATGAGTCATCTCTTCACATGAGGTGGCCAAAGTACTGGAGTTTCAGCTTCAGCATCATTCCCTCCAAGAAATCCCAGGGCTGATCTCCTTCAGAATGGACTGGCTGGATCTCCTTGCAGTCCAAGGGACTCTCAAGAGTCTTCTCCAACACCACAGTTCAAAAGCATCAATTCTTTGGTGCTCAGCTTTCTTCACAGTCCAACTCTCACATTCATACATGACCACTGGAAAAACCATAGCCTTGACTAGATGGACCTTTGTTGGCAAAGTAATGTCTCTGCTTTTGCATATGCTATCTAGGTTGGTTATATAGGGCCTAATATTACATAATTCTATCAGGCTGTGATATACTTCCAAACTTATCCTGTAGTAAATCTTCTTTAAGTTCACTTTGAAATATCTTGCAAAAGCAATTCATCCATTCCCACACACCTCATTCATCTTCACTCAGATTTACTTTAAAGTTCTTCTGTTTCCACATTAATTTTTTTTCTGCTTATCCAAATCTTTCTCACTATATTTTAGCTCAAAAGCTTCAATCATTAAAAAATACCTTCACATTTCATTCAGAACTGATCACTTATTGGTCTGGCTATCACAGCAAAAAACTTATACCTCTATCATACATATGACTTTATCACAATCTGTTCATTTGTTGCTTTCCATATAAGGTTTTCATTTCTTTGAAGATAGCATTTTGTCTTACCTGTATCTTTTTATCTCTATAATCTATTGCAGTTCTTTGTTCTGGCAAGGATCTTGATAAATGCTTATGAAATTATATTGACTTGTGTTGGGCTTTTGAACTTGACCAATGATGGTTGGATGTGAAGGACTCAGAGGATTTGGTACTAAAAAGCAGCCTAGTGAATTCATATTTACGAATTAGCAGAGTTAGGTGGAAGCCCTTGGGAGGGAAAAAGCAAAGTGCCTTGGGCAACATCAACATGAATGTGACACCTAAACAAGTGTTATAGACACCTGCCTTCTCTGTACACGTGGCACCTGCCACACAGGGATATTGGGGAATTGTCAGAACTTGCCGGAGCGGCTGTAACGAAACAAGAGCACGGTAATGTGGAAGCCAGCCCCCGCCAGTTGAAGTCTGTTTTCATCAGGCTTGATTCATCTGGTCCCTGACATCTTTTCACTTCTAATCAGATCCATGGAGAAAATCCTTGTACTCTGTCTCTTGTCTTGCACCTAAATATTTTATACATGAAGACAGCTACAGGCTTACGTGAATGCCACTTGATATGTATAGAAGGCTTATACTCTAGAGAAGCCATATGCCAATGCCTCAGTTTCAATACAGCATGTACTTTTCACCTTGTTTCTCATTCTAAAATCAAGTGATCATTTTTCATTACTTTTTTGGAATAAAAGACACACACTCTCATCCACACATCAAACATATACAGGCACACATACGTTTGCAGGCATGATGATTGATTTTACAATTGACTTTCTTGTTCAAGCACCAAAGATCACATGAAGATCCAGCTGCCCTGAGGTTTAATTTCTATGAAGTTATCACAACAGGACATTGGGCCCCATCTGACCTGAAAACTTTGCAGAGGAGATGTCTAATACCTGGCTGGTATGCGGTCCACATAGAAAGATGGCTCACTTACTTTGCTACTTCTCAGGTAATGTCGTGAAATGAATTTCTTCAGTTTATTGTATCATGATAGTGTTGCACTGACAAACAGAAAATATAAATTAACATTGCCACAGATAGCAATTTATTATCAGAGATGATCATACCTAAGAAGAAATGTGGATTTTTACACTTCTAATGGCAGTGGTAGTACTACAATGTTAAGTGACTATGAAACACGTTCTTGGGATCTTGTCCTCACACAGGACGCTTCACGTGCTTCATAGGCAGTAACCAGTAGCAGAACTGCCAGTTAAATGGCACATCTATTGAACACCATGTGCAAATACGCATGCATCCCCTATCGCATGGAACTCTTATGAGAAAAGAAGGCCATGGATTAGACTGTCAAAATGGGAAGAACCTGGGATAGAACAGGAAATAAGGATTTGAGGAAAGTGTCCACATCCTGTATCTTCTTCATTCCTGTTCGGCTCACAACCATGTGAGTTCTCTGCCATGGTTTGTAAGGAGAATAGATGGGTAATTTTCATCTGTATGCCCATTATTTCTAAGCCCTTCACTCTAAAATTAACTCATGGGATTTCATAGTTTGGATAATTTCCTGATTACAGAACAGATGGAAAATCGTGTTTCTACTGCACTACTGAATCAAGAAAGTGTCAATGTCTATTTCTGATTTACAATCACGTTAGTTAAAGGTTATGAATAATGTCTTTGGCAAACTTTGTTGTTTTATTTGGAAGGACATCAGAATAGTAAATATGCATATGTATGCTAAAGAGTGCATATTTTCTTTCTATTCACACTGATCTAATTGATTAACATCCTATCAGGTCAAGGGAGGCAGATCAGTCTACCTAATATAGTTTTGTTCTTCATAGAGTGACTATTTTTGACTCTACAGTTGCTAATTATTGATGGACAGCAGCTGAGATCTGACCCAGCTACTGTGATGGATGAAGTCCAGAAGTTTCTGGGAGTTACACCTCATTATAATTACTCTGAAGCACTAACGTGAGTCTATTCTCATGCTTGATTTCATTTCCATTATTTGCCATCATAAATTATCACTGGTAGGTGTGTATATAGCATCATTAATACTAGCTATGAATTTATACATCATCATGCTTCTCAAAAGCAGTCAAAGGAATGTCCTCATTATTCATGTAGTACATCCCTTTTGAATACCAGGATATTTTATTGGCTAAGAATATGCCTATAGAACACCTTATAGCCATTTTATATATCACAAATTTCCCTTTTTGTGAGCTCTTTCCCAACCCAAGTTTATGTAAATGTTTTACATGCCTACTCTGTGCAGAAAGTGTCCTAGGAATGGAGGTTACAGAGGTGAAACAGATGATCTTTATCTCCAAGTAATTTGCACATTAGAAATAAAATGTTGATGGCCACGGTTAGCCCTATGAAAATGAATAGTATTTCAGGCAGAACTGGGAAAGGGATGCATTCATGTTTTACTCTGTATTTATTACATTGTATATAACCAAATATAATCATGTATAACATTGCAGTGGTCTATTATTGTACAGTAAACCTCCCAAAACCTACCAGCATGTAACCGTAGCCATTTTATTATGTTCATGGATCCTGTGGGCTGGGAATTTAGACAGGACCTAGCCAAGACAACTTGTCTCTGGTCAAAATACCTGGGATCATATCTGGGAAGACATGAATATCTATGTATGACTTGAATGGCTGGAGACTGGAGTTTTCTGGAGGCTTCTTCACTCACATCTTTGGCTCTTAGACTGGATGGCTCAAAGCTGAGCTCAATGGGAGGAGATCTCTCTGGGTGCCTTTCTTGCAGTGAACATCCTAAGTCATTTCAGTCATGTCCAACTCTTTGGAACCCCATGGACTATAGCCCCCCAGGCTCCTCTGTCCATGGGATTCTCCAGGCAAGAATACAGGAGTGGGTAGCCTTGCCCTCCTGCAGGGGGATCTTAGGCCCCCTGGGATCGAACATTGGCAGGCAGGTCTTTACCACTCGCATCTCCTGGTAGTGACTGTGTGCTCTGAGAGGGAATGAGATGTGGAGGGAACACGGTTCAAGGCCTTCTCTGACCTAGCCTTGCAAGTCACGCAGCATCACTTACACCATATTCTGTTGATTGCAAGCCAGTCACTAGTGCCAGTCCAAACCCACGGGGAGGGAAAGGCACCTCCTCCTCTTGCTGGGGAGGGGCAAGGGCATCCTGCAGAAGACAGTGGAGGTGGGGAGGGGTTATGGTTGCAGTCAGCTTGGGAAATAAAATCCTATACTTCGGGTAATTAAAAATGGAACAAAAAAGGAAAGAGGCGAAATAACAAACAAAAACAAGAGCTCCAAGCTGTCAAAATATACATTTAAAAGGTCATGTGCTTGACTCCCTTCAAGCCTATTATGTTTTAGACAAAATTTTACAAGCCTGATTATATAATTTCCCAATTCAAAGCAGATTAGAATCAGCAATTAGACAGTTAGAGAGGGTAATGGAGGGGCAGGAAAAGCAGTAAGAAGACTGGGCTTTTCCTTATCCACTAAAACACATCTAATGAAGTTTTTACCTACACATGGAAATAACAACACATGCCCCGCTGATTAAGTAGACAGAGCGTCCTCTAATACACTTACATGAAGAGTCATTGGTGTCAGCATGGCCTCCCCTTACTCCCTGCAGTAGTTCAGGGAATGGTTTTAGCCTGTTTACTACAAATAATTCCTTATGGTTCAATAAACCTATAAAATCATACTTTTAAAGAAGAGATTACAAACAAGTACAGAATGTATGGTTTTTAATATGTCTCACACATCACAAAAATTAATAACTACAGTGATGTTCAGTGTAATAAAAGAAGTCTTGTGGCAACCAATTCATGTCCTCAAAGTTATCTAACAGTTATTTGAGAAAGCCTTTGCATCTTAATTTCACAATTTCATGCCTGCTAAACCAAACCATAAAACAAGGAATTGATATAACTTAGCAAGAATAAATGTCCTTTGTTAGACTCCGTGTTTATAACATTGTCAATGCAATAAATGATACCAGGACAGCAAAATAATGTGGATTCAAGGTTTTAACAACCCTATCTAAAAGAATGACTTTCAATAGTCTGGATGGCTCTCCTTCCTCAGATCATATTAAGCTCTGCCTCATAACAGCTGTTTGGAGAGTGAGAGAGACGGGAGCCCGTCCTGAGACGGGCTCTGCACACCTCTGCACACCCGAGAGCAGAGGAGATGCTCTCAGTGTGTATAAATATCTTGACTTGGTTGCCAAAACTGTATTTTACCTTAATGCAGTTAAACATTCTCATCCTGAGGCAGAAGATGCTGTTTAGGGGCACCGTTATGCCACCTCCCCCATTTCATTTTGCACAGCATGCCAAATTGTTCTTCCTCTTGGGAAATTAATGAAAACCTAAGAAAGGCCTATGTAATAGGCAAGACGCAGATTGGAAATGTCCAGGTTGGAAATGACTCTGTCTTCCTTTTATCCATTTAACCAGTGATGTATTTAATTTTAATTGATAACATGTACTAGGACAACCTGGACTGTGAGGATCAGGTCTCTAATAATAGATTGGGCAGGGAACTGTGAAGAAAATTTCCCTCTCCCCCTAAATGAGTTCACATATGTGCAGAAGCAAATTGCAGGTGCATCGGTATTATAGGAATGGGCCCAGGGCAACAAAATATTCTGCAACTAATTAACTTTACATCCTAGTCAATTATGCTTCATCCTCCTAAAACATCTGCTGAGAAACAAAAATGCAAACCTTTTCGATGTTTTATGCATGCAGCAATTCCCACAGCAGTAAATTTAAAATTTCCCTTCCTATTTGGTTTATTCTTTCCTTTTTCCTATCTTCCTAAACAAAAATTCTTACATATCTGAGTTTAAACAAATAATTAGATTACACATTCTTTCTTTGGTAACTTTGTGCGGCCAAGGGCGCAAAACAATGTTATAATATTTTTTATGAGTATCGAGATCTGAATGATCCAATAGAATCATTCACCTTCAACAAAAGAAATGAAGAGTTGTCTAATGTTCCACTCACCATTTGTATAACCTGTGTCATATTTTCTCTGGAAAAAATACTGAATTATATCACTAGCCTTTTAATTTCATCCTTGAAAAGTGTAAACGTTTTGAACCGTTAAAAAAATCAGTATTTTTTTCAATTTGTTAATGTGGTGTATTACATTGATTGATTTGCGGATATTAAAGAATCCTTGCATCCCTGGGATAAAGCCCACTTGGTCATTGTGTATGATCTTTTTAATGTGTTGTTGGATTCTGATTGCTAAAATTTTGTTAAGGATTTTTGCATCTATGTTCATCAATGATATTGGCCTGTAGTTTTCTTTTTTTGTGGGATCTTTGTCAGGTTTTGGTATTAGGGTGATGGTGGCCTCATAGAATGAGTTTGGAAGTTTACCTTCCTCTGCAATTTTCTGGAAGAGTTTGAGTAGAATAGGTGTTAGCTCTTCTCTAAATTTTTGGTAGAATTCAGCTGTGAAGCCGTCTGGACCTGGGCTTTTGTTTGCTGGAAGAGTTTTGATTACAGTTTCAATTTCCGTGCTTGTGATGAGTCTGTTAAGATTTTGAAGAGGGTGTGGAGAAAAGGAAACCCTCTTACACTGTTGGTGGGAATGCAAACTAGTACAGCCACTATGGAGAACAGTGTGGAGATTCCTTAAAAAAACTGGAAATATAACTGCCTTATGATCCAGCAATCCCACTGCTGGGCATACATACTGAGGAAACCAGAATTGAAAGAGACATGTGTACCCCAATGTTCATTGCAGCACTGTTTATAATAGCCAGGACATGGAAGCAACCTAGATGTCCATCAGCAGATGAATGGATAAGAAAGCTGTGGTATATATACACAATGGAGTATTAGCCATTAAAAAGAATACATTTGAATCAGTTCTAATGAGGTGGATGAAACTGGAGCCTATTATACAGAGTGAAGTAAGCCAGAAAGAAAAACACCAATATAGTATACTAACACATATATATGGAATTTAAAAAGATGGTAACAATAACCCTGTATACGAGACAGCAAAAGAGACACTGATGTATAGAACAGTCTTTTGGACTCTGTGGGAGAGGGAGAGGGTGGGATGATTTGGGAGAATGGCATTGAAATACGTATAATATATATGGAACGAGTCGCCAGTCCAGGTTCGATGCACGATACTGGATGCTTGGGGCTGGTGCACTGGGACGACCCAGGGGATGGTATGGGGAGGGAGGAGGGAGGAGGGTTCAGGATGGGGAACACATGTATACCTGTGGTGGATTCATTTCGATATTTGGCAAAACCAATACAATATTGTAAAGTTTAAAAATAAAATAAAATTTAAAAAAATCAGTATTTTTCTTAGAAGCTTTAAAATTCATGTTTGTATTTAAAGAAATATGTTTACATTATATTGTCACCTTAATATATACTATTGAATGATTTCAAAGAAATTTGCTAATATATTTTGACAGGGAAATCATATAAATAAAAAAATAAATATTGTAAAGTCTTGTATATATGATTGTAGTTTTGTTGATTTATCCTTGATCTTTTATGGATGAATAGGTAAAATATAAAAACCTAATAATTTCATGATAAAAAAAGACTAAATACCCATATGTCTTTTTTCATTACATTAGAAATATTCAAAAATATATAACATATAGTTTATTTAATTTTAATTAAATTCTCTCAAATTGATTCAATTAATATTTATAGAATTGAATTAAATTAAATCAAAGCATGAGTATATGAAAGTGCATTTCCATTGTAAAATTGGTGAGGTTCTCTTAAAATTCTGTATATAATTTATAATCATTATATCTTTATTTTCATTTATATCTTTGATCTTTTGTAGTTTTGATCCCCAAAAGGGTTTTTGGTGTCAACTATTGGAAGGAGGAAAGACCAAATGCCTTGGAAAAAGCAAAGGTCGAAAGTATCCACCCATGGATCCAGAGGTAATATTTTCCTTATCTTTGAAATTCTCTGGTAGTGCTGAGTCCAAGCATGCTCTGCTGCAGCACAATAGGCCAATGAATCTGAGCGAGGAGATGTTGGGATGAGGAATATGACTTTATTCCGAAAGCTGGCTGACAGAGAAGATGGCAGACTAACATCTCAAAATAGCCATCTTATCTGGGTCTGGATGCCAGTTCTTTTATGGATCAGAGATGGGACAAGGTGAAGTAACAACGTAAAAAGGCCATTAATCTTGCAAACATTTACCAGAATGGCAAGCCTCAGGCAGAGGGATGTGTTAATTTCTTCCTGCCATCTACAGGCGGACAGAGGTCTGAACAAAGGCACTTTAACAGTCAGGCAGAGGGGCAGGATTCTCTGAGGCAGACCATTAATTATGATTATGATGACAAAAGCAATGGAAAACAAGTCAAAGAAACAGTTCCAACATGGAGTCAGAATTAATCCTTTCCTGTTACAGTAGAACCCTGTATATATACCTGTTTCAAAATTAGTAGACAATAAACTTGATTCCTTTTTCTTGACTTTCTTTGCTATCAATAGTTTTATATATTTAGAAGAGAGATAGACCAACAGATAGAAATGATTAGTAGATATTTATGGAAATTGTATGCTGTTGGGATGCAATTCAAATATAAATACTGAATAGTAACTTCTTTCCAAATGTGTAAAGGGCTCAAACAAATAATCTAGTAAACAATGATTTTGTATAAAATATACAAGTATTATTGTTACATATTGAATGTGTATATCCAGTGCCTATACCATGCATGGTATGGTTCTAACAGAAGCAGAAGATATTAAGAAGTGGCAAGAATACACAGAAGAACTGTACAAAAAAGATCTTCATGACCCACATAATCACAATGGTATGATCACTCACCTAGAACCAGACATGTGGAATGTGAAGTCAAGTGAGCCTTAGAAAGCATCACTATGAACAAAGCTAGTGGAGGTAATGGAATTCCAGTTGAGCTTTTTCAAATCCTGAAAGATGATCCTGTGAAAGTGCTGCACTCAATATGCCAGCAAATTTGGAAAACTCAGCAGTGGCCACAGGACTGGAAAAGGTCATTTTCCATTCCAATCCCAAAGAAAGGCAATGCCAAAGAATGTTCAAACTACCGCACAATTGCACTCATTTCACATGCTAGTAAAGTAATCCTTAAAATTCCCCAAACTAGGCTTCAGCAATACGTGAACTGTGAACTTCCAGATGTTCAAGCTGGTTTTAGAAAAGGCAGAGGAACCAGAGATCAAATTGCCAACATCCTCTGGATCATGGAAAAAGCAAGAGAGTTCCAGAAAACCATCTATTTCTGCTTTATTGACTGCCAAAGCCTTTGACTGTGTGGATCACAATCAACTGTGGAAAATTCTGAAAGAGATGGGACTACCAGACCACCTGATCTGCCTCTTGAGAAACCTGTATGCAGGTCAGGAAGCAACAGTTAGAACTGGACATGGAACAACAGACTGGTTCCAAATACGAAAAGGAGTACATCAAGGCTGTATATTGTCACCCTGCTTATTTAACTTATATGCAGAGTACATCATGAGAAATGCTGGACTGGAAGAAGCACAAGCTGGAATCAAGATTGCTGGGAGAAATATCAATAACCTCAGATACGCAGATGACACCACCCTTATGGCAGAAGTGAAGAGGAACTAAAAAGCCTCTTGATGAAAGTGAAAGAGGAGAGTGGAAAAGTTGGCTTAAAGCTCAACATTCAGAGAACTAAAATCATGGCATCTGGTCCCATCACTTCATGGGAAATAGAGGAGGAAACAGTGGAAACAGTGTCAGACTTTATTTTGGGGGGGCTCCAAAATCACTGCAGATGGTGATTACAGCCATGAAATTAACAGACACTTACTCCTTGGAAGGAAAGCTGTGACCAACCTAGACAGCATAGTAAAAAGCAGAGACATTACTTTGCCAACAAAGGTCCGTCTAGTCAAGGCTATGGTTTTTCCAGTGGTCATGTATGGATGCGAGATTTGGACTGTGAAGAAAGCTGAGTGCCGAAGAATTGATTCTTTTGAACTATGATGTTGGAGAAGACTCTTGAGAGTCCCTTGGACTGCAAGGAGATCCAACCAGTCCATTCTAAAGGACATCAGTCCTGGGTGTTCATTGGAAGGACTGATGCTAAAGCTGAAACTCCAATACTTTGGCCACCTCATGCGAAGAGCTGACTCATTGGAAAAGACTTGATGCTGGGAGGGATTGGGGGCAAGAGGAGAAGGGGACGCCAGAGGATGAGATGGCTGGATGGCATCACTGACTCGACGGACATGAGTTTGAGTAAACTCTGGGAGTTGGTGATGGACAGGGAGGCCTGGTGTGCTGCGATTCATGGGGTCGCAGGGAGTCAGACACGACTGAGTGACTGAACTGGACTGAACTGATAACCATGCATGGTAGTGAGTTGAGCCATGGAGAGTAAACTGTTCTGATCAACAATTACAACATGTGGTGGGGAGGTTTTTCCATATCACCAAGCAAGGCTCAGATACCAGCTGGGTCTCCAGAACCCAACACAATACTGACACTCTCTACAAAGAGAGAGAGAGAGTGTGTCAGGTCCCACAGGGAAAAACAGCAACCACCTCACATATCCAGATACCACTCTAATGGTAGAAAATGAAGAGGAACTAAAGAGCCTCTTGAGGGTGAAAGAGGAGAGTTAAAGAGCCGATTTAAAACTAAATGTTTAAAAAAAAAAACACTAAGATCATTGCATTCAGCAGCTTTACTTGATGGCAAATAGAGGGAGAAATGGTGGAAGTAATGACAGATTTCCTCTTCTTGGGTCTAAAATTATCATGGATGGTGACTGCACCCATGAAATCAGAAGACATTTGCTTCTTGGCAGGAAAGCTATAACAAACCTAGACAATGTGTTGAAAAGCAGAGACATTACTCTGCCGGCAAAGGTCCATATAGTCGAGGCTATGGTCTTCCCAGTGGTCAGGTATGGTTGTGAGAGCTGGAGGCATAAAGAAGGCGTAGCATCAAAGAATTAATGCCTTCAAACTGTGATGCTGGAGAAGACTCCTGAGAGTCCCTTGGACAGCAAGATCAAACCAGTCAACCTTAAGGGAAATCAGCCCTGAATACTCCTTGGAAGGATTGATGCTGAAGCTGAAACTCCATTATTTTGTCATCTGACACAAACAGCTGACTGATTGGAAAAGTCCCTGATGCTGGGAAAGATTGAGGACAGAAGGAAAAGAGGGTGTCAGAGGATGAGATGGCTTGATGGCATCACCGATGCAATAGACATGAACTTGGACAAGCTTCAGGAGATGGTGAGGGACATGAAAGCCTGGCATGCTGCAGTCCATGTGGTCACAAAGAGTTGGACATGACTGGGCGACTTAACAACAAAAACAAAAAGCCACTTCATTAACATAACAAAGTATACCTTTACCATTATCTCACTTCGGAAATTCCAAGTGCGCCTTGTGCCAGAAATGGAGTCAATGACCAACTATATATTTCTTATTATAATTCAAAATGTCATGAATAGGTTACAGGATAAAACAGTTATTATGAGCCTAGATTTATTATAAGAGAGTAAGTTAGTTATGGCCACTTGTTTATAATAAAATATATAAAACAATATCAAACGGCAAAAAGGCAGGGAAGAAAAATCTATCAATAAAAGTTATGGTATGAGGAGACAGAAGGATTGGAAAACTAGTTAGCAATCAACTGAGCAGATATAATAAGTTATCTCTCCTAAGACAGTGTGGGCCTAAGGAGGATGGAAGTGATTAGGTGTTACTATGGAAATAGAAGAACCAGAAGGTTCTCAAACTATACCTTTGAACCCAATAATTTCAAAAAGACTTCAAAAATCACGTTGATTTCCCAAGAAATCAATGTAACAACTCCACTACTTCTATAAACATCTTATCCAGAATTTGAAGTGTTCACAATCCACTCGAAGGGAAGAAATGCGGTGAAAAAAAAGAAAAAAAAGTAGTTATCTGGAATTCATTTCCACAGTATACAAGTTGCTAAGGGAATTTTAGAGGAAAGAGACTAATTTGTGCTAAAATATTGGGAGGGGTTTAAGAGAGATGATATAAGTTTGACCAAATGGAAACGGCTGCCTATATTTCACAGGAAAAACATTCACCTCTATTATTTTATCAAAAAGACACAGAACTGTGTTCAATGGATTCTAATACAAGATAAGTGACATCCAGAGAAAAACCCATTAACAAGTTTTTTGTCTTCATGGAATAAAATAAACTAAAACCACAGACTTATTTTACAATCCTTTTTTCAGCCATTCATCTAAAAATTGCCAATCACTCCAGCTTGGTTAGGAACATAAGAATTCCAGGAAAGATCACTTTAATGACCTTTATAATAAGACCTTGTAATATTTGTGAAGTAGAAAAGCCTCATGGTTTTTCAAAAAAATCTGTTTTGGTCCTAAATGAATATAGAAAGCATTTTATAACATGGCAAGTTATTTCTTTAATCATGAAATTCAGGTTTTATGATTATGTTGACTGATTATCTTAATGCTGTGACCCAATTTTACAGAGAGTGACCAATTTCATAAACCTAAGTGTTTCTTTTCTGTAGATTTTGTGCCACATCTGGTCCCTACTTACCTCATTCTTCTTTAGTATTACATGCCCCCATCAACCTCTTCATCAGTCCCTCAATAAATAAGTGTGCTTTATATTGAGTGGGACACCATGCCCTCCTCACTGACAGATGGCATTTAATGTATAAAAATATTGACTCAATGTTGTATACCCAAAACTGATATAATATTGTAAGTCAAATTATACTTCAGTTTAAAAAATTCAAAAAAGCTAATTCTCCAAACGCTCTAGGAAAAATAAGCCATATAAGTTATTCCTGGACCCATTTTTATTTTGCAACTATACTTCTGTCAAATCTTTCCTAAAGGTAAAAATAAGTGGCATCCGTGGGAAAATAGAAAGAAATGCCTATTTTATATGCAGTCCCATTGCCGGAGAATTTCTTAATAAATTTGCACAATCTCATTTAATCAACTAATACCTCCCTTTGTCTTCTTTTTGCTTTCAGTCTAGAACCTTCCTCTCTAATTACTACCGAGATCATAATGTGGAACTGTCCAAACTGTTACACAGACTGGGGCAGCCTCTACCATCATGGCTGAGACAGGAGCTTCAAAAAGTGAGATAGCACTGGAGAGGAGAACTAAGACTCACAAGACACTGACTTTTACTATGAAACCGAAATGCAAACTCCCCATCTTTTATCCATTTAATGCATTTGTGATTGTCAATAGAGGACCGTGTGAATAAATCTCCTATCTTTTTCATAAAAATGAAAACTATTATATATGCACGCATTGGCGATTACTAGCATAATTCCTATGTGAGCTTTTGGGAAATAATGTGGGCTTTTATGGCATTACCCAGCTTCCAGTGTGGGGATCATGACACAATCCAGTTCCTCCTTTAACCATAACATTTTGGAAACTATGTTTTACTGAGAACCCTGATTATATGCAATTGACAAGTTGAAATCTTAAGAAACACACTGTGATATCTGTAAATGAGACTTTTAGTAACCCAATATCAGAATTAAGGGTGTACATTTTCCCTTGCTAATTTGAAAACAATTTTGCATTTGTTGTGAAATTATCAGTGTAATCTTATATTGTTATTTTGAGCAGTTATTATTTATTCTATTTATAGAATAAATAAAATACGTTTTCCTCTGTTAATCCTCTTTAGGAACGTCCTTGACTTGCCCAAGTTGTAGAGTTGTAACCTCCCACATGCTTGATCTGTTTTGATCTTGTAGGAGGATACCATCTGCAATTAGCTCATAATAGTATTTTATCTGGCCAACGTGCAATTCTCGGTGAATTTTGCATTGTGGTTCCAACACCATCTATCAGAGATTTGGGGGATAAATGACTGTGAAGGTGCATACTTTACATAATATTAACTACTATGTGTAAGGCCATCTTTCCATGGGTAAAAATCTTCAGTTCAGTTCAGTTCAGTTCAGTCACTCAGTCGTGTCCGACTCTTTGCGACCCCATGAATCGCAGCATGCCATTACCATACTATTAATCTAGGTATTTCCACTTTGATAATGATGTAGCATTTATATATTTTTTTCTCTATCCCAGAAGGAAAAAAAAAACTTTATTGATAAGGCTGGAATGAAAATACTAATATGTGTTTACAGGTAGAGTGATGTACCCGTGCCTTTTATGTAGTATATGTCAATCATTTAAACCATGGACTTTTATACATGCCAGTGCATATACTAATGCAGAAGATTATGTTTTTAATGCCTATTTAACAGAAGAAGTGTAATCTAAAATTTACCTCTTTAAACACCACAAATTCTCTAAATTAAAACCTATTTCTCAGCCACGTCATCCAAAAATTAATTTCTGGAGAAGAAATGATACTCTTCCTGTCTTAGAGTTGTAGGCTACTCTCCCATTTGGAAATTGTCATGCTAGTTGAATTTTTGTCTCATTTGTCAATGAAGATACGTTAAAGCTTTGTTAATCTTTTCAGTGATACATGAGGGTAAAATTTGAACAGAACAGAAAATCAAAGTAAATTTGGAACGTTACCTATGAATTCATCCTTCACCAGAGTAATTTTTCTACAGGCTGTAAATAACATTATGCTTGACATAATTCTTCAAAGGAAATGGAAGATCTTTGTTTTTGTTTATTTGTTGTTTGTGGTTTTAAGCAAACAATTCAAGTATAATCTAAAAGAGAACCAATAATTCTCATAGTTTATTTCAGGATTCAACTTTGGATTTATACTTTATTAAGATTTTTGTTTGCTTTTCTTTTGTTTTCCTACTGCATCTAAAGGCTCTCTCTATTTTTCAGAAAATGTTAAGAATTTTTCTGGGCATGTGTTGATACAAACCACAAACTGATGCTTTTGTTGATTCTTTGTTAGGCGTGAGGCTTAATTTCTCAATCTTACTGTTACTTAGGTGAGCATGTGCTTGATAGCATTCCATAAAATCATAACAATTGTGTATTTAGAGCTCTAGCTTTTTTGTTAATTTCCTCCAGTTTGCATTCTAATTTTATCTTTTGTGAACTAGAGATTAACTTTTTTTCCCCATAGATATTTATAGAAATCAGATGAGATACTTTTCATATCGGGTAAAATTCATGTAATTAAGAGTCGAACTTATCTCTAGATTTTTTTTAAATGTAACTAACTTTCAGCATTTTCTTATTTTTTCCAAGTAATATATACAGTATCATTCACCTATGTGCAGAGAGCTGGGAGCAAAATTCCCCCAAATTCCAAGTTCATCTAGTCTCTTCTCCCCTGGTTCATTTCAATCAGTGTGTATATTTTTCTTACTAAGACTGATAATACAGACAAAACAAAATTTAATTATGTAATTCATCTCTTACAGTGAACTACTTAGAGGAACTCTGGGCTGTGAGATTATAATAAATCTGAAAACTTTTAGTTTTAAGAATATCTTGGTTTTCCCAAATTTCGCCCACTGGCTATTGAACTATTGACTCAAGATTTAACATACATAATTATTTAACCTCTAAATAAATTATCTTCATTTTGAATGGCATACTTTTTAAAATTTTAAAGAACTTCCTAAAACCTTTAGACAAACAAGCCAGTATCTTCTCTTCGTTCCTTCTTTTTCTTTATTCCAATTGCTTAATTTACAAATATAATAATTGATTACATTAATAAAGAAGAGACAATATTTGATATAAATCTATATCAAAATATGTGTGCTTGTCAAATACCAGTCTCTAAAAATTACATTACAAATCTCATGCAAAAACAAATTTTGCTTGTATTTAACAATGGCCTCAAAATAATTAAGCAACAAGGGAGAATGCTAGAGAGGAAAATATATATTCCTCTAACACTATATTTTTTCTAAAAAAAAAAAGTTCTCCATCCAATAAGAGATTTTATTTGCCTTGATTTCAACAAACCCATTCACATGTACCCTATGGAGTTTTCGTCCTTCTGTCTCACTGTTTTAATATGACATAAAGTAACCTGTTGACCATGAGTGTTGATTCAATTATGCGAGCAATTTATAGCCCAATGATATTTTGAAAGCCCGTTTTTGGTGGCTAGATAACATATTAACTATTTGCTTGGTGGAGTTTGCTTGAAAACAATTGTGGTCAATAATTTTAGAAATAAAGAAATCAAACAGTCTTGCATATATGATTTAACTTCAACTCTAGGAACACAGCTTGGCCATGAGTACATATATATAGTCTACTATATATATAGATATAGATGAGTGTGTGTATGTATGTGTATATATATATATATATATATATACAAATGATTATTTTCTTGTGTGAGCCTGTGAGGTGAGCAGGAAAAGCAGAAAGAGAACTCTGCATTTACTGAAATTGTTAAATAACTGATGTATTAGTAGTACATGCATAACATATCTTTGGTTCTCATTTCTTCAGAATAAATACTATTGCTGGTATGGTCACTAAAGTAATGTTGTTTCTCCTCTGAAGCCCAAAGTTTTAATCAACAGATGAATCTTTTTCCTTCCCTTTTCCTTTTTTTTTGCTCTATACACACTCCCTAGGAAGCTAGGAGAGTGGATTTGGGGTGTCTGGGTTTTACATCTCAATCCTGCCTTGAGCAAATTGTGTAGCCTCAAACAATTTGTGGAACTTCTCTGAGTCACAGTTTTCTTTTCTGTAAAATAGAGACAATGGAGTATTACTTACTGGGTCATTGTAAACATTAAATGAGAATATATTTAAACAACTAACTACAATGCCTAATGTAGTTATGCTGAAACATGTTTGTTATAGAAATAATGTATAATATTCAAACCACTCTTTCTTGCTTCATCAAACAAGTATATGTTTTTCTATTCCCTTTAATAATAAAGCATATATATCTTAAACATATAATTAACTGTATTTGATTAAAAATAGAAATTTTCTTCACCATCATTATCCAAAAAAAAATTTTGTATGGTTCCCTGCTATTATTTTGATAAGTATTCAGAGCAAAAGTTTTCCATCTCAGTCCATTCTATTAAGGTCTCTTTATCCCTTTCCTCCTACTTACTTCTCCCTCCATTTATCTAATAGAATATCTCCCTTGTAAATCTCTCTCTTCAAATTTTTATTTAGCTGGCTTCCCTGGTGGCTCAGACAGTAAGGAATCCGCCTGCAGGAAGGAGATCCAGGTTCGGTTGGAAAGATCCCCTGAAGAAGGAAATGGCTACCCACTACAGTCTTCTTGCCACTATCACCAAACCTATAGCTTTATATTGAAAAGATAAATGCTGTTCCCTCAGATAAGACCCTGAGGACACATGGATCCCATTTCAGTAGCATGGCAAAGCTGAAATGAAAGATGACAACAGACTTAGGTAATAAGAAGTTATGCCTTTGTCACAGGTAACATACAATACATACAATCTCCAACCACTTCTTCCCTCAGCCAACTTCAATCGATAGAAATAATAAAGTGAGCATTTATCAGCATACGTGCTAGTCTCTGAAATGAACCGATGAATAAGACTCCCTCGTGATTTCTGTGACAAAGTCTATCAAACTATTTGAATTATTTCAACCTGAAGAAACCCAGTGCATAATGTGGTACATAGATTTCTGAAGCCAGAGTCACAGTTCAACTACTTGCAATCCCACGGAGGCCTGGCGTGCTGGGGTTCACGGGGTTGCAATGAGTCGGACGCGACTGAGCGACTGAACTGAACTGAACTGAATCCCACTTAGCACTGTATAAGTTTCCTTAGGCACATTCCTTACACTCACTGTACTACAATTGCCTCATCTCCACATTGTGGATAATAATAACAGCCACCTCTTGAGGTTATTGTGACAATTATGTGAGTTAAAATACATAAAACAGTAGCTGGCCACTGTAAGAGTATTTGCTATTGTTAAATACTTAGTGCGTTATCTATTTTAGATGTACAATACTCATCTTAAAAAAGCATGTCCCAAAAGAGTTGGTTTCATATAAATTTAATTAAGCGTATTCAAATCACAAGAATCCACAGCCACAAGACGGTTATAGGTAATAAGAAGGCAATAACACGGAATGACTTAAAACACCTCCACATTTTAAAATTCTAATTCTGTCAACTATTTTTATATAGGTGACCAAATCATGGGGTTCCTCTGAGCCTCATTTCTTCCTGAATAAAGAACTGAGGATAGAAACCCAAGAAATGAGCATGGGATAAAAGAAACTAAAGTCCAAGAACAATGAATAAAAATTTATATTTGAACACTGAAATATGCTCATTAAATTCAAGTTCCTGGAAGGGATGGATTTATTCATCATAACACTGAGAGAATGTGCAAAGTAGATCATCATATCATCATATTTATAAAAACAACAATGCAATATTGTTTAGGCATTATTATTGAGGAATAAGGGAAAAGAGAAGTTCCCATTGATTAGTTCTAGAAAATATCAACCCATTTTCTTTAAATGGAGGGAAAAAAAACAGTGTAATCTGTAAATAATAGATCATTGAATGTAACAATATATGCATATGGGCAAGTCTGCAACTATTTTTGCAAAAAATATTCCACAAAAAACTAATTGTCAGGACATAAATCTAGATGAGATAGCATGTCCAAATTCCTCATGTGATTCAGATACAAACAGTCTCAGACAACTCTTTTTGAGATTTAAAAGAATGTACATATTTAAAGTTTTGAGACCCCAAATATATCTAGATTTCAACAAATCCTGTCAGCTTTATCTTCCAAACTATTTAGACCCTAAGAATGCTGCATCATACCCAAACTTGGCACCCGAATTCAAGCCCCCACTATCTTCTCAAAGGGAATTAATAACACTTCTCACTTACACATGTGGCTGCCTGTACCTATTTTCCACATCAATCAGAGCGGTTCTTTGACCACCTTTCCCATCACTTTCCCCTTTGTCACCTTCTTCAGTTCACACCAGCCTCCTTACTTTCCTCTGAGCATATGCCAAACAGGAGGCCAGAGTTTTCACACTCCCTGTTCCCTTAGCATGAATACAATTTCCCCAGGCACCTACACCCCTCATCCCCCTCCCTCCTTCAAGTCTTAAACGTCACCTTATCAGACAAGTCTTTCCAGACCCCACACCATCAGTCTCCCAACTCTTTACCTACTTGATTCTTCTCCCTACCACACTTACCAGCTGACCTATGAATTATTTGTTCACTTGTCTGCTTCCCCTAGCTATATTATAAGTTTCATGAGAAAAGGGCTTTTCTTTTGTTCATAATTGTAATGCCTCCCTGTGCCTGGAATTCGCTAGAAATTTGTATAAACCCTCAATAAATTGTAGTGAAAATAATTAAAAGTAAAGCCAAGATGCTAAGAAGCATAATACATGTAGAGGACATACAGAAACTGGGAATGTCTCAACAGAAGTTTGGGTATGGACAAGGAAAATGAAGTTAGCAAGAATAAGAATAGGTTTCAAAAATGTGTTTGTCTCAAGACCCTGTCACAAAAGGAGATAGACGTTATAGAAAGGTAAATTTCCTTTTAATAAAAAATAAAAAATACTTTTTAGTAAACAAGGCAATTGGAATGATCTTGGAAGAGTAGTGATTTTCACACATTTTTAAGTCTTTAAAAACAGAATAAATTGGAATTTTAAAGGAAAATATTAAAATGAAAATCTCAGCTTTATATTTCCTTCTCATTCTGAGGACTATGATATTAGCAGTAAGAAAAAGGATATAACATTTGATGGAGAATGATAGCTAACATTTGATCGATTGATTAATTGTGTAGAAATATTTCTATTTTTCAAGTATTTAATTTATTCTTATATTTAAGAATGCTGCCAGAAACAATCTTATCTACAGACTAGGAAAGAAACTTGTGAGCAAGGGACTTTTCTCTAACGCCAGCCTTAGATAGAAGAGGAGTAATCGTCCTTGTTTTCAGATCAAATCATCTTCCCTAGTCAGGAAAATACACATGTTATATATATATATTTATATATAGTATATATATATATGGAATATATGGATGTGTGTGTGTGTGTGTGTGTGTGTGTGTCTGCCTTAGTTAGTGCTACTTGCTCAGTCGTGTCCAACTCTTCACAACCCCATGGATTGTAGCCCACCAGGCTCCTCTGTCCATGGAATTCTCCAGACAAGAATACTGGAGTAGGTAGTTATTCCCTTCTCCAGGGGACCTTTCTGATCCCCAGGGATCAAACCTGGGTCTCTTGCATTGCAGGCAGATTCTTTACTGTCTGAGCTACCAGGGAAGCCCTATATACACAAATCCATATATAAATGTGTACACATTATCATGTGTATGTGTGCTGTAATAATACAGAGCAGTAATCACATCTCCAATATAGGAAGCATGCCAAAATATTATGGTTTGAAAAAAACCCTGAAATTTATCATCACTGGGAATGCAGTACTATTATCTTTTCCAAGCTGTTTCACTTCTAACAGCAGCAAATAAATACTTTTATTTTATCTATAGCATTTTATTCTTCACATTATGACATTTATACTACTTATCACCAAATTCTTTCTTTCTAGTTGATTTTACAATTCATCTTCTCCAATAAAAGTTTTATAACAGGAATCTAATGAATTAGACCCTACAGAAAGAAAAGCAAATTGGTCTGTTTCGAAGCTCAAAGCTACAGCAGTAAGTTCTATGGATTTATTGCAGACTCCTCCACTGCTCCAGAGAGGATGCCGAATGCATTGTTTCCTAGCCTCCTTTACAACTTTTTTTAAAAGGAAGAAACTGCTCAGATCTAATCCACTAGAATCATAAAAGACCCAAAATTCACAGAGCAGCCAAATAAGAAAAGTTATCAAAAAGATGAGCACTGGAGAAAACAGTGATTGTGTGGGAGGCTAAAATACGGCATTCAGGTACTGGTCTTAGAAAGCCTATCACATGAAGAACCTAGGTAAACAAGGAAGGCCACAGAAATAAACCTAACTCTTTGGGAAACATCAGAGCAGTTCTGGAGGGCAGAATTGGGCAGGTCACGGCAGCCTTGTGACCCAAGAAGCCTAGAAGAGAAGCAGCACCCAGGACATCAGAGATTGTGGCTTGCATCTCAAAGAGCACAAAGCGAGAAACTTATAAGATGGTTATAAAATAAAATTCTTGACTTTATCCGTTGTTAAATTCTAGCAAGGGATTGTCTTTTATTGTGGCTGCTGTTTACCTTGCTAAAGTGAAAGTCTTAGATCTCAGTCATATCGTGTCTGACTCTTTGCGACTTCTTGGACTGTAGCCCGCCAGCCTCCTCTGTCCATGGAATTCTCCAGGCAAGAATACTGGAGTGGATTGCTATTCCCTTCTCCATGGCATCTTCCCAACCCAGGGACCCAACCTAGGTGTCCTGCATTGTAGGCAGATTCTTTACCGTCTGAGTCACCAGGGAAGCTCCTTACCTTGCTAGGAGGAAACCAAAGAGATCTGGAAAAGGTCACCTTCTCTTAGACACACTGATGCTTACTAATTTCTGCAAAGGCTGCAGGTCTGCTACATATGTCTTGATGTTAGATTTAGATAAAAAAGAAAATAAAACCTCAAATCATTGAATTCATTGTTAAAATAAGTTTAAAAATAGGAAGAAAATTAAGCATAGCATTTACATGATTAAGCAAATGGCATTCATTTTAGTTGATATATAGGTGATAGCTACTTCACATCCATAATTTATCAAGTCATAATTTAGCAACCAATAATTTAATTTAAAAGGATTTTGAATGTGAATGGATCAAGTGGAAAGTACAAACGAAAGTTGCTAAAAATTCACCATTTTCCTTTTTAACATGCTTAAATCATTTTTAAATAAGAAAACAAAGTTAGTGTGGGTAATTAGGATAGTATTTCTGATTAAAATAATCATTGTAAGGTTGTTCAAATGAACAAGAAATTTGGGAACAGTAAATAATAGGCAAACTTTAACATGCTACATTGGTAATATTATATGAAGTTGCACTTTTCTTAGCATTTATGAAGATAAAATAATAACAAAAAATGTTTGTCCATGACACCCAAATACTTAACAGAAAGATTTTTTTTTTGTCTATGTGTTATATATTACTGACTGGTCCATATATGATTAAAGGCATATTTTAATTTAGGCTACATTTGTTCATATTGACACTATTCTGCAACTGTACAGTCACCAATTTTATTGAGCAAATTAGCCTCCATTCATATTAATAAAATTGTTTCAAGTGCATTATGCATTATATTACTACAGATAGGTATGAGAGGTGCTTTCTACGTTTGAGAAAAAGTCCCCACCAAATATTAACATGCCTTCTACTTCTTCTGGAGGAATGCTGGTGCCTCATTTTCCCACAGTAAACCACTCCTGACGTGTCAGGTGATAGCAGTTGTCCAAATTTCTCTCCTTCCTTCCCCCTACAGACTTAGCGTGCCAGTTTTATCAAGTTTTAAAAATGGGCCATTCATGTACTTCTACGGAACTATTACTGCACCAGTATTAAGCTTTGTTGATCAATAGAGCTTTTAGTTTATATTGTTAGAATTCTTTTTTCTTCAAAAGTTCTGTCTCTTCTTGTTTATTCTCCAACACAATTTTAGTACTTGAGAAAAGTAAATAAATACATTAATTCTATTAAGGTTTTCAATGGAACTGCATTATATATAAAATGTAATTTAAAATATCATTAAATCATCCAGTCTTTCCATCAAAAATGTTGTGCAGTTGTCTTCTTTTTGTATAAAATTATTATATGTGTAATATAAGATTTTAGACATGCTTATTAAGACATCTGTGTGCGTGCTAAATTGCTTCAGTCACATCCCACTGTTCGCAACCCTGTGGACTGTAGCCTGCCAGGCTCTTTTGTCCATGGGATTATCCAGGCAAGAATACTGGAGTGGGTTTCCAGGCTCTCTTCCAGGAGATCTTTCCAACCCAAGAATCAAACTCATGTCATCTCATTAATATTAATTAGTCCCTAGTTTCCTCCATGCATTATATAATTTAGCTGATATTAAGCATGAGGAAATTTTTTCCCCAGTGTTATTTCTAAAGTAATAGTTTTCATTATGAGGAACATGGGAGAGTTATGAAAATCTTTTAATTATTTTGGTTTGGTACTATCTGACGGCTTTCCAAAATTTTTGTTTTTTTCAGTTGATTTGAGTTTCTTGGATAGCAATTTTTGAAATAAAACAATCACATTCATTTTATCTCTTCCCTTCATATGGCCATATATCATTTTTTATTCCATCATTAAGAACTTCAAAAAGGTTGAACACAGTTTTTTAAATTAATAAGACATGTTCAGTTTGGATAACTTAGGTTTTTACAAGTTTGTTTGTATTTCGTGGGGGCATATATGAACCTATAAAGTACGTTCAAAGGTAAACTAATTTAATCATTTTACGTTTTAAAGCTTAATGTAGTTCAGATTTGCTAAATACGGCATTTTATTATATTTAGCAAACTTTATCAAGGTTTAGGCATTAGGGATAAACCCTAGGGACTTCAAAACGTTTAAGTATAAATAAGAAAGAAACATATCTGGAAGCTCTGTAAAATGTGAGCAAATCATGGAACCATTCCTGAAGGAGCTTGTTAGACCTCTATCACCTACCTACAAAGCCCTGTGAGAGAGTTTCACATACTACAAACGTTGCTGCCAAGTCGCTTCAGTCGTCCGACTCTGTGCGACCCCATGGACTGCAGCCTACCAGGCTTCTCCGTCCATGGGATTCTCCAGGCAAGAACACTGGAGTGGGTTGCCATTTCCTTCTCCAATGCATGAAATTGGAAAGTGAAAGTGAAGTCACTCAGTCGTGTCTGACTCTTAGCGACCCTATGGACTGCAGCCTACCAGGTTCCTCCATCCATGGGATTTTTCCAGGCAACAGTACTGGAGTGGGGTGCCATTGCCTTCTCCCACTACAAACGTTAGAGCCATTCAATATTGCTCCATTACAAATACTAGTGAAGTATCTGTTAATTAGTAGATTTACAGAAATAAAAATATTGTCAGGATATTATAGACAAAATTGCAGTGAAAGGAAGAGAGTTCAGAGATGCCTGTGTATAGCTAAGCTACTCAGTATGAACAGCGCCAAAATAAATTTTTAATTAAAATGATTAACTTTAACATTAATCGTTTGATAGAATAATTTTAAAGCAATCATCATTGGATTAAATTTAAGAGGAATATGCAAGTGGCATTTTCAAATGTGCTTTCTATAGTATCTTCTACTCTAACAAGGAGACACTGTTATTCATAAGATTGAAAATCATCAAATGAAAAGATAGCTATACCTGGCAAGAAGAGTTAAAGTACTATTTCACTTCATAAATCGTGACTTTACACAATGAGATAACAGACAATAAAAACGTATATGGCCATGCTCTTTTATTGTTGAACTATATCTAATATCTTTATGACCAATACCATATTAATCTAATAATTTACTCTGTAAATTTATTTTTAGAATTGATTTTTCCATCCAGAATATAAAAATGAACACAATAAAATTAATTGATCTGCTCCTAAGATATTTCATTTAGCTTTCACTAATCAGGAAATATAAAAATAAGTGATAACATTGTACTTATGAACTTCTCTCAAAAAACTCCTTGAACCTGGGTCCAAATCATAGGAATTAACATTTTTTTATAGCATTGATCTACCAATGCCCAGGCCTATGCATATCCATCTGATTGTTTTCAGATCATTAATTTAAATGTGTAAGATGATGCCAACTATTCTCAAATACCCATTCTTTATAATCAGTTGAAATATTTCTTGTATCTCAGACCCTCAGAGAGTCTATATCAGAGATGCTTGAAATTGATTGACCCCTTTCAGATGGATTGACATTTCAGCTATAGCCTCACATACATGAGTCATTCAGTCACTAAATAGATATTTATGTGTGCATGCTAAGTCTCTACAGTCGTGTCCGACTCTTTGCGATACCATGAACTGTAGCCCATCAGCCAACTCTGTCCATGTGATTCTCCATGCAAGAATATTGGAGTGTGTTGCCATGCCCTCCACCAGGGGATCTTGCCAACCCAGGATTGAATCCACATCTCTTATGTCTCCTGCACTGGCAGGTGGATTCTTTACCACCAGTGCAACCTGGGAAGCCCTTTGATATTATAGAACTCTTAAAACAATTCACAACTGCCACATGTTAATGAAAAAGATACACTTTCTGCCTTCCAGTTGTTAGAGTAAAGCAAGGGAAGAAGCATATGACCAATCATTTCAATGCAGAATGTTAGTATTCTGTTAAAACTCTCCATGGCTTTACAAGGAGAAATAAGAAAGGACTTGATGGGAATATAATGTACAGTGTGGCTATTATAGGTAATAATACTGTATTGCGTATTTAAAAGATGCTAAGAAAGAAAATCTTAAAAGTTTTTATCACAAGAAAAAATTATAACTATGGAGGTTTACAGATGTTAACTAGACTTGTGTTGATCATTTCACAATATGTATAAATATTGAATCATTATATTGTATACCTGAAACTAACATAATGTTGCATGTCAATTATACTTCAATTTAAAAGATTTAAAGGTAAAAAAAAAAAACAATAAAAATGTCTTATAAACACACAGACACACACACACACACACACAAAAGGAACTTGACCCAGGCAGTAGGTTAGGAAACACTTCCTAGTTTAAATTGATGGGAGAGATGGGAATTACAGAGGTCAGTAGTGAAGAAAATTCCGAAAACTCATATTAATGGAATAGGTGGTTATTATATGAGTGTCTATGCATGCAGTCCTGGGAAGAGATTTGACAATCATCAATATCATTTCAGGTCAAAAAATTCCTCTAGCCTGATATATAATAGGTGGTTAGTTCAAAGGCAAATTTTTTTTCAGGCTGGAATGATACAGAATTTTTTTTTTCTCATTACAGTATCTTTAAAAAAGCTCTACTGCCTCTGCAGAGATTGGTGCATGCATGAGTAATCAATTGTATCTGACATTTTGCAACCACATGGACTGTAGCCCTCCAGGCTGCACTGTCCATGGCATTTTTTAGGCAAGAATATTGAAGTGGGTTGCCACTTCCTACCCCAGGGAACCTTCCCAACCCAAGAACTGAACCCATCTCCTGTATATCCTGTATTGGCAGGCAGATTCTTTACCACTGTGCCACCTGGGAAGCCCTGCAGAGATTGGTACCACTTGTGAATTCTGGTCTATACAACCCTCCCACCATTCTGAGGTCTAAAACCCAGAAATATGATCCAACTTACAGGGACAACTGTCACATTAAACATTCTGATTTTGAACAATGAAAAGCAGATGACACCACCCTTATGGCAGAAAGCGAAGAACTAAGAGCCTCTTGATGAAAGTGAAAGAGGAGAGTGAAAAAGTTGGCTTAAATCTCAACATTCAGAAAACCAAGATCATGGCATCCAGTCCCATCACTTCATGGCAAATAGATGGGGAAATAATGGAAACAGTGAAAAACTTTATTTTGGTGGGGGGAGGCTCCAAAATCACTGCAGATGGTGACCGCAGCCATGAAATTAAAAGACATTTGCTCCTTGGAAGAAAAGCTATGACCAACCTAGGCAACATGTTAAAAAGCAGAGACATTACTTTGCCAACAAAGGTCCGTCTAGTCAAGGCTATGGTTTTTCCTGTGGTCAGGTATGGATGTGAGCGTTGGACTGTGAAGAAAGCTGAGCACCGAAGAATTGACACTTTTGAACTGTGGTGTTGGAGAAGACTCTTGAGAGTCCCTTGGACTGCAAGGAGATCCAACCAGTCCATTTTCAAGGAAATCAGTCCTGAATATTCATTGGAAGGACTGATGCTGAAGCTGAAACTCTAATATTTTGGCCATGTGATTAAAGTACTGACTCATTGGAAAAGGCCCCGAGCTGGGAAAGATCAAAGGTGGGAAGAGAAGAGAATAGAAGATGAGATGGTTGGATGTCCATCATGCTGATGGACATGAGTTTGAGTAAGCTCCGGGAGTTGGTGATGGACAGGGAAGTCCATGGGGTCACAAAGAGTCAGACATGACTGAGCGACTGAACTGAACTGAACTGAATTGAATTTAGGAAACTTGGACAATCTATATAATTCTTAGCTATGAAAGTATTAAATGTGTTAGACTTTGAGGTCACAATATTTAACATTTGAAGCAATCATACAAAGTTACCAGATATAGCATTAACTTAAAGAAGGCACCTAGAAGTTAGCTACAAGATAGAAAATAGTGCATCTTGATTTTGTGTTTTTAGGGAATATCAAATTATTAAAATGCATACTTTCCCCAAAGTTTCTCCAAATGCAGAGTTTATTAAATTTGTATGTAAAAATTCATTTAACCAAAATGCCCAATCAGCTTTAATTTCTGCCATCAATACAGCAGCTGAACAAAATGTTCATAAGCACATTCTAAGGAAGACGTCTCAAGAATAAAGTGAAATGCATATTGTAACTCATTATAAACACAACTAAATACAGAAATTAAGACACTGGTAGCACAGAAATGAAGTGATGTGAACCCATAAAAGAGTATTTGCAGGATCTAATGCACTGTTTCTGCTCATCATATGAAAAAAAATCAAATTTTGAAAAAAGTAACTATAAGCAAGTAATTTACCTTGAAGAGACATCAAGGAGAATGAGTACAGTGTCATAAATAGTATTTGGAAAAATATCCTCCTTAATGGTCATCTACAGCTCATTGAGTGTGGTTTTTCTCTGAAGTTAAGGGCACTTTTCAAATTTAGTTTCACAACTGATTGACGTAAGTAACAGTAAGTGCATTTTGGATTGATAAATTTGTATAATTCTAGACAATAAAAATCTACTGCAATTTTTACAAACGGAGTTGCCTTCCAGATGCTCACATGCTCAGGAATGACATTATATTTTTAAGACTTCTTTGTTTTGTCTAAAGAATGAAACCTGTCTCCACATGGGAGATTACAGTGTGCCCATATATACTGAGTACCAGGTGTATACTTAAAAGAAATATACTCAAATGACTGAAACTTGGGCCTTGAGATGAAAAATGATAAAAAATAAAAGTTTACAGTTTACTACATATTTATTGTAGAATATCCATAAACTAAACATTTTTAATGTTTCAATCATTATAAATATATTATAAGCACTTCTACACTTATTGAAAAGAATTAATGAGTCAAAACACTGAACTGAATAAATTCAATTCAGTTCAGTTGTTCTGTCTTGTCCGACTCTTTGCGAGCCCATGAATCGTAGCACGCCAGGCCTCCCTGTCCATCACCAACTCCCGGAGTTCACCCAGACTCACGTCCATCGAGTCAGTGATGCCATCCAGCCATCTCATCCTCTGTCGTCCTCTTCTCCTCCTGCCCCCAATCCCTCCCAGCATCAGAGTCTTTTCCAATGAGTCAACCCTTCACATGAGGTGGCCAAAGTACTGGAGTTTCAGCTTTAGCGTCATTCCTTCCAAAGAAATCCCAGGGCTGATCTCCTTCAGAATGGACTGGTTGGATCTCCTTGCAGTCCAAGGGACTCTCAAGAGTCTTCTCCAACACCACAGTTCAAAATCATCAATTCTTCGGTGCTCAGCCTTCTTCACAGTCCAACTCTCACATCCATACATGACCACAGGAAAAACCATAGCCTTGACTAGATGAACCTTTGTTGGCAAAGTAATGTCCCTGCTTTTGAATATGCTATCTAGGTTGGTCATAACTTTCCTTCCAAGGAGTAAGCGTCTCTTAATTTCATGGCTGCAGTCACCATCTGCAGTGATTTTGGAGCCCAAAAAAATAAAACTGTTTCCACTGTTTTCCCATCTATTTCCCATGAAGTGATGGGACCGGATGCCATGATCTTCGTTTTCTGAATGTTGAGCTTTAAGCCAACTTTTTCTCTCTTCGCTTTCACTTTCATCAAGAGGCTTTTTAGTTCCTCTTCACTTTCTGCCATAAGGGTGGCGTCATCTGCATATCTGAAGTTATTGATATTTCTCCCGGCAATCTTGATTCCAGCTTGTGCTTCTTCCAGTCCAGCGTTTCTGATGATGCACTCTGCATATAAGTTAAATAAGCAGGGTGACAATATACACTAATATACATATATTAGTGATACTAATATATTCTCTTTTTAGCTGATTTGATGAAAAAAATTAAACTATGTTTTAGAATACTAAATTTTGCATTTTGAAAATTCAAAATGTTAGTAAACTTTTTAAAAAAATTTCCTAAAAATAAATAAAAGTATTTCTTTTGTGTTAAAAGATTAGATTTAAATAAATACCACAGATGTCAATGATATTTGACAAGGAATAGGATTTAAATTTTCAATTCTTTCCTTATTTCTCAAAATTATGCATTTTAAAATAAATCTCATGTCATTTTTGTATACTTATTATTTTTGTATAGTTATTTTGAATTAGTAAAACTTTGTGTGGCATATGTATGAAATAACAAAAGTTATATTGTTATTTTAAGTACCTAATATCCTAAACATTTTGAAATTACTGCATTAGACAAAGAAATGAAACAGACTTCTGCACATCAGTATTCAACCTGAGCAGAATGACAAAATGCAAACAGCAAGGACAATGAATGACAAAATGTATTATCACATTATAATTCTTTTTTTATAATAGTGTATCTAAGGAAGTCATTAAATTAAAGTGAATTTTGTAATTGCTTTCATTGAACAGACAATTGAAAATAGAATTGTATAATGCAGACTCATTTAACATTGCATTAATTTCCCATTTTTAGGAAACTGACAAAACTTCCAAATTACTCATTACATTTCACACTCACTAAAATAGCTATCTATATAAATAATATTCTACATAATATAACAATATGATGTAAGATTTCAAATGCTGTGTTTGGGGCTTGTTGTAATCAATCTTAGCTCCAGGCTTTTTCTTTCCCTTTGACTAGTCACAAAAATCTTCTATCATACTACTAAGAAACCTGAAATTCCTTTCCTTACCTTTTTTAAAAATAATAATAATTATGTGCATATATATAGAAAGATATAGATATATGCTATACCCCTCACAATAGAAATCAGAATCTAGCATGATCTATTATGTCAGTGTATCAGTTACTCTCACATCTTCCTTTCTTCCTCATCAGAACCAGCCAGGCCCAAACCTTCAGTCAGGTGACACTAGTCACTTAGAAAAAGAGAAAGATAAGCATGCAAATAATTTCAGAAAATAGTACAACTTTAAATTTAGAGCCTGAATTGATTGCCCAATTGAAAAACTGGTGAACCTCCCTGGCGATCCAGTGGTTAAAACTCACTTCCTCTGCCTAGTGAGCAGGTTTGATCCCTGGTCAGGAAACTCAGATCCCACATTCTATGTGGTGTATCCAAAAAAAGAAAAGAGAGAAAGAAAAATTGGTAGAACAACAATAGAAGAAAACCAATAATAAGCCTAGCACAGAAGAGAAAATCTGAATGGCTAACACACCTGTGAAAGGATGCTCAGAATTATGCACTACCTCACCTACTACTCAAATCTAGGCAGAAGTACTGTTATATTCTTTTGATAGATTGGAAAGCCAAGGCTCAGATACGGTGAGTGTATTAATATCAAGGTCATATAGGTAACAAGTTACAGAGTTGAGATTACATCCAGGTGCCACACTAGGGAAAGCCTGAATTGCTTAAGATAATGAAGTAAAAACATTTTTTTAATACACAGAAATCTTTTTACTAAACTACAAAAGGGCAGAAACAAATGCAACTATAAGTAGGATGCAAAGAAAAGCAAGGACTAGATGAGAGTGAAAAACTGGCTTAAAACTCCGTATTCAAAAAAAGCTAAGATTATGGCATCCAGTCCCATGACTTCATGGCAAATAGATGGTGTATTAAAAAGCAGAGACTTCATTTTGTCAACAAAGGTTTTGCCAGTAGTCATGTACAGATGTGAGGGTTGGAGCATAAAGAAGGCTGAGCACAGAAGAACTAAAGCCTTTGAACTGTGGTGCTGGAGAAGACTCAAGAGTCCCTTGGACTGCCAGGAGATCCAACTAGTCCATCCTAAAGAAAATCATCTAGTCAATCCTAAAGGAAATGTAGCCCTGAATATTCATTGGAAGGACTGATGCTGAAGATGAAGCTCCAATACTTTGGTCACCTGATTGGAAGAGCCTACTCATTGGAAAAGACACTGATGCTGGGAGAAGGGGATGACGGAAGATGAGATGGCAGGATGGCATCACTGACTCAGTGCACATGAATTTGATCAAATTCCAGCAGGTAATGAAGGACAGGGAAGCCAGCATGCTGCAGTCCATGGGGTCGCAAAGAGTAAGACATGAATTAGTGAGTAAGCAAGAACAAATTGCCCAGAGTCAAGCAGAATGACATTCCTACCCCACTCAGATAATTTACTTCCTACCAGGACAATTTATGGAGAAGGAAATGGCAACCCACTCCAGTGTTCTTGCCTGGAGAATCCTATGGACTGAGAAGCCTGGTAGGCTGCAGTCCATGGGGTCGCACAGAGTCGGACACGACTGAAGCAACTTAGCAGCAGCAGTAGCAGCAAGACAGTTTAAACAGTCTGATCCAGAGTTTTTTTTTTTATCAGTCAAATGGGAATAATCATTTCAACACAGATTTTTCTGTGGGGGTTACATAAGGTAATTGATATGAGAGTCATATAATAGTATGTTGGTAAAAGAAAAAACCATCTTTAAATATTAATTTCCTTACCTACCCTTTGCCTCTGCTATTTATTACTTGATTTGTCCTATGTGTATGCTGATAATCATGTCATCAGATGTTTTTTCTTTCTGCAAAGCTTTGCACTTAGTCTTATAAAAAATGGGTTAGGGAAAAAAAAAAAAAAAACCTCAGCCTTGTTATAGTTCCAGGTTATTCATTAATTGCAGCACCACTCAGCTTTTTCAGAGAATATGTTATGTAGCTGTGACCCAGTTTACAATAATGCTTAGTAGCATTACTTCCTTGTTTCTATATTAGAAAGTAGATGTCATGTTTTATTAGTCACACAACTGTTAAGAAGTTCCAGCTGCCTGTGGAAAAACAGAGAAAGAAAGTAATGCTGTTCCTTATTAAGTTTTAGAGGTAATATTACAATGTCTTCTGTGTATTGGATATTAGAGCCTTATAGTTAAGATCATCAAAACATTAGAACATGAACATTTCACTGTTGCAAAGTCTCATTAAAGGTAATATCAACAAAAGCAACTGATAAGCTGCCTTCTTAAAGCAAAAATAAATTTGTGATGATAAACCAATCTCCAACCACTGACTTCGAAATCTTAGAAGACACAAAAATAATATTAATGCATGGTTATTTTTTTAAATGAAATGCATATCAACCATTATCAGAAGTCTACTAATAAAGAAATGATTATGCATGTTTCATACGCTGCATTCATAATTATAAAGATTTTCTGTTACTTTTCTAGTAGAGATTTTATTATTGAAAGTCTTAAGTTCCATCATCGTGATCAAATTTATTTTGAAGCTATCTCACTGACTCTAGTGTACATGTAGCAGTGGAAAATTCTGTGATAAACTTTAAATACAGTGTAATGGTGAGGTACTCGTTAAAGTGACACTCGTATTCCATTATAGTGCTATACTCCATTTAACACCCCACTTCATAGTTTAAATAACAAACCTGCTCTAGAGAGCAGAGACCCTGAACTTTCCCATTTCCAGTTCAGGAGTGGTGTCAGATGAATTTCTAATGCTGTCTCTTTAAGACCACCTGGCGTGGGTATAGTTTAAGTCATTTTCTTCATATATGTGTATGTATATATATATATATATATATATTTTTTTTTTCTTCTTAGGGCCTCAATTTTCCCATTTGTAAAATTGATGTAAAAATAAAATTTGAAAAGGTAGGTAAAACATCTGAATAGACTTGTTTTCCAAAAAAAAATATAGGTATTTCTTCCTCACATTCCTAGTTTCTTTGTGTAAATAACTGCAGAAAATCAGAGGTAAATATTTGGAAAGGCTCAATAATAGGCCCCAGCAGGCTTCAGTATTTGGAGTGGAGGATGAATATTAGAAAATGGGTACCAATTTTTTTTGCATCCATATGCTGCTACTGCTAAGTCGTTTCAGTCGTGTCCGACTCTGTGCGACCCCATAGACAGCAGCCCACCAGGCTCCTCTGTCCATGGGATTCTCCAGGCAAGAACACTGGAGTGGGTTGCCATTTCCTACTCCAATGCATGAAAGTGGAAAGTCAAAGTGAAGTCGCTCAGTCGTGTCCGACTCCTAGCGACCCCATGGACTGCAGCCCACCAGGCTCATCCATCCACGGGATTTTCCAGGCAAGAGTACTGGAGTGGGGTGCCATTGCCATCCATATGCAGTAGAATATAAACATATACATGAGAACTATACACACCACCCTGTTACCTTGGGCTTAGATGTATTTGTAATATTATATTTTATTAAAATATCTAAATCAATATAGCAAATAGTAACAGTTTTAATCTTGGTAGTTATGATTTTCTGCAGGTATGAAATACATCAGAAGTGGGGAGTTGAAATTCCTCCCTAATTATCTCAAATGTTACATGCACAGTGAGCTGGGGAAAGTCTCAACATACTATGGTACCTGGAAATATACTGGAATATATCTGGAAAATATTTATTTTCTTTAATATGAATGTAGATTCTATATCTAAGAAAGACATGTGAGTTGTTAGTATTTATATTTCTGTGAGTTCTTTACTTTTCAAGATTTAACAATGAAGCAAAAGCTGAAGGGGAAAAAAAATGTGGAGAATTTAAAGGGGCCAGGATTTGAAATGATAAGTGTCATTCCTCCCTGTTCTGCTGTAGTTCCTCCACATTATGCTATTGTTCTAGCCAGAATATTTCTAACTTTCTTGAAAGTAAACCATGGCTTATTTTAATCACTGATTTCCTTGGTAAGAGGATGGGGGAAGTGTATGAGTGGGTGCTAATTATAGGGTGAAAAACTCCTTGTAAATGTAAAATGAAGCTTTTCCAAAAGTGGTTGGATACTCACAATAAATGAGTAAATAAGTGACTTTCTGAGCGATGTGGATATAGACAGAGGGCAGCAACACTAGGAAGTATGTACTCACTAAGGGAATATTATAAAGGACATAAATTATCTTTTCTAGTATAAAAACAGGTATATTTAGCATCTAACTTATTTTCCCTGTAATATACTCAGTTCTTACTATCCTCATCTCTCAAGTCAGAAAAGCATAATTGCTGTGAGTTATGTGGGATACAAGAAATAGCGTAGTGCTGAGTCCTCGATTTGCCTGCGAGTTTAGAACTGAATGGAGAAGGCAATGGCACCCCACTCCAGTACTCTTGCCCGGAAAATCCCATGGATAGAGGAGCCTGGTGGGCTGCAGTCCATGGGGTTGCTAAGAGTCAAACACGACTGAGAGACTTCACCTTCACTTAGAACTGAACTGGGCTGGGAGAAAGTTAAGCCCTGGGGCTAGTTGCCTGGTTCTAGGAAACACAAAGGATACCCAGGGATAGGCTGAGAACAGCAGACAAAGTCAGGCAGGAGCCGAGAATAAATTTCAAGGGGGGCTGACTCAGTGTGGAATCAGAGAGAGCTCCTTCTCCCTTCTACACACAACTGCTAGGAGATGAAGCTTGAGGGGATTAAGCGGATGTAGACAGGACTTCCAATTTCTCATCTATTTCTACTGTTTTTCAGTGTTTGTGTGGAGTCCTAAGGAAGTGCTTCCTTGACTCAGGGTAAATGGTTTAGGAGAATGGCTGAAAAGGTGAGCTATAAATCCAGTAATCCTTTTCACCAAAGCTTTTTCATTTTTTTAATTAACTAATTTTTTTTTATTGAAGAATGATTGCTTTATAGAAGTTTGCTGTTTTCTGTCAAATCTCAGCGTGAATCAGCCATAGGTATACATATATCCCCTCCCATTTGAAACTCCATCCCCTCTCCCTCCCATCCCACCCCTCCAGGTTGATACACAGCCCCTGTTGGAGTTTCCTGAGACATAAACAGCAAATTCCCGTTCGCTATCTATTTCACATATGGTAATGTAAGTTTCCATGTTACTGTCTCCATGCATCTCACCCTCTCCTCCCTTCTCCCCATGTCCATAAGGCCTATTCTCTATGTCTGTTTCTCCACTGCTACCCTGTAAGTAAATTCTTAAGTACCACTTTTCTAGATTTCGTATATATGCGTTAGAATACGATATTTAACTTTCTCTTTCTGACTTACTTCACTCTGTATAATAGGTTCTAGGTTCATCCACCTCATCAGAACTGACTCAAATGTGTTTTATGGCTGAGTAATATTCCATTGTGTATATGTACCCAAACTTCTTTATCCATTCATCTGTTGATGGACATCTAAGTTGCTTCCATGTTCTAGCTATTGTAAATAGTGCTGCAATAAACAATGGGATACATGTGTCTTTTTAAATTATGGTTTCCTTAGGGTATATGCCTAGAAGTGGGATTGCTGGGTCATATGCTTTTATTCCTAGTTTTTTAAGGAATCTCCATACTGTCTTCCATAGAGGCTGTATCAATTTACATCCCCACCAACAGTACAAGAGCATTCCCTTTTCTCCACACGCTCTCCAGCATTTATTGTTTGTAGACTTTTTAATGATGAACATTCTGACTGGTGTGAGGTGAAATCTCATTGTAGTATTGATTTACATTTCTCTAATAATGAGCTATGTTGAGCACCTTTTCATGTGTTTGTTAGCCTTTGTATGTCTTCTTTGGAGAAATGTCTGTTTAGGTCTTTTTCCCACTTTTTGATTGGGTTGCTTGTTTTTCTGTTATTGAGTTGTGTGAGCTGCTTGTATATTTTGGAAATTAATCATTTGTCAGTTGTTTCATTTGCAATTATTTTCTCCCATTCTGAGGGCTGTCTTTTCACCTTGCTTATAGTTTTCTTTTGGAGAAGGCAGTGGCACCCCACTCCAGTACTCTTGCCTGGAAAATCCCATGGATGGAGGAGCCTGGTAGGCTGCAGTCCATGGAGCCGCTAAGAGTCAGACACAACTGAGCGACTTCACTTTCACGCTTCACTTTCATGCATTGGAGAAGGAAATGGCAACCCACTCCAGTGTTCTTGCCTGGAGAATCCCAGGGACGGGGGAGCCTGGTGGGCAGCCATTTCCTTTGCTGTGCAAAAGCTTTTAAGTTTAATGAGGTCCCACTTGTTTACTTTTGTTTTTATTTCCGTTACTCTAGGAGGTGGGTCATAGAGGATCTTGCTTTGATTTGTGTCATCGAGTGTTCACCAAAACTTTTTATATGGACTTCCATCTAAGAATTAATCTGTCAAAAGATTCCTGAGACACAGAAAATGAGCAAATAAAATTTCTATTTTTATTAAATAACAAAATTTGTATAATACAGATAAAATAAATAAATTATGTTTCTCCACAGGGGCAGAATATGAAGGGAAATAGTCCAGGTATTTGTCATAGTAGACTGACACTTTAAAGATCTCTATAATACTACAGAATAAGTTACTTTTTTTTTTTTACTTTAAATTTTCTGTCTTTGTAGAATTAAGTTAATCAAACCCTTAAGCTTATAAGCAGAGGTTTTAAAGGAATGAAAGGAATAAAGTAGTTTTGTGTTGTACAGAATTTAAATATACAGAAATTAATCCCACATTGAAGAATCTATTAGAATAGAGGTGCTCACTGTCCTTTCAAATACCTGCTAACTAGTATTAATAGTAGGTCAACTGGTCAAAAAGATGTAGGAGAACTAAACCCTTGAGTGTTCCCCTTACCTTTTGGTGAATGCCTGATCTTTCTAGGCCACCGTTCCAAAATGTAATTTTGTAATCCTTCCTTTCTTGACTATCCAGATCTCAGAAATCCCCTTTGGAAAGTCTTTCATATGCTGTAACTGAGTCCTTTTGCTCACTACAGATATTGGACTATGTGTGTCATCTGTAACCCATAACCCATTTCTTTAGTATCCCTCCTCACTACTATGAGATATATGTAGAGTGGAACAAGAAAAATGAACATTATATCTCCTCCTAATTCTGTTAACCAACTGATAGTCATCCATAAGCCTCCATGAGATTGTGTTTCCTCACTTGAAAATGAAAGTTTATTCCATGGAATATGATTTCATTTCAGATATTAATAAGTTTTCAGAAAAATATTAAGTAACATAAAATAGTATTATTTCTGGCACGACTTTTTAGGACTTTTACTGTGCAAATGTTCACTGTAAATCTTCAAAATTGTGCACCATTTCTTGCTTTATTTTATCATGAAATCCCAAGTTATCAGGACATCTTACAGAAATAGTGTTATAAGCATCAGATTTAGGGAACATGGCTTTTGATATTTCTCTCATCCAAGCTTGTACCATCCATCTTTCTGAATGTAAGAAAAGTAAAGGCATAAATTCCATCAGTGACAAGGTAGCATTAATGGGTTTTCTCAGACATATTTAATCAGAATATCTAGGGTAAGAGGATTAGGAATATAAAAAGCATCATGCGTGCATGCTTAGTCATGTCTGGCTCTTTGTGACCCCACAAACTGTAGCCCGCCAGGCTCCTCTGTCCATGGGATTTTCCAGGCAAGAATACTGGAGTGGGTTGCCATTTTCTACTCCAGGAAGTCTTCCCAACCAAGGGAAGGAATCCCTGTCTCTTGTGTCTCCTGCATTGGTAGGAGAATTCTTTACCATGAGCCACCTGGTAAAAGAGTATGTGGTCTTTCATAGAGGTTAGACTCCAGTGCACCCCAGTACACTCTCAGATACCCATCAGCAGCATATGAAAAAAAGCAGACAAATATGACATTTTTACAAGGCATATGCTAACTTTTCATTTTAATGTGAAGAGGCTTTTATATTAGAAAACTGATGAAATTCATCATGTTAATAGATTGAAGGAAAATAGATATATGATCATATTAATAGAGGCAGAAACACAGTTGATGACAAAGGGTTTATAACAAAACTTTTTGTACTAGACACAGAGTGATAAATCTTTAACTGGATACATCTGTGTTAAATATATACTCTTACATGTATATATGAAATATTCATAATAAAATGTTTAAATATTAGCACCCTATGTGATTGTAATTCATAGTTATACCTAATAATCATTATTCTAAATGGCTTATTCTGTAAGGAATAAATATAAATATATTGAGCAAAAATAATCTAAAAATGTATTTTATGTGTTAACTGTAGGATTTAAAAAATAGCATATATAGATAACCAACAGGGATCAACTGTATAGCACAGGGAGCTATACTTAATATTTTTTAATAACCTATAAGGGAAGAGAATCTGAAGAATATATACATATACACACACACATGTACACACACACACCTAACTGAATCACTGTGTGGTACACCTGAAACTTACACAATATTGTAATTCAACTATACTTCAATAAAATAAATTTGGTTCAAAAAATGATGCATATAGAAGCATAACTTGTCTCACTATCAGCTCCAGCTAATCTTCAGTTCAGTTCAGTTCAGTCACACAGTCATGTCCGACTCTTTGTGACCCCATGAATCACAGCACGCCAGGCCTCCCTGTCCATCACCAACTCCTGGAGTTCACTCAGACTCACGTCCATTGAGTCAGTGATGCCATCCAGCTATCTCATCCTCTGTTGTCCCCTTCTCCTCCTGCCCCCAATCCCTCCCAGCATCAGGGTCTTTTCCAATGAGTCAACTCTTCACATGAGGTGGCCAAAGTATTGGAGTTTCAGCTTCAGCATCAGTCCTTCCAATGAACACCCAGGACTGGTCTCCTTTAGGATGGACTGGTTGGATCTCTTTGCAGTCTAAGGGACTCTCAAGAGTCTTCTCCAACACCACAGTTCAAAAGCATCAATTCTTCGGCGCTCAGCTTTCTTCACAGTCCAACTCTCACATTCATACATGACCACTGGAAAAACCATAGCTTTGAATAAATGGACCTTTGTTGGCAAAGAATTGTCTCTGCTTTTCAATACGCTATCTAGGTTGGTCATAACTTTCCTTCCAAGGAGTAATCATCTTTTAATTTCATGGCTGAAATCCCCATCTACAATGATTTTGGAGCCCAAAAAAATAAAGTCTGCCATTGTTTCCACTGTTTCCCAATCTATCTGCCATAAAGTGATGGGACCAGATGCCATGATCTTCATTTTCTGAATGTTGAGCTTTAAGCCAACTTTTTCACTCTCCTCTTTCACTTTCATCAAGAGGCTTTTTAGTTCCTCTTCATTTTCTGCCATAAGGGTGGTGTCATCTGCATATCTGAGGTGATTGATATTTCTCCCAGCAATCTTGATTCCAGCTTGTGCTTCTTCCAGCCCAGTATTTCTCATGATGTACTCTACATATAAGTTAAATAAGCAGGGTGACAATATACAGCCTTCGTACTCCTTTTCCTATTTGGAACCAGTCTGTTGTTTCATGTCCAGTTCTAACTGTTGCTTCCTGACCTGCATACAGGTTTCTCAAGAGGCAGGTCAGGTGGTCTGGTATTCCCATCTCTTTCAGAATTTTCCAACTAATCTTAGAATGTAATATCTGTAATGCACACCAGTGTAAGTTCTTGTTTTTGCTTGAGGTTTTTCTTTCTGTTCATTTTTCAATAACAGCTTTACTGACATCACTCACATTCCATAAAATTCACCTTTGAAAGTGTACAATTCGGTGTTTTTATTATATTCACAGAGACGTGTAACTATCATCATTCTCAAAGTTTAGAACAATTCCATAGCCCTCTAAATAAATTCTGTGCCAACTAGTTTGCAGTCCCCATTTCCCCCTTCTTCCCAGCTCCTGGAAAGCACCACCCAACTTTCCTTCCTTACGGATTTGCCTCTTCTAGAAGCAGGATATAAAAGGTCCTATTCAGTATAGGACCTTTTCATGTGGATTCCTTCACTTAACATAATGTTTTCAAGAGTCATCCCTGTTGTAGCAAATATTAGTACTGCATTTCTTTTTATGGAAGAAAAATATTCAGTTATACAGATATACCCACATTTTGCTCATCCATTCAACAGTTGCCGAGCATTTAGGCTGTTTCCACTTTTGGCTATTATAAATAATGTTTGTATGCACTCTAGTTACAAATTCTTATGTGGACATATGTTTTCAGTTTTCTTGAGTATATACCTAGGAGTGGAATTACTGGTCTTATGGTAACTATATGTGTAACATTTTGAGGAGCTGCCAAACTGTTCTCCTAAGAGAGAGCAGCATGGTACCTTTCTGCCAGCTGTGTATGTAAGGTCCACTTTTTCCACTTATTCACCAACACGACTTATTCTCTCTCTCTTTTTTTAAGCATTTGTGAGTATGAAGTAACATTTCATTATGTTTTTGATTTGAATTTCCCTCATGACTAATGACATTGAGTGTATCTTAACTTGCTATTAGACAATTGTATATGTCCTTTGGAGAAACAAGCCCCTTATCAGATATATAATTTCCAAATATTTTATCTTATTACATGAGTTATCTTGGAAGCACAAAATTCTTAATTTGTTTAAAGTCCAATTTATCTTTTTCTTTTTTTTTCTGGTCACTTGTGACTTTTCTTCTAAGAATCTTATACTTCCAGTTCTTACACACAGGTCTGTGATTCATTTTGAGTTAATTTTTGTATAGTATAAGGTAGGTAATCTAACTTCTTTTTTTGCCTTTGGATATCCAGCTATCTCAGTACTATTCATGAAAGGCTTCCTTACGTTTTAGTAAGTGAGAATTTGTAAATAAAATCCAAATAGAACCGGCCAAATCACTCAGAAATTTCCTTTTCAGATGTAAACAAAAACCTGAGATAGTGTGGGAATTTTAAGGGAGTTTGTAACAGAAAATTTGGTGCTCATCTATAGCAGTCAACATGAAGAGACCTGATGGTACATTAAATAATTTCATGTGTAAATCGCTCACAAACTGATTTCCCACTGGCCAGTAAACTTGTTAAATTCTTAGAATTTTAAATATAGTAGTGAAAACCCACATTTACTCCCAACATAAGAAGCAGGCATCCATTCAATCACTGAATCTATTTGATAAGCCGAGTGTCAAGTAACAGCCAAGTGCCAGAGATTCTGCAGCAAGTAAGATTCTGCATAAGGGCTTCCCTGGTAGCTCAGAAAGTAAAGAATCTGCCTGCAGTACAGGAGACTCGGGCTCGATCCCTGGGTTGTGAAGATTCCCTGGAGAAGGGAGTGACTACCCCTTCTAGTATTCTTGCCTGGAGAATTCCATGGACAAAGGATCCTAGCAGGATCCCTGGGGTCAAAAAGAGCTGGACACGACTGAGTGACTGACTGACTGAGGCAGATGCAGGCTCTGTCTGGAGAGAATCCAACCAGCATTCCTCAGAAAGCAATATGCTGTGTGTTTTTTCCCCTCTAAAATGAGTCTCTGTTTTATACGTTTATTTATTCATCTATTCATTAAAACAAATTGCCTACTATGTGTCAGGCACAAGCTAGAAAAGAATAATACAACAATAATTAAAAATAGATACTATTCTGCTCCCTTAGGTCTTTCAACCTAGTGATGAAAATCCATATTAATCAAATAAACTGCAGGTCAAAGACACAATACCTTCTGTGAAAGAAAGGTTCACAATGTGGTGAAATTCTCTAGCGGAAAGAAGGATTTGACCTGGTCAGAAATTAAGGAAGATATTCGCAACAAAATACCACTTTATCTAGGATCTGAAGATAGAATGGTATTGAAGAAATTGGAATGACCTGAGGAGAAAAGGATCCTTGCTCTTCCCAAGAAGAATAAAGTATTATCCAGTAGGTCAGGATATTTGCTTGTGTTTAAGTCCGTGTGAGATGACTGGATGCTCTCTCCTCGCCCTCCTTGGAGGAGGGGAGGTCCATTAAAATGTCTTCTGTTTTCACTCTCTCCTTTGCTGTCAGCCTTTATATACTTCCAGGTATTTGTTTCACCCGTACAATTTTATGCTCCTTCTCTAGCAACCTGCCATTTATAGTTAAGCTACTAGATAGTTCTATGACATTGTGGTGAGGTCTTCCTAACCCAGTCCAATTATACCCCTTCACAAGACTGTCAGAGCCCTCAGAGGTCTGCGCAGAGAAAATTACTGGCACAAGGCCAGGATATCTGTCTTCTTGTCTCAACTCCAACAAAACAAGTTATAAGACCTTGAACAAATTTTTTTGCCTTACGTAACCCCAGTTTTCTCAATAGATGCCGATTATTGCCTCTGCTAGCTATAAAATTAGAAGATGCTTCTTTTGGCAACTTTCTACATTTCCTCTGAACTTGAATCTGGCCACCCTTCATACCATTCCCAAAGGCACTTCAGTTTAGCCTAATGTTAGCTTTTTCATAAAGTAGTCTATGCAAAGGCGTTGCTTGCATTGGAACACTGCATGACCGTTTGGAGCATGGTTCAGCAGAATTTCTGAAATGCCCAAAACAGAGTTGACTTGAGAAGGGAGAAAAGAAGAATGTTCAAATGCATCTCAAGAGTTGACTGTCCTCACTCAGTGTAAATTGTCATTCACCTCCCGTGAGTGGGCAAATGACTATTTACAAAGCCATTAGAGGACTCATTAATTGTCATTATTATTCACAGCTATCCCTGCAATTACCAGAGGGCCTCTGTGCATTTTACCTTGGAGTTCTCTTTTTTAATTAGTCATATTGAATGTAACTGGCTGACCTCCTTGCATAATGGATAAGGCAAAGGAAGTACGCTGCAAAGTGATGAAAAACCGGATCTTTGTTGTAAGGAGGAGATCTGTGAGGCTCACTCAGTGGCACTTCATCACCATCACCACGCACGCCTGCAATTTACCTGCACAACAACCAAGAGAAATGACATCATTAAGCATGCAGACTAATGACATTTTAATGGACCTCCCCTCCTCCAGGGAGGGCGAGGAGAGACTCTGTTTTCCAGAGCCTGGAAATCAAGAATTAAATTGCCAGCAAGAATCCTATCATCCTATTATTTAAGCATTTAAGCCAATGCCCTGGTGAAGCAAGATTTACAAGAAACCTGCCCAGGGTATCAATTTATGTTGATGGGACTCATTGTCAAGTGACACAAGCACATTACAGACTTGCAATTTATTATTTAGGCTGATTTGTCTTTAAGGTTCACTTGAATGTAAAGATTGGTATGTTTAGCTTTATCTAGCAATTCCTAATCCAGAAAGCAATGATTTCTGTTTTACTACTATAATGCAATGCTTTCATTGGGACTTTTTCAAATGATATTAGGAATCAACTATTTCAAAGAAGGATTTGTATTTGCTATATTATACAACACTTGCTACTCATATGAGTCAGTCAAAACTATTATCGAGAGCCTACTACAGTGTGAAAGAGAAAGTGTTCGTCGCCCAGTCATGTCTGACTCTTTGTGACCCCATGGACTGTGGCCCGCCAGACTCCTCTGTCCATGGAATTCTCCAGGCAAGAATATTAGAATGGGTTGCCATTCTCTTCTCCAGGGGATCTTTCTGACCAAGGGATCGAACCCGGGTCTTCTGCATTACAAGCAGTTTCCTTATGTCTGAGCCACCAGGAAAGCCCCTCTACTACAGTGTGGTAGTTGTTAAAGTGAAAGAGAAATAGTAGTAACAACAAAAGTGTAATTAGCTGTTACAATGAGTACTGGGGCAAGTTATCAGTGATAAAGTTTAAAGAGAGAAGAGACTATGATGGCTAAGGCTATCAGAAAAATTTCATGGCAAAAATAAAGATGGAACTGGACCCAAGAGTGTATCTTGACAGATGTATACAAGAGAGATACTTCCCATTGCCCTGACCACTGTCCCTGATACTGATAATTCAGACAAAGGGAAACACCACACAAAAATATACAGGTGGGAAGACTTTTATTGTATTTTTAGGTCAGGGAAAACTTCTCCTAATGGGTTAATTTTGAGAAGCAGCAAAGAAATGTGGAATAGGAAACAAACAAAAAAATGTATAGAGTTTCAAAATGTAAGAAGAAGTTATAAACTTAACATGTGATAATAAAAGTGTGGCTATTGACAGTTCTCTCTAGTTTTCTCACAGTAATAATCCACAGTGGGCGAGCCAGACACTGGCATCATCTTCATTTAGAAGATGAGAAAACAGTTCTCCTGTAACTCAGGGGTGAAGTGGTATCCACAGTTAGTCAACGTGATCTGACTCTGGAGGTAGGAATCCTACAAGATGACCATGTCAGTCCAGGGAAACGATTCTTACAGCACATTCAGGATGGATTAAGGAGGTGAGAAGCCAAGGTCAGAGTCACCTGGAATCAGGCTGCAGCTTCAATGCCTCCTTTGACTTAGATGGTAGGATGGATATGGAATCGTCTAAGGAAAAATGTGATGAACCAAAGAATAGTTCGGAAAGGGAATAATAATGAGAAACTAACAAAGATTCAGGTTTTGGTTAGATAGACTTTGGAAGATAGATTTTAGGAAGTCTGGAGTTCATGAGTTCGTATTCAGATTTGGATATTTGAACATAACATTCGAAAAGAATTACAGGTTCTCTGTGAGAGAATAAGCATAAAGACATAGTTAGCGTGAGGAACCTCCCTGGCAGGTCTGTGGTTAAGATTCCATATTTCCAACGCAGTGAGTGTGGGTTAGATTCCTGTTGGGGCAACTAAGATCTCATATGCCACAGCCTCCACACCAAAAAAAGATAAAGTTGGACAGAGGAGCCTGGCAGGCTATAGTCCACAGTGTCTCAGACATGACTGAGCAACTAACGCTTTCAGTTTTCACAAACCACGGGAGAGAGGAAATGAAGGGGTCCTGCAAAAGAAGCACAGGGAGAGTGGAGGCCTTCCTATTGCCCTGACCACTGTCCCCGATACTCATTCTTCAAGGCTTGGCTTATGCAGTACAGACAGTAGAAGTCCTCGTTCGCCTGATTCGAGTTCTATTCTGTTAGTACCCTATATCCAACCACACCTAAGTCATGTGGGACTTACTGATGCACTTGCATTTCCCCCTGACTACTAGGCTGTAAGCCTTGTGACAGCATCTAGTTCATCAGTACATAGCAATGAACTACAATGCCACAAGAGAAGAGAAAGAGGCGAAGGTGGTTTGCAGATACAGGTAGGATTTTACATCACACCCCCACCTCCCTACCCTGCCAAGCTCAAATTAAGATTATTCATCCATTAAGTGATTTTTATTGCCTTTGAAATGAGGGCAAATAAGAGAGTTTTGAGGGAGAGTAGAGCATGTTTGATAAAGTTATGGAAAACAGGAAAGGAAGTTGCCGAGCAAAACAAGGCAGCATGGTCAGGTGATATTATTAATAGAAGACCAACTAATGTTGCAACTGTACCTTCAGTGTGGTTAATAAGATCTCTTGGGTTTTATTGAGAGGAAAGCAGTATTTCAAGAAGATAGTCACCAGGATAAAACTTTGTGAATCTTCTGGGGCAATGCATGTTGACTTGTAAACATACTGCTAAAGAAAAACGCAAAGGGAAATGGAGATAATATTAATACAGAAGTATTCTAGACCATCAGATTCATTCTTGTCATAAAGATAAGAAGCCATTGGCAACTTCCAAATACTGGAAAATCTTTGGAGTTTATTTAGCTAATAAATATTTTTTGCTTTTTGTTCAGTTGCTAAGTTGTGTCCGACTCTGCCATCCCATGAACAAAGAGTTGGATACAATTTAGTGACTGACTAAAAACCAAAAGTGATTACAAGCATCAGTTCAGTTCAGTTCAGTTGCTCAGTCGTGTCCAACTCTTTGCGACCCCATGAACTGCAGCACACCAGGCCTCCCTGTCCATCACCAACTCCCGGAGTTCACTCAGACTCAAATCCATCGAGTCAGTGATGCCATCCAGCCATCTCATCCTCTATTGTCCCCTTCTCCTCCTGCCCCCAATCCCTGCCAGCATCAGAGTTTTTTCCAATGAGTCAACTCTTCGCATGAGGTGGCCAAAGTACTGGAGTTTCAGCTTTAGCATCAGTCCTTCCAAAGAACACCCAGGACTGATATCCTTTAGAATGGACTGGTTGGATCTCCTTGCAGTCCAAGGACTCTCAAGAGTCTTCTCCAACACTACAGTTCAAAAGCATCAATTCTTCAGTGTTCAGCTTTCTTCACAGTCCAACTCTCACATTCATACATGGCTACTGGAAAAACCATTGCCTTGACTAGATGGACCTTTGTTGGCCGAGTAAAGTCTCTGCTTTTGAATATGCCATCTAGGTTGGTCATAACTTTCCTTCCAAGGAGTAAGTGGCTTTTAATTTCATGGCTGCGATCACCATCTGCAGTGATTTTGGAGCCCCCCAAAATAAAGTCTGACACTGTTTCCACTGTTTTCCCATCTATTTCCCATGAAGTAATTGGGACCAGATGCCATGATCTTTGTTTTCTGAATGCTGAGCTTTAAGCCAATTTTTCCCGAACAAATTCTCACCTGCTAAAAATCCATCTTAGAGAGAAAAAAAAACCACTACTCGAGGCCAATAAAGATGAGTTTGTGTTAAAGTGAAATTAGCAGGAATCAGGTGGATGAAGCCACAGAGAATCTGAAAATAGAGAAAATGAAATTATTTTTGGAGATTTAAACTATTAACACATAAGAGCTTAAAGTAGAAACAGGCAAATTTACTTTGGGGAGTGTGGGACAGCAAGGAAATATTTTTGTTTCTGTACTATTAAGGCTTTCTGAGTAAATCTTACTGAAACTAGGAGTTTGGATTAAAAGCAAGATTTTTCAGGCTATTTGTGACTGGGAGCAAAAATAAACTGTGATTTTGGAGCAAAACATAAGAGATACTTGGTTTTTAATAAGGAGATAAATGGCTTATAGACAAGACTGTTACTTGATTCAATGAGCTAATACATCTAATAAAAACTTCAGTGTATATTATAGGAAATGGAGGGAAAAAATTGGGAGAAATCATACTTCCAGATGTCAGTAGTTGTTTTTGGTGTTATCCAGGGCCAATGGTCTAATCAACTACAGCAAAATTTTCAAAATTAAGTAGGCTATGGAGCTTCTTATCTTTCCTGGTAGCTCAGTCGGTAAAGAATTCACCTGCAATGCAGGAGACCCTGATTCGATTCCTATGTCTGGAAGATCCCCTGGAGAAGGAAATGGTGACCCATTCCAGTATTCTTGCCTGGGAAATCCCATGGTCAGTGGAGCCTGGCAGGCTGCAGTCCATGGGGTAGCAAGGGTAGGACATGAATTAGTGACTAAACCACAGCTGCCTTCTACTTCTTATGCTCAGAGACTCTTGAAAATACTTAAACCTCTAGGAACTTATTCACATTGATTTCAGAACATTACTTGAGAATTAAAAATTATTTTCAATTATGAATAATTCCTTAAAATAGTCTGATATTTATAATTCATTTTTTATACATCTACAAATGAAAACCAGAAGTAAACTATAATCACAGAACTAATAAATCCCCAAAACATATTGACAGTCTAGAATTTCTAAACAGTAGTGTGAAAAACATTCCTATTTGGATATTTCCCTCTTGCAAAGGTTGACACATCATGCTTTCACAGAATGATGTGCCAATGATTAAAATCATCCAACTCATTTTAATTTATCTGATTTCATGATTTTAGATTGCAGGTTGACATTTTGTGCACATTTGACTACAGAGGAAGAATAAGCTCATCATTTAATGCAAATATCTACATGTCCTGGTTGTAGATCTGTTTGTAGAAATTCATATATTGTCATGTTTTTTATTTTATTTTGCAATGTTCTTCACTAGTTTTGCAGTGAGGGAAGTGACCCTGCATACATTAACAATTATATTTCCAAATCAGCAAATCTTGAACAAAATCCTGAACGTGATCATCAATCATTTCTTTTGAAGGATGACTAGCTTTCCTCAGGTGGCACTATTTCTTCTCATTGCAAAAATGAAACAGGCAAAGAAACTATGTCATTTTAGAGTTTATAATAACTGAAAAGATGAAGACATGTATCCTTGAAGGCAGAAATCCAAATATTTAGGAAAGAGATAGTATTGATCTCATGATATGAGATTCTGTCATAGAAAGTGCTTAGGGGTTCTTAGAAATATAATATTTATTTTTTCAATCATAAATGATTCTATTGAGAAAGATAGAAGAAGATACCTGAAGAATGCCAAGAAAAGTATATATTGTGTGCTCTGATCAGCTCAGACTTTAAAATCCACATATAAAAGTGGAGAAAATACTTAAAGATAAATAAGAAGATGACACATACCAAGCTGATCAATGTCCTTGCATCTAAATCTCCCAATGAGTTTAGGCTTTGAAAAATTGCCCTCAACAACCATGTTTATTCTTTTGTTTAAATACAAACCAGAAAAGACGATGAGACAGAAAGGCTTGCCTTCAGCAGCCTGTGAGGCACTGTTGATGGGCAACATGAGGCGCATTTCCTCTGTTATTGTGTTTCTATCTCCCCTCTCAAGCAGAATGATTTCCAGCCTGGCAAGGAGAAAATACCACCTAATATGAACAAGGAGACTGTTAGAGAATACTCAGGCTGTTGTAAATGAATTAAGTCCTCATGGTGAGAGGATAATTATATATCAGGATATAGGGAAATGTGTAAATGAGATCAGTGAACTACTGTTAGAAACCTTTGAAGAGTTTGGAGGATAGGAATGATGCCAATGTGCTGTGGAGAAATAAATGCCGCAGCTAATTTAAAAAGAGGAAGGAAATAGAATCCTTCATCTATTTATCATTTATATGTTTATTTTTTGTCCTACTAATTTCATATAGGGTTTGAAGGGATTTATACAAAAGTGTAGGTTAGATGGTAAAGAATCTGCCTACAATGCAGGAGACCTGGGTTTGATTCCTGGGTCAGGAAGATTCCCCTGGAGAAGGGAATGGTACCCTACTCCAGTATTCTTGCCTGGAGAATTCTATGGACAGAAGAGCCTGGTGGGCTACAGCCTACGGGGTCACGAAGAGTTGAACACGACTGAGCAACTAACACTTTCGCTTTTCATACAAAAGTACTGCAAAAATGATAACAGTGATGATTAAAATATAATAGAAAAAATAATAAAATGGGGCTGAGGGAGGAGAGCCCTGGCTACTGGTGTGTGAACTGCAGAGAACATCTCCTGTCTTCTCAATCCTGGACTTTTTTCTGCTGGCTACAGTAACTACCGCTCCAGGGTTAAATAGCTAATCAACTTTGGACCACTCAGATTATTATTTCCAGCAAACAGAAGGTCAGAATTAGGTAGTATGAAGGCTGGTATTTGTTGGAGCTGTATTACATGTAATGCTCTAGGTATGAGATTAGGAAAGGACCTGCCAGAATCTCCCAACTGGCCTGGGTCCTTTCCTTCCTGAGATCCTCTCATCAAACTTGTCTTCTGATACTTTCCTCTACAGACTTAATGTTGCAAACAAGAACCCCCAAATCTCAGTGGCTTACCACAGTAAAATGTGTCTGCTGCTCATACAGCAGCTCAATGGGTTTGGTTGGGTAAGACGGTTCTCCTAGGAGGTGTCTTTCATTTGACAATTTGTCGACTTCAGCAGCTTCTTCCATCTTGTGACTCTGCCTTCCTTGAAGTCCTCAGAACTGAGCAAGTGAGAAATGTAAGTATTTTTATTGTTCAGCAATGCACATGTCAGAATCATTCCCATACCATCCATTGGCTGGAACCCAGTGCAATGGCCTTAAACTACTTGCATATCATTAGCTGTGTGCCTGGGAGAGAGAAGAAAGCAGTTTGGTGACCAGCTAGTCAGTCTCTGCCATAGTCAACCCTCTGGTCACCAAATGCCTTTTGCTCTTCTCACACAGAGAACATACTTACCCCGTACTCAAGAGATTCTCCAAACACCACGCCATCACTATACCCAGTGTATGTTCCCAGGAAAAGGCAAAAGCTTGGTGTCAAGTCTCTATCATAGCTTAAATCCTGTCTAAGCTAGTAAAAGTAGATTTATGATGCTTGCAACCAAAAGTGTTGCCCAATAAGCAACAATTGGAAACAGATTTTTAAGGCAGTTTTTTTTTAATATGTGTTGGATCTTGAATTACTTAGGTTTTTTATTTCGTTTGTTTGTTTGTTTTTCTTAATACAAATAGACTCCACCTTCAAAGATTCTGATTTAATTTAACTAGGTCGGGATTTCGGCACTGGTGTTTTTTAAACATTCCCCAAATGAGTGTAATGTTCATGTGGGACTCAGAACCATTTATCTATGAGAAAGTTGAAGAGACAGCAGCTGCATGTATAAGTAACCACTTCTACTAAATAAACAGAACCAATAGGTTAGGAGAAAAATTGTGCATATAGAATAAATCTACTAATTTTCTAACCCTTGTCAATAATCATCTGAATAATGAACTTTATTATAGCCAACATATGAATATTAATTTTTTATTACCAGGGTTACGTATCAAATAAAGATTTTTTAAAAAATGTTATCTGAAAGAATTTGCATTTTGACTTGAATAAAAATGATCACAGAGCTGAGAGACTACAAACACCTGAGCTAGAGAGAAGACAATCTGGCCTGAGTGCTGTTCAGTGTTTGAGAATTAAATCTGTCTCCCACGGGATATCATCTTAGGTACCACTATGGTTTCCCTCCCTGTAAAAAATTCTTCTTTTTGATTTTTTAGTAACTATATTTGAGATGAAAGAAAAATTTAGGCAAAAATTCACCAAAGGAGTTGTTTTTAGATACGAGATTTCCTGTTCCCTCCCTTCATGGAGTCCTTTATTTTGCTAGACTTGTTACCTGCTTCCACCTCCCCACATCCAGTCCTGTAAAGGTGGGACTGAAATTCTAGCTGCAGTGACGAGGGTAGGAGCTTCAGGCAGAAAAGCCCTATAAGCCACTTGGGTTTGGGACTTAACAGTAAATTAGGGAGCTCAGACTGATATGCCGTCTGCACACAAGTTGCTTCTTGAATGTTGCTATAGGATACAAACAGGCATACCTTTAAAATCACCTTAAGATTTCAGTAGGTTTTCAAAGATTGCTAAATCAACACTTTCAGATATGAAAACAATGGAAGTGAACACAAAGGAAAAGTACATTATCTTAAACAATGGCTTGGACTTAGAAGAGTTTGACTAAAGTCAAGTTTCTCTGATGCATCAAACTCAGAAAGGGTAAGGGTTGTGACATGTGGATAGATTAATTTTACTCAAATCAGACTGCCCAATTTACAGCTATGTGTATATGGGTGGACATGGTGTAAATGAACACTCAGAAAGTCTATCTATAGACATGCAAAGGTATTAGAGAGAGTATAGTAAAATATTTTATCTATGTATTGAAATATGACATAATGGAGTGTTTTAATATCATATGCAAGTCAAATAAATAACCTAACTCTACACCTAAAGCAACTAGAAAAGGAAGAAATGAAGAACCCCAGGGTTAGTAGAAGGAAAGAAATCTTAAAACTTAGAGCAGAAATAAATGCAAAAGAAACAAAAGAGACCATAGCAAAAATCAACAAACCCAAAAGCTGGTTCTTTGAAAGGATAAATAAAATTGACAAACCATTAGCCAGACTCATCAAGAAACAAAGGGAGAAAAATCAAATCAATAAAATTAGAAATGAAAATGGAGAGACCACAACAGACAACACAGAAATAAAAAGGATCATAAGAGACTACTATCAACAATTATATGCCAATAAGATGGACAATGTGGAAGAAATGGACAAATTCTTAGAAAAGTACAACTTTCCAAAACTGGACCAGGAAGAAATAGAAAATCTTAACAGACCCATCACAAGCACGGAAATTGAAACTGTAATCAAAAATCTTCCAGCAAACAAAAGCCCAGGTCCAGACAGCTTCAAAGCTGAATTCTACCAAAAATTTAGAGAGGAGCCAACACCTATCCTGCTCAAACTCTTCCAGAAAATTGCAGAGGAAGGGAAACTTCCAAACTCATTCTATGAGGCCACCATCACCCTAATACCAACACCTGACAAAGATGCCACAAAAAAAGAAAACTACAGGCCAATATCACTGATGAACATAGCTGCAAAAATCCTTAACAAAATTCTAGCAATCAGAATCCAACAACACATTAAAAAGAACATACACCATGACCAAGTGGGCTTTATCCCAGGGATGCAAGGATTCTTCAATATCCGCAAATCAATCAATGTAATACACCACATTAACAAATTGAAAAATAAAAACCATATGATTATCTCAATAGATGCAGAGAAAGCCTTTGACAAAATTCAACATCCATTTATGATCAAAACTCTCCAGAAAGCAGGAATAGAAGGAACATACCTCAACATAATAAAAGCTATATATGACAAACCCACAGCAAACATTATCCTCAATGGTGAAAAATTGAAAGCATTTCCTCTAAAGTCAGGAACAAGACAAGGGTGCCCACTTTCACCATTACTATTCAACATAGTTTTGGAAGTTTTGGCCACAGCAATCAGAGCAGAAAAAGAAATAAAAGGAATCCAAATTGGAAAAGAAGAAGTAAAACTCTCACTGTTTGCAGATGACATGATCCTCTACATAGAAAACCCTAAAGACTCCACCAGAAAATTACTAGAACTAATCAATGACTATAGTAAAGTTGCAGGATATAAAATCAACACACAGAAATCCCTTGCATTCCTATACACTAATAATGAGAAAACAGAAAGAGAAATTAAAGAAACAATTCCATTCACCATTGCAATGGAAAGAACAAAATACTTAGGAATATATCTACCTAAAGAAACTAAAGACCTATATATAGAAAATTATAAAACACTGGTGAAAGAAATCAAAGAGGACACTAACAGATGGAGAAATATACCATGTTCATGGATTGGAAGAATCAATATAGTGAAAATGAGTATACTACCCATAGCAATTTATAGATTCAATGCAATCCTTATCAAGCTACCAACAGTATTCTTCACAGAGCTAGAACAAATAATTTCACAATTTGTATGGAAATACATAAAACCTCGAATAGCCAAAGCGATCTTGAGAAAGAAGAATGGAACTGGAGGAATCAACCTACCTGACTTCAGGCTCTACTACAAAGCCACAGTTATCAAGACAGTATGGTACTGGCACAAAGACAGAAATATAGACCAATGGAACAAAATAGAAAGCCCAGAGATAAATCCAAGCTCATATGGACACCTTATCTTTGACAAAGGAGGCAAGAATATACAATGGATTAAAGACAATCTCTTTAACAAGTGGTGCTGGGAACTCTGGTCAACCACTTGTAAAAGAATGAAACTAGACCACTTTCTAACACCATACACAAAAATAAACTCAAAATGGATTAAAGATCTAAACGTAAGACCAGAAACTATAAAACTCCTAGAGGAGAACATAGGCAAAACACTCTCTGACATACATCACAGCAGGATCCTCTATGACCCACCTCCCAGAATATTGGAAATAAAAGCAAAAATAAACAAATGGGACCTAATTAACCTTAAAAGCTTCCGCACATCAAAGGAAACTATTAGCAAGGTGAAAAGACAGCCTTCAGAATGGGAGAAGATAATAGCAAATGAAGCAACTGACAAACAACTAATCTCGAAAATATACAAGCAACTCCTACAGCTCAATTCCAGAAAAATAAATGACCCAATCAAAAAATGGGCCAAAGAACTAAATAGACATTTCTCCAAAGAAGACATACAGATGGCTAACAAACACATGAAAAGATGCTCAACATCACTCATTATCAGAGAAATGCAAATCAAAACCACTATGAGGTACCATTTCATGCCAGTCAGAATGGCTGCGATCCAAAAGTCTACAAGTAATAAATGCTGGAGAGGGTGTGGAGAAAAGGGAACCCTCTTACACTGTTGGTGGGAATGCAAACTAGTACAGCCACTATGGAGAACAGTGTGGAGATTCCTTAAAAAACTGGAAATAGAACTGCCTTATGATCCAGCAATCCCACTGCTGGGCATACACACTGAGGAAACCAGAAGGGAAAGAGACACATGTACCCCAATGTTCATCGCAGCACTGTTTATAATAGCCAGGACATGGAAGCAACCTAGATGTCCATCAGCAGATGAATGGATAAGAAAGCTGTGGTATATATACACAATGGAGTACTACTCAGCCATTAAAAAGAATACATTTGAATCAGTTCTAATGAGGTGGATGAAACTGGAGCCTATTATACCGAGTGAAGTAAGCCAGAAAGAAAAACACCAATACAGTATACTAACGCATATATATGGAATTTAAAAAGATGGTAACAATAACCCTGTGTACGAGACAGCAAAAGAGACACTGATGTATAGAACAGTCTTATGGACTCTGTGGGAGAGGGAGAGGGTGGGAAGGTTTGGGAGAATGGCATTGAAACATGTAAAATATCATGTATGAAACGAGTTGCCAGTCCAGGTTCGATGCACGATACTGGATGCTTGGGGCTGGTGCACTGGGACAACCAGAGGGTTGGTATGGGGAGGGAGGAGAGAGGAGGGTTCAGGGTGGGGAATACATATATACCTGTGGCAGATTCATTTTGATATTTGGCAAAACTAATACAATTATGTAAAGTTTAAAAATAAAATAAAATTAAAAAAAAAAATAAAATCATATGCAGTTGCTAAGTGATTTTAATAATTTCATAGAGCACCTTTAAATGTATGGGTATTTCTCAAATTACCTATCTCCAAACAGAAAGGTATCAATATAAAGAAAGACTTGTTTCTTATCACCCTGCCAACTCAAATTCAATCTATGTATGCACATCCCTTCATTTAGAGTCAGAAATAACAACAAAATGTAGCTGTTGTTCAAAATTGATCATGTCCAGAGTTGATTAGCTGTAAATAAGGTATTTTGGAATGTTTGTCACCAGGTGTCTTCTATTTATTTTTTGAAATCATAGGCATATATGTGGGCTAAAATTGAACCACTTTTGATACACGTATAAGAGCTTGAATTTAGAGCTTGTTTCAGGCTAATTGGCCAAATATGATAAGACAATATTTCAAGCTACTTTATGTATTTCCATTTTACACTCATTTTATTTTTAATTTTCTGCCCATCACTCTCTTTCAAATTTATCACTTAGTCTTTAAAAGAAAACTGATTATAATGTCTTGGGAAAAGAGCTCCAAATTGCAGACAATAATGACAGACAGTTTCAGAGTCCTCCGCTTGGCTCCAAAAAAAGGCTACCTACACTGAGGAAAGACATTGGATTAAAAAATTGTAGACAACAATGAAAATGAGACACTGATTGGAGTAGAATGTAATTCGGTGCTAAATAGTTTGCTTTTTGCAATTTTATGTAATGTAAAGGCTGCAAATGCTTCTTGTGCCTGTTTTTATGGGAAATAGTTATAGGTGCTTTCGGTAAACTGCCTAACTCCATCATGTGATGACATTAGCTTTTCAATGTTATTTGCATTGTCTTCATTATCAAAAGATGTTTCAGGTAAATGCAATGCAATCCTAAGGATTTTTTAAGGGTGTGCTTGGGTTATCAACTCTTAATGAATCTTGTTGATAAAAACTGTGAAACTCATGTTGTAAACCAATGTTACCTCAATAAAATAAATTTTTTAAACACACTATTTTATTTGGTAATAACATATTTTGCATACCCTAACTAAGATAAATTTGCATTGTAGAAGTCAAATGCTTTGTCATCATGACATATAAACATTAAAACAAGAAACCTATTAAATGTTAGGACAGTCAGTGGCTTTTAAACATCATAATTAATCTAGGATGAAGACTGTGGAAAAAATAGTCTGTACAATATGAAAAGTAAAGACAGGCTTTTTGCTTTTACCCTAGGAGATATATTGAAAGGTGAAAAGAAATATTTTTGTGTTTTGTGTCCCAATTGAGAAAGTGTATTTTCACATGATATAAAGTGACACTTTCTTGTAAAACAGATTAAAATTGAACCCACTAAATTCAATGTCTCTAACTCACACAGAACTCTAACAATTGAAAATGTCATTTAGTAACCCCTCCTTCTGCAGGTGGCATTACACCTCTCATCTCCAGCATAGAAAATTAGAAAGAATTTACAGGTGAAAGATTTGTTTTAAGATCCATGAAGTGCTGCACCATTTGTCTAATGATTCCATTAAAGAGAAGAAAAATGAGAGGAACAGGGAACAACTGAAGTCAGATATTCTATCTTATGAAAAGAAACGGTCTCTTTTCATTACAGTACAGAAATTTCTTTTAAAAGGATTGTTCCTATTACTGACATTTTAAGTTGTTTTTGCTCAAAGTTAACATACTCTTTCCTTAAACAAACATGTTAACTGAAAATGGAATCAGGAAACTAATGATTTATGTGGAAATAATTTCAGTATACAGATTCTAGGTTGAAGGCTTGCTTATTCAGCTGTGACTGGGGGTTTGGTGTATATTACCAAGAGCAGGAAGAAAACCCTCAGACAGGTTTGTCTGATTTTCCCAACTTCGGTTCCTGTGGTCTGGTTTTGTTTGACATTGTCTCTCATCATTCATTGACTCACTAAATGCACTGACGACTAGAAAAATCCATATTTGGCACACTTAAATTTCCTCAGATTGCAGAATAGACAATCACAAACTAGGTTTCTTTTGAACCTGAAAACCCCTTTCCTTCTGCCTCTGTATGGCAGCCTCTCTATGGCAGCCACCCCCACCCCTTGGCTCCCAAGGAACACTGGCACTAGCAATCCCATCAACAGAGACAAATAAAATGTGTCCCAATTGCTGAAAGAGAAAAAAAAGGAAAGGAGGAAAGTAGTGAGGGAAGGACAAAGGGAAAGAGGAAAGGAAAGAAGGGAGGGAGGAAGCAAAGCCACAATGACCAAGGTTTTTTCCAGACTGTTCCCAAGCTTTCCATGGGACTGGATTTTTCCAAATGTAGGTTCTAAATTTAGAAACTGTACTGAACTGAATTGAAGTAGGAAAGAGCTAGACTACAGTCTGCCTAGAAAATTCTACGTTGTTCCTTTAATATTTTATTATTATAAAGTTCATATGTTGCTGTTGTTGTTTCACCCCTATGTCATGCCCAACTCTTTGCGACCCCATGGACTGTAGCCCACCAGGCCCCTCAGTCCATAGGATATCCCAGGCAAGAATACTGAAGTGGGTTGCCATTTCCTTCTCCAGGGGATCTTCCCGATCCAGGAATAGAACCTATGTTTCCTGCTTAGCAGGGGAATTTTTTACCACTGAGCCACCTAGAAAGCACTTGAAGTTCATAGATAGAGCCTTACTAAAATTAATAGTCACTATTAAGCACGGTGAAGAAAGCACATAATGTGTAAAGAATTGTTGAATATATTAAGTCCTCAGAAAAACATTATAGGGTAGATTTTCTTAGTTTGCAGATAAGAAAATTGAGGCTCAGGAAATGCTGTTTAGTCTAAGTATTAAAACTAAGAAATTAACCCTCAGTCTTTCGCTTTGCATAGGTATTGAAACCTTGGCACATTTTACTGGCTGCAGCGGGTAGAGTAGAAGTCTAAGTGCTTCCACTAGCTTTGATAACGTTGGGGCAGATACTTAACACCTCACCTGGTGTCTCCCAGTTGTGGCTGTGAGTAGGTCACTCCAACTGGCCTTCATTTGCTCTCTGAATGTCTCCTTAGTAGCATCCATCCCAGACTTAGAGACTGTCATAAAGAGTGAAATAAATCAGAAAGAGAAAAACAATTATCGTACATGAGCACATATATATGGAATCTAGAAAAATGATACAGATGATCTTACTTGCAAAACAAAAATAGAGACTCAGTTGTAGAGGACAAACCTATAGACCCCAAGGAGGGAAAGAGGGAGGAAGATAGGGACTAATTGGGAGATTGGGATTGACATATATACACTATTGACACTATTTTATGTGTAAAAGAGAGAACTGATGTGTTCCCAGGGGACTCTACTCAGTGCTCTGTGCTGACCTAAATGGGAAGGAAATCCGAAACAGAGAGGATATATGTGTACATATAGCTGACTCACTTTGCTGTACAGTAGAAACTGAATTGCAAAGCAACTATACTTCAATAAAAATTTAACTAAAAAAGAATAACAGTCATCCCACTGGTATTAATTTGCCTGATATACCTGGACCCCTCTAGATTGCACACTGCCTGAGGGCCCTGTATTCTGGAACTCTTTAAACTTCCACAGACTGATACAGCGCTAAGCATGCAATTGAGACTCAGGAAATGGTTGCTGAATTATTGGTTATACATTATTACAACTTACTGTGATCTCAAAGTACTTGGGGAAAAGATAAAATTCTGTGCAAACAGTAACCTTCTGACAGTAGCTACTTAAATGATTAACTGCTGACATACTGTCTCATGGTCCACTTGGTCTCTCTGGTTTGAAACAAGGTAGGCAACTCAACTTGGAGGAAATTGGGTGTGCATCTCTGTGCTAATATTTGACTCAAATTTCATTGCCAAGCAAAACCCTTCCTATTCATTGTTAGAAGGTGCAGAATACAGTTTTCTCTCTACTTATATGTAGATGAGAGCATAACTATATCCAGAGTAACTGATTCCATTATAGTTGCAGGAATAAGTCTAAATATGTTACTTAAAATAGGAGGTTAGAGAAAAATGGTTCCTTTCATAATTTCTGACTGGTAGTGTATAAAATTCATTCTTCTCCAAATGCAAAAAAAGACAATCACGTTGGGCTAAGAGTGCTGAATAAACCCTTCATTTACATCCATCATCCCCCCTGGCTAACTACTCAGGCAATTTGGAAGTTCTGGCACAATAACTTGCCATCTGAGAAAGAGAATTATTAATAGCAAGAAAACTGATGTATCTTACAGTGCGCCTGGTTGAAGGAAAAACATAGCAAATATATAATTAAAGTGAATTCAATAATTTTACTAGATTGGGTAAAACAATTGATATACACAGACATATATATTTAGACAAATAAAAGAAGCAAATTGAGCATGTCATTGTTTCAAATTGGAAATTAAAAAAATAATAGATTACTCATAGAGCCATCCATAAACACAGAAAATAATGGTCATGGTGGAAATTTTAACTGTGAAAGTTTTATTGGACATCACTCTGAATAGCAAGATGATACCCAGGGCAACCAAGAATAGATTCAGAATCTGAAACAAAAAATTGAACAAAGCACCATCCACAGTCATATTTCTAAAAATGTAGACAGGCAATGTGCATTATGGCTTTCAAGTAAAATTAACAATTTCATTTGGCCCATAAATGAAACGTTTTGTTCACCAAGTCTCTGTAGTGCCTCCAGACTTCTGAAAGTCATTTGTGCTCCATTGAACAAGGGGCTATTAAACTCAGGCTTAAAATGCATGCAATGGTATTCTGAAATACACTTACTTTTCATGTATACAATAGTTCAACAATCTCCAAAACATTTCTACCATGGATCAGGTAATAGGAACTATAAGAATGTATGTTCCTTGCCCTCATGATATATATGATTGCTCTAAGTAATGAGTTGTGAGGGTCTTATACAAAGTGCTAGATAATCCAGGAAAGAGAGCTACTAACTCTCTGGAATTATTAAGGAATTCAGTTTGACCTGTCTTTCTAAATAGAAATTTTCTATGTAGAGAGAAGGAATAAAATAATTCAGATATGGAAGATCAAGGGGGGAAAATCTCTTTAGGTATTTGTGCTAAAGTCTCCCTAAGAAACATTACACCCTATGAATGAATTGAAAAAGCAAGAGAGTTCCAGAAAAACATCTATTTCTGCTTTATTGACTATGCCAAAGCCTTTGACTGTGTGGATCACAATCAACTGTGGAAAATTCTGAAAGAGATGGGAATACCAGACCACCTGACCTGCCTCTTGAGAAACCTGTATGCAGGTCAGGAAGCAACAGTTAGAACTGGACATGGAACAATAGACTGGTTCCAAACAGGAAAAAGAGTATGTCAAGGCTGTATATTGTCACCCTGCTTATTTAACTTATATGCAGAGTACATCATGAGAAACGCTGGGCTAGAAGAAGCACAAGCTGGAATCAAGATTGCAGGGAGAAATATCAATCACCTCAGATATGCAGATGACACCACCCTTATGGCAGAAAGTGAAGAGGAACTAAAAGCCTCTTGATGAAAGTGAAAGAGGAGAGTGAAAAAGTTGGCTTAAAGCTCAACATTCAGAAAACGAAGATCATGGCATCTGGTCCCATCATTTCATGGCAAATAGATGGGGAAACAGTGGAAACAATGTCAGACTTTATTTTTCTGGGCTCCAAAATCACTGCAGATGGTGACTGCAGCCATGAAATTAAAAGACGCTTACTCCTTGAAAGAAAAGTTGTGACCAACCTAGACAGCATATTAAAAAGCAGAGACATTACTTTGCCAACAAAGGTTCGTCTAATCAAGGCTATGGTTTTTCCAGTGGTCATATATGGATGTGAGAGTTGGACTGTGAAGAAGGCTGAGTGCCGAAGAATTGATGCTTTTGAACTGTGGTGTTGGAGAAGACTTTTGAGAGTCCCTTGGACTGCAAGGAGATCCAACCAGTCCATTCTAAAGGAGATCAGCCCTGGGATTTCTTTGGAAGGAATGATGCTAAAGCTGAAACTCCAGTACTTTGGCCACCTCATGCGAAGAGTTGACTCATTGGAAAAGACTCTGGTGCTGGGAGGGATGGGGGCAAGAGGAGAAGGGGACGACAAAGGATGAAATGGTTAGATGGCATCACCAACTCGATGGACGTGAGTTAGAGTGAACTCTGGGAGATGGTGATGGACAGGGAGGCCTGGCGTGCTGTGATTCATGGGGTCGCAAAGAGTCGGACACGACTGAGTGACTGAACTGAACTGATGAATGAATTATCTCATGAGAAATATTACTTAATTAAATGCACACACAGCAATTTTGACACTTCCACATTATATGGTCTTGGATAAAGATGCAAAATTGATGTTTCCCCACAGAAATCCAGACTGCACTTATTCATGCCACACTGATTAAGAAGTTGTGATATGCTATCATTTTGCATTTGTGTAAGTACTCCCCTTTCCACATGATATAAAAAAGTTGCAGATGAAGTAAATCCATGAAGAAGTTGTATACCTTTTTTAAAGCCAACATAAAACTTGAGAGTAAAGTATATTTGTTAAAAATTGAGACTCTGGAGTCGGACTACTTGGATCTGAATCCTGGCTCTGACATTTACTGGCTTCAGGAAGCTGAGCAATTTTTTTTTTTTAAATTTTGGAACTCTAGTGTTCTCTTCTGTAAAATGTAAACAATAATACTACAACCTTTAAAGTTTGCTGTGAAAAGTAAATATGATCGTGCCTATTAGTGCTTTGCATGGTTCCTGCCACTGAGTAAGCATTTAATAGTCTAGTTATGATCATCATGACTATAATCAAGAGGCGCACACAGGACTGCCCTGGTGGTACAGTGGATAAGGATAAGAATCCACCTGCCAATGCAGGGGACACAGGTTCTACACCTGGTCCAGGAAGATTCCACACACCGCAGAGCAACTAAGCCCATGTGTCCCAACTACTGAAGCCTGTGCTCTGCAACAAGAGAAGCCACTGCAATGAGAAGCCTGCGCAGCACAGCAAAGAGTAATGTCCCCTTGTAGCAACTAGAGAAAGCCTGCACAAAGCAACAAAGACCCATGCAGCCAAAAATAAGTTAATTACTTTTTTTTATAAGTCACACATGTACATGCAGAAAAAGAAGGGACTTTTATATATATCTTGAAAAAAATTAACCAGAAATGGCTGACAGAACCAAGCCTCTATCTTCACCTTGACCATCCTTTATTACATCTTTTGAATGTTTATTGAAACTAACAAAAATAGCAGTGGACAATGTGATTCTCATCTTGACAGTCCAGCTTCCCTAGTCATCACTAAGACAGCTTGTTATACGAACAGCTAAGAGGAATAATAAGGCTGTCCCTTCAATATGATATACTGTCTACACTGTTAGGTGACATGTCTTTTAAAAATTATTGTCTTTTTTTTTCTGCTACCACTGTTACCATTTTCTTTCTGTAATATTTTACTTTCTTTATTTTCTATTATATGTAACTCCATCTTCTGTTTCTTATCACAGAGTCACCTGAGTCCTTACCTACAACTATAACTGTAACTTTTCACACAGCCAATTGGCAAGTCCTTCTGGTTCCTCCTTTACAAAACTATCTCCCTTCCATTTCCACTGCTATCAACCTAACCCAAGCCCCAGTCTTTCACGTGTGACCCATTATAATAGCCACCTGTCTTCCAGGTTGTAATCCCACCAATTGATGCTAGAGTTCATAGGCAGAACACTCCAATGCTCAATAATCTCCAATGATAACATTATCTGTAAGATAAAGTTAAGATTACTTAGCAAAGTGTTCAGGTGGAAAATTCAAAGAAAGAAAATTGCACTAAGATTTTTTGAATAGGCAGTAGGTTAAAAGATGTATACAAGGAAGAAAGGGAGAAGGGGAGGGATGGAGGGAGGTAGGGAAGGAGGAGCTCTTAGACTTTATAGGTCAAGATCAAGCTTAAAATTTAATGTGATAATAGAGCAGTAACCCTGAATTTCTTGGTTTGTGCAAGATGAGTGAAGCTGCACATCATGGACTATGACCATTGCAAGGTCACTTTTCAGATGTATTAACTTAAAATATTTGGTGAAACTAATACAATTATGTAAAGTTTAAAAATAAAATAAAAATTAAAAAAAAAGAACAACAAAAAAATACTGATTTTTCCTTAAAAGTTGTCATTATTAACCAAATCTATAAAAACAAAATGATTATACTATTCCAAAGATATGATTTCAAATCACAGTTCTGTTTTAAATAATATATTCAGTGTATTGTGCTGTACAATCTTTCCTTCCTATTATATTATATATACTTTTTGTAGTCTCACTGATCACTATAGAGAAGTACAACTCTCCTCTTGCTAACTGTAAGAATACAGTATCCTCTAGTTAAAACAACTTATAATCTATATTTTGGCAGGAAACTCCTCTCAAGGAGTCATAAAACTAAAAATTTTCATCCTATGATCAACCCCAGAGGCTCTGTCATGATTTATTTGTGCTGCTGGACTAATTTCCCAGATATTTTTAAGTTTCTCTATCCTAAAAATTCATCAAGATTTGAGCACACTTTAAAAAAAGGGAGCATCAGCAAAAACAAAAGGTAAATGATGAATTTCTTGTGTCTTTTAATTGCATTTCCAGTTTTAAGTTAGATAGGCCCCAGGTAAAAATCTAGCTTAGGTAGCTCGATTGATTCTGTTTTATTTGTGTTAAAGGTTACAAGTTTTTAGAGTTCTTTTTCTAACAGAAAAAAGAAAACCTTTCCACAATTTTCAACAGTGTTTCAGAAACCACTGCCATTCTTCCCTTCTTTCAAATTCCATCTGAATAAATTTTATCTGAGCTCTGTTTAATCATGGGGCTTTCTGCCATGTTACATATAATATAAATTTTTGAATGTATGCATGCATGTCTCCAAGTGTTCTGTGAACTATCAAACCACCCCGTGATTTTCCCCGTTCCCAGAGGCCAGAACAAATTTTATGAATTCCTTTATAATCTTCAAAATGGCACACACATGCCAGAAGTAAAATTGAAGCTTGTCACTTCTATGTAGATATTTTGGCTAAATATCTTTTAAAAAGTGAAAATATACATTTTCTTTATCATAAAACCAACTCAGGCCTCCATGCTTCTTCCACTAGCAACCAGTCCCATGTGCCTTCGATATTACTAAGATATTTTGGGGAACAAATTCCTTCATACCTCTTAAAGTTATACTTATTATTTAAAAGAAAAATATGGAATTTAGAAAGATGGTAACAATAACCCTGTGTACGAGACAGCAGAAGAGACACTGATGTATAGGACAGTCTTATGGACTCCGTGGGAGAGGGAGAGGGTGGGCAGATTTGGGAGAATGGCATTGAAGCATGTATAATATCATGTATGAAATGAGTTGCCAGTCCAGGTTTGATGCACGATACTGGATGCTTGGGGCTGGTGCACTGGGACGACCCAGAGGGATGGAATGGGGAGGGAGAAGGGAGGAGGGTTCAGGATGGGGAACACATGTATACCTGTGGCGGATTCATTTCGATATTTGGCAAAACTAACACAATATTGTAAAGTTTAAAAATAAAATAAAATTAAATTTAAATTTCTAAAAAAACATAAATAAAAAATAAAATTAAATTAAAAAAAGAAAAATATCTATTAACTATTTTGAAAGTGTCGTTAGAGCAAAAATAAGATTATATGCCTATGCAGGGCAAGTGTAAGACATCTCGGCCACTTCAGTTTTAGATGATCTGGCAAAAATGATAGCACATTTGTGAATTGGTGAAAAATTCTGTGGTTGGTTAATCAAACCCAGCAAGAGAGTCACTTCTTATTTACTCCAATTTCTAATGTGATAATAAACATTTTAAAAACAAAAGAAAAGCAAAAAGACTTTGGGCCAGAAAAATTGATGTGAAAATGAATATTTAGACAATAAGCAATCATGGCTGCAAAGTCCTACCTGACAGCTTTAAAACCCAAAGAATCTACAGAACCAGCTTGTAGCTCCTCCTCTAAAGTTATGTTTGACTTACTAGTCCCCCTGACACCACCCAGAAATTCATTGCCTCCCTTACAGCCAGATGTCATAACATTTACCTGCTCAAAGCTTTTCAATAACTCCAATTGCCTTTAGAGTAAAAGCTACATTTCTTTTTAAAGCATTTTGTGATGTAGCTCTGCTTATGTGATCTTACTTCTCCCCATCCCCTTCCTGTGTTCTCCATGAATGCTGAAAACACAAAGCCGTAGTTCCCCCAAGCACATCATGAATTTTGCTAAGATATTCTGTCTTTTTTGATTCCTCTCCTCCATGTATACTGCCCCTTCTCATTTAGGAATCAGCTCAAACATTAACTTCTCTAAGAACGCTTCCTTGACCATTCACCGCTTCTGTCCCAGTGGAACTCTGGGGCAGAGTGGAATAGTATTCCTCACGTTCAGCTATACTTACTTAGGTTTATCCTCTCCATCAGATGGTAAGCTCTTAGAAGATCAGAATGCTATCTTTCTCATGATTGTATCCCATACATGGCTTACTACCTATCATAATAAGAATTGGTCATATTCTGCATTCATCTACTATATATGGAACAATTAGGAAGGACTGTCTTAAAGGGCAATAAAAAGCACAAAAAGAGTTCTTAACTAACCCAAAAACATTAATACAGAGAGTTGACCTCTACTCTATTTGAATGAGCAAATTTTTTAGATATAAAACCTTCAGAAGAGATCTTCTAAAATGTAGAAGAAAACCATAAGGCTTTCAAGTCTAAAAAATGATGATGCAGATAGTGATCTAGTACTATTCACTAAGTTTATGAATGCTAGATATCAGATTTGATGTGTATAAGTGTCTATTCACTTCTTGTTACCTCATCTGCCATAAATATTATACCACCTCATGCTCAGCAAGCTCAATAGAATTTTAATTTAATTTAAAGCTATCAATTTAAGCTTTTCAAGGTTTTGGATGGACTTCACAGGTAGCTGAGGTTGTTCTTTCCTTAATAAGGATAGCCTCTCCTTAAGGATGGTCCTCTCCTTAATAACAAGTAAACCAACTCAGAGGATCTGCCACATATATAACTTTATATCCAAAGAAAAATGGTGGTAATAATGAAGTTACTAATAACAACTGAAGCAAAACAAAAAACAAGCAATTGTTGAACAACTTGTTCAACCAGGTATTGTTTGAAATGCCTCACAAACAATGTTTGATCCCCACAATATCCTGTACCCCACCAGGAAAATGCTATCATTTCACAGATGAAGACCTTGAGGCTTGGAAAAATAAAACATCTTATCAAGGTCATATAACTAGCAAAATCAAAACACTGAGATTTGAACCCAGATATCCAAACAGCAATACCTGTGTGATTAACCACTCTGTGATAGCCTAAGTTCCAACTTAATACTTTCCCATCACAACCTACACTATCCATAGTTATTAATCATGATAATAACAAGTTCTGTGTCAACCTCTTTCATCCCCTTAGATTATATAAGAAATAATACTCACCAATATCATCTTTAGTGCTAGAATTTAACACATAATTTTGATTAAGATAGGTAACAGAATGCACATGAATTTGCAATAAACATTACTGAATTTTGAATTGCTAAGATGTTTTTAATAGCTTCAGGAGACATGTGGCTTGCAACTTCCACTTTTCTCAACCACTGCTGGTTAGTCCTCCAGTTATACAGCTTTCCTCATAATGCACACTGTTATTTAAAAAAAAAATTACATTGTGAAGCCTGAAATACCGGCCAGTTGAAAGGAGAATATCCAGCAGGGCTCTTTCTATATATGTTTGAGAATTTAATCATGTGCTGCTGGGTGGATATTTGGTCTGTGAAGGTTACACAGTGGTCTCTTAAACTATATTAGTAAAGTGCTGGTACTGGGGGAAAGATCTGACGGGCTGATGAAGCTTCCAACCTGGGCAATTATTTCAGCAAATCTCCATACCCTGGACTTTTTAAGCCACATGACTCTTTTCGTATCCTTGTGTGTATTAATTGGAAACAATGTCACATAGGAAAAATAGCTCCTTCAGTTTTCTTCCTTCTCTGATCCTAGCTGAAGGGAAAGCTATTAAAAGCTCCTGGCCCCTTCAATACAACTAAAATTCAAGTAGCGTTCTGGATTTCACACACACACACACACACACAAAGTATTTGCTTACGTAAAAAGTGGCAGAAGAATAAAATTTTATTGTGTTCAGCTGCCCCTGAAAACATCTGTTTTCCTCTCTTATTTTTGGAATTTGCCAAATATACAATATCCAGAAAACTCTTTTGATCTCCTAGCTAAGCATGCGAGTTATAACAGTGTTTTCCTGCAAGATGCCTTCCTTGGGAGTGTTGGTGAGTTACATGATCCCAGTATAGGGCCGAAACACTTGGTTATACCCTTGAAAAACCAACATTGCCAAGATGGACAGCCCGATATTAAAAATCACTCTGAGATTGTCATTATGTCCATTTGAGGTCTGCCCGGGACTAAGCAGAAATTCGAAATGGACCCTGGGAATAAAGTCAGTTTTCTGGCATTTGTCAACAAAGCTATATTACTGTTTTGATCTGGATGACTCTCTAGATAAAAGAAAGATGCCTGTAAATCATACAATGGGTGTAATTTAAGAAGTGGTGAGCAAAAATGGCCCTGAGCAGCAAAGAATACTATGACTCTTTTTTTTTTTAATTCCATGGATTTTATTAGTATCCCATCCTTCACAATTCTCTCCCGTTAATTCTATCAGCTGGGAAAACACCTCTAGCTTTGAAAAGGGACAAGAATATCACACTTAGCAGCACCAGAGTCCTGCTGAGAGGGAGTGGTAATCATTGTAGCAGCTTCTGTCTGTGAGACCTCATAGGATCCTCCAATCCAATTTACACTATGAAATTACCAGCCCTTATTTGGTAATGAAAAAATATTTTTTTGCAATGAGAATGTTCATTTCCAAAACTTTAGGACATTTCCTCTTTGAATGAGCAAGAAATAGGTTTTATTACTATGCTAGTTGCTACCAGTCTTATTCTTCCCTTATATTGTATATTTATGACTTTTTTTTTTTAATTAACCTTAGCACTGCCCAGAGAATCTGTTCTATTATTCTGTTCTTTCTGAGATAAAGAATTTAAATTGACGCCAACAAGCAATGTGTACTGAAAGTCACTGGCAGATTAGATTCAAAAGTCAGCCGTTGTGACTTCAAGCACTGTTACTATTAGAACAAGCATAAGGAGATACTTCTGGTTATACATTGTTATCTGATTACTTCTGTTCTTATTAATTTTTTTGAGATTGGATTTGGCTTGCAAATGTCCTGCTTATTGCACACATATACAGTTTTTCCTAAAGCAAATAAAATAATTCCAAATATGATATGAAGATATGAAGATTTTATTATGATATAAAATACTATCTTATGTTGTAGCCTTTGTCTAAGAACAGATAATGCTGATGAACAAACTGGTAGATCTTTTTGTTATTTAATCTGTTCTCTAATATATGCTTTGCTCACAACATCTGAAATTTCATTTTCTGAAAGAGCACATATTGCATTTTTTAAAAATATCTAATAAAAAGAAGTTTTTATAGATGTTTATTATTTTTTTACACAATGATTTTCTTCTCAGTGCTAAAGATTTAAAATCTGTTCACGGTGAAACAGTACTGTATGAACAATATTTGTTCACAGGGACAGAGAGTAAGATAGTAAAAAAAACTTTGTTTTGCTTTCAAGCAAACTTAAGCTCACATCAGTGATGTGTCTTGAGGAAGTTACTTTCTTCCTTAGAGATTCATTATCCCCCTGTCTGATAAAGAAATTAATACTAATACCTGCCTTATAGGATGGTTAAGAAATCAAAAACACTGGAAAGTGTCTACTGTCTGATTTAGTAAATTCAAAGAAAAAGCAGGATTACTAAATTATTTGATTAAATAGTTTTTTTTAATTGTAATGAATCAGGGTTTTTTTTCCTCTGTGACTTAGTAGGGCTTTGATTTTTGTTTTACCACTGGTCAGATCATTAATAAATCTTTTAATAGCACTCTCTGATAGTTTTTATATGTATCTTCCTGACCACTGCTGCTTATTAATTCAGAAATGAACTACTCTCTGTTTTCTTTCTCTTTCTCCAGTCTTAACATACTTCTTGGTGACTTTATTGTGAAAAATAAATCCATTCTTTCTTCCTTGCTTTCATTTTGTCTTTAAAGACGTATCCATCAAGTGAAGCACTGTCCTAAGCAAAGGAGATATTACAGTGAACAGAGCAGGCACTTTTTCTGCCTTCAAGGACCTCACACTACAATTAAGGAGCCAGCCTTTAATTCAACAATACTAATATACCAAAATATTATTGCTATAATAATAAATCAGAACTATGTTAAATACTACATAGGAAATAAAAATGTGGTCTTTGTGACTAAAAGAGGAGGCATCTGGGAGTCAAAGAGGCTTTATTGAATGAAAGTTAAAATTGGTATGAGACTTGAAAGATAAGTTAGAATTAAGCAGTTGAAAGGTACTGTGGGGGTTGAGAACAGAGGTGAACGAAGCAGGAGAAGCAATAGGAGCTAAAGCCCTGAGGTGGGAGGGAGCAAGGGGCGTTCAAGTGCCCAGGAGAGGGCTGTAGCACTGAAGAGACCGAGGTGAGAGAAGAGATTGGTCTGGGAAGGGAGGGATAAGACTAAACTCTGTCCTCTCAAATGTATTAATAATTTTAGTCTTTAACAAGGGAAGCCACTGAAATGTTTTTAAGAAATAGTAGGTGACAAGATTATATTTGCATTTTTAAATTTGAACTTACATATATATGGGAATATATATGAACATATATACGGGAATATAGCCAATTAACAATGTTGTGATAATTTTTGGTGCACAGTAAATCTACCCCTATACATGTACATGTATCCATTCTCCACCAAACTCCCCTCCCATCCAGGCTAGAATAGTGGCCACCAGGCAGAGTACAATTAACAGATGGTGGAGATACATGGCAAAATAGGATGAGAGAGACTCTGGCTTTTGAAGGATGAGAGAGAAGATTTGACAAGGCAAAATTCTAGGCTTCAAGTTATTTTTGAGATGGCCACAGATAGTACACTTTTAAATCTATGGATTTAGAGCTAAAAATAAACGTCAAGGCTGTCAGGGTTATCCAGAATCAGATTTTCTATAGGTTGAGTGTATGATGCCTTGAGTATATTTCAGTGTGGGCGTCGGGCGCCCTCCAGTCACGCACACTATGGCCAGCTCAATAGCACTTGCCTCCTACTTGTCTGAGAAAAATAAGGCCATCAGACGTTTTTCTGTTTCCACATTCATATTTAGCTGTAACCCAATTCACTGTCACTTCTTTTCTCCAGTGTCTGAAGAGCAATAGCTCCTTTTTGAAATTAATCGGAGTCACATTCCTTAAGTTAATAATTTATGTTCATTGTGTCCTTTTTCTCACGTGGCATTCCTGTTCTACTCACTATGATATAATTCTGCCTTGGCAACTCAGTCAATCAACCAACTCCATCTACAGTTTTTAAGTTCTCAACTTGTTTTTACTTCTCTGCCACAGTATTGCCCATGTCTGTCTTGTAGAAACTCTCATCCCTTGGCTGCTACTACATATAGTGCAAACGTTTTCCTTTTATCTTCCCAAGCATTCCTTCTAATCACTTCTGATGGTTGGTCTTCCAGGAATCTGTTTAATGTTGATGCAGCCTAAAATTGTGTGCACTCCCTCTCATTAAACACTAACACTTCTCATTAAACATAGTGATTCAGCTGTTATTTACATGCTTGAAAACAGAATCACTAATTCATTCTTTACTGAGCTCCAGATCCATATAGCCAACGGCCTGTAGGACATGCCACTCGGGTAACCCTAGACACCTTAAAGCCAACAGACCTAAAATTGAACTCATCTTTATTTACTGAAATGGCTCCTACTGTTTTAGGTAAATATTCTTGGCAAAAAGCTGAGATCCAGTCAAGACTTATTTATCTTTCTCCTTCCTACCCTCAAACCAGAAGATGATCAAAATCTATCGGTTCTTCTTCCTCTCCACCGTACCTCCAATACTGGTGGCCTTTAGGACCTCTTCAGTCCTTCCAGGCATCACTGAATCAGTCTCCAAAAAAGTCTCTGTATGTCTTTGCTCTTTTTTTCTTCCACTTCATCTTCAAGCCCTTGCTAGTGTGATTTTCCACTTTGTGGCTTTAAATATCTTTACCAGTCTCCTATTCTCTATGAGAAAATGGTAGAGCATACTAGCATCCTGGTAAGGTTCTTCCTGATCTAGATGTGTTTATAGCTTCCATTTCTCATAACAATTTCTCTTTCATTCCAATAGTCCTGTACTTCTGGCATTTAAATTGGCCAGGCTATTTCATAACAATATGTCCTTCAATGTGGAACGTCATGGGATCCCCCTACCTGAAAGGCCCTTCCCTAGTCAATTTGGAAGAAATACATTTATCTTTCCAAACTCAATTCAAGCATCTCCTTCTTTTGAGAATCTTCTCTGATCCTGCCCCTCTCTTTTGTGTCTATACTGTACACAGGCACATATTTCTTTCATGGCAAAGCAATTTATCTGTGTATTTTTTAATATGCCTAATATACTAAACTGTGAATTACTTTAGGAAAAGATTTTATAACTCTGAAATTCCCAACCCAACTCATTGTAGTAATATAAACTCAACACAAAATGTAATATATATGGTGATAACTCAGCTTTCAACCCATGCCTGCACAGTGCCACATCTTGTCCCATGCCGCTAAGAAACCCACTGGCCTACTGCTCTTGAGTTTACATGGGGTCATTTCTCCCCTATATCTTTTCCTTTACACATTTAGGCAGTATTTCAAAATAATCTCCCTTCATGACAACCAGTAGTAGGAAACCCACTCCTCTGGCTCTCTCATAACAAGCTTGGATGCCTAGGCATCTGGCTTAGATCTCCCCTTATTCAACATAGGCCTGGACTGTCATCCTTTCTTGGAAGACACATCTTGGTCCACTTTCCCACATCCATTTTATACACATTATTTGTACATTTGGACCATTTTAGAGAGTTTTAACACCCCTATGCTTTCCTGGTGGCTCAGTGTTAAAGAATCTGCCTGTCAATGCAGGAGACACAGGTTTGATCCCTGGGTCAGGAAGATCCCCTGGAGAAGGAAATGGCAACCCACTCCAGTATTCTTGCCTCGGAAATCCCCATGGAGAGGAGCCTGGTGGGCTATAGTCCATGGGGTTGCAAGAATCAGACACAACTTAATGACCAAAACCACAACAAAACCCTATACATAGATAGAATAGCATTATAGATAGAATAACATTAGGTTGGAGAAAAAGTTTGTTTGCACTTTTCCATATGATGCAACAGAAAACTCTAGATGAATTTTTGGGCCAACTCTCTACAAATTGTCTTGGACAGTCTCTTCTGGATACATCCTAGTTTACAATTTTAATATTAAAAGGATTCTAATTTTTATTTGTGGCCTAGATACTATAAAACAGGACTTCTCTTTGTGAAACCGTTATTTATCGAGCATTTCTGAAGTGCCAGATATTCTTCAAAATGCTTTGCTTGTGAAACAGGAACAGTAGGAATGGTTCAGTACCAAATCAGATAAGTTAGAGAGAGAGAGAAAGGAATTCTTTAATAGTTAACAAAACTAAATTTCCCTACAAGATCCTGCTTCTGTTTGGCACCAGCTAGTGTTGCTACTTACAGTCACAAGTCAAAACATACTCAGAGTTAGGTGAATATTTAATGTAATTAATGTAGCATTGCCTCAGCCAATGCTTACCCATCCCTCTCTGATCTTCATCCAATTCTCAGAGGTCTTTCCCTCTTATGCCACCTGTTTCTATCATTTAATTTCCCTCTGTCACTCGTGCCAGGAGCCAGGAGCAGCAAGGACAGAACGAAAGTATCACTCATGGTTGGGTGCCCATCAGCATCATTGTAGGGAGCACATCGTTTCTTCAGCTTCATCTGCTCCTCCAGCTGGTGCAGGTAAGTTACCGTCTCTTGGCATAGATAGCTTTGAGGTTGGCTTTTACTGTGCAGTCATGAGAATGACCTTCATGTGCCCATATGGCCCTCTAGTAGCTTTCTCACTTGGGTACTTATCTAGAGGGATGGTGGAAGCTTCCCTTTTTCATCCCACATGGGTGACCCACCCTGCAGGGTTGCATGGTCATTGGGCAGGCTGGGCTCAGAGATATGTTTTATTCCACCTCCAGCCTGCAGAAACGTTTTAAAAGAAAGAATCTAAAAATAAATTTGCTTTTTCTCACAGCTTCGTGCAATGTGCCAATTTGATCAGCATGCCTTATTAATTGAAATAAAGTTATTAATTGAAAACGTTGAGTATTACTGTGGAGAGAATAAAGCTCTGAGACTTCATGTTAGCTATCTTTTCATGCTAACAGCTCATTAAATTTTTAACCTTTGTGTCCAATTAATCAACTCCTCACAATTCTACCTAATTATGCCAGAAGCCATCCCTCATTCTCATCCACAAAAATGCTATTAAAAGCTATTGTCAATGTCTTACAGAAAATCAGGACCCATGTGTCTAGAAAATTCTCTGATACACTTAAGCAAAGAAAGAAGAAAGAAGATTAAAAACTAAGAGGGAAACTAAGGAAGGAAATAGGGAAAGATGGTGGGGTGAAGGGAGATATGGAAGAAGGAAATAAATAATAACAAAAGGAAAAGAAAAGAAAGAGAACCTCTCCTGATTGATTGTCACTCAATTCACTGAGGGCTGTAGTGTTCACTGCAATCCTATTCACAGATCAAGGGCTTATTAATCCACTGTATTATGTGGGCGGTTTTGTCATGATTAAAAAAAAATTGTACAGCATTCAGCTCCCCTTCCTCAATTTTTACTCATTCATGTTAGAATCTTTCATTATTAAGAACTCTTTGTTTTTGAGTTATCTGAAAAAAAAAAGCAAAGCATTGATGTTTTGTTTCCCAGTTTCAGGACTGATACTCAGCTCTCTCTGTGTCTCTTCTTCCTCACTCCCCGCCCCTTCTTCTGGAATGGCTACCCTTACATTTCCATTAATACCACCAAGGCATGGAAACCCGTAACGCATGGACAATCAAAGTTTGTAAAAGGGCAGTTCTGTAGATTTTGGGGGAATTGCTTTAGGCTCACCAATCTGCAGTAGATAATCTATTCTGTCTTCTATTTATTGGAAACCAGAATGTTATTTTCTGCCTTCAATTTTCTAGTGTCCTTCCATTTCCCACAACTCCTCAAAATGTATTAGCAACAGACATGCGGCCATCTCCTCCCCGAGTTCCCTTGGAACCGAGGATACAATTTGTGTGAATGGTTTGAAGCACCAGGTCTACTCTATAAATTATCTCACCTCTCTCACAGATCAATTCCCACCTGACAATATGGGCTCTACCCTCTCTAGCTGAAGGATCATTTCCTCTGACAAAGTAGCTAAAACTTTGTGAAGTGAAGGAATCCTGTTTATCCCCCTGTCATCTGTTAACATTATACCATCTGTCCCAGGCAGCAGGTTTCTACTTACTTTTGCCTTCTACTTGCTTTTAGCATGCTTGAAAAAGCCCTTTGGCACAGTGACATTTTTCTGAAGCCACATTTGACTCAGGGTTATACATTTCCTGATGCAATTTATACAAGTTTGCAATAATTTTAATATTAATGTCATTAAGGCCATGTCAGCTAGTTTCTATTCTTGTGCATGATTAATTTCACAATAAATCAACAGAACCTAAGTGTTAGTAGATGTTCTATATTATCAACTTGAACTCTTCAAAATTCTCTTTCTGAAAAGAGCAATGCCTCTATACTTGCTCCCCTTCCTCAACTTTTACTCATTCATGTTAGAAGCTTTCATTATTAAGAACTCTTTGTTTTTGAGTTATCTGTTCTCAATTGTTCAGTTCTGTCCAACTCTTTGAGACCCAAGGCTGCTCTGTCCGCGAGTTTCCCTAAGCAAGAATATTGGGTATGTGGGCAGCCATTCCCTTCTCCAAGGGATCTTCCTCAGGGATAAACCCTCATCTCTTACATCTTCTGCATTGGCAGGTGGGTTCTTTATCACCAGTGCCACCTGGGAAGCAACTCCAATATGTACACCACTATATATAAAGGTAGACAATGGATGAGAACCTACTATTTAGCACAAGGAACTCTACTCAATGATCTGAGGTGACCTAAATGGGAAAAGAATCTAAAACAAGAGTCGATATATGTATATGTATAACAGACTAACTATATTGTACAGCAGAAATTAACACAACATTATAAAGCAACTGTACCCCAATAAAAATTTTTTAAAAATAATTTGTCTTCCACTCATAATTTATGGTTACCTGGAGGGAAGGTTGGAGGGGAGGAATAGATTGGGTATAATATATACATATTATTGTATGCAAAATAAATAACCAAGGAGGACCTACTGTATAGCACAAGAAACTGCTCAATATTCTATAGTAACCTAAATGGGAAAAGAGTTAGAAAAAGAACAGACACACGTAAATATGTAAGTGAATCATTTGCTGTACACCTGAAACTAGCTCAATGCTGCTAATTCTTTAATATAAAACAAACATTAAAAAAAACCAATGTGTCTTCCAGATAAATCCTCATGAGAAGAAACTCTCATTACTATAGGAACTGGCATATTTCCTTTGTTAGCTATTTTTGTTTTTATTCATTTTTAGTTTTCCTAAAACCCATCAACCACTTTCTTCATCTAGCTGGAAAATCCTACCTCTATGTAAATTTTACTTGATTTGTTTATTGCTTGGTCACCTTAAAGGGAGGATAAATATGTTTCCTGATGCTCTTTTTTTTTTATTTATTTTTTTTATTGAAGGATAATTGCTTTACAGATTTTTGTTTTCTGTCAAATCTCTATATGATTCAACTATAGGAGAATATATATCCCCTCCTTTTTGAACCTTCCTCCCATCTCCCTCCCCATCCCATCTGGCTAGGTTGATACAGAGCTCATGTTTGAGTTTCCTGAGCCATACAGCAAATTCCCACTGGCTATCTATTTCACATATGGTAATGTAAGTTTCCATGTTACTCTCTCCATACATCTCACCCTCTCCTCCCCCTTCCCCATGTCCATAAATCTATTCTCTATGTCTGTTTCTCTACTGCTGCCCTTTTAGTAAATTCTTAAGTACCATTTTTCTAGATGGCATATCTGTGCGTTAGAATACAATATTTATCTTTCTCTTTCTGACTCACTTCACTCTGTATAATTAGGTTCTAGTTTCATCCACCTCATCAGAACTGACTCAAAGACTCAAAGGTGTTTCTTTTTATGGCTTTTGGAAGGAATGATGCTAAAGCTGAAACTCCAGTACTTTGGCCACCTCATGCGAAGAGTTGACTCATTGGAAAAAACTCTGATGCTGGTAGGGATTGGGGGCAGGAGGAGAAGGGGACAACAGAGGATGAGATGGCTGGATGGCATCACTGACTCGATGGACGTGAGTCTGAGTGAACTCTGGGAGTTGGTAATGGGCAGGGAGGACTGGCGCGCTGCGATTCATGGGGTTGCAAAGAGTCAGACATGACTGAGCGACTGAACTGAACTGAATATTCCATTGTGTATATGTACCCAAACTTATTTATCCATTCATCTGTTAATGGACATCTGGGATGCTTCCATGTTCTAGCTATTGTAAATAGTGCTGCAGTGAATAATGGGATACATGTGTCTTTTTAAATTTTGGTTTCCTCAGGGTATATGCCTAGGAGTGAGATTGCTGGATCATTTGGTGCTTTTATTCCCAGTACTCTGAGGAATCTCCATACCATCTTTCATAGTGATGGTATCAATTTACTTGTATCAGTTTATATTCCCACCAACAGTGCAAGAACGTTCCCTTTTCTCCACACCCTCTCCAGCATTTATTGTTTGTAGACTTTTTGTTGATGGCCATTCTGACTGGTGTGAGGTGATATCTCATTGTGGTTTTGATTTGCATTTCTCTATAATCAGCGATGTTGAGCATCTTTTCATGTGTTTGTTAGCCATCTGTATGTCTTTTTTGGAGAAATGTCTGTTTAGGTCTTTTTCCCACTTTCTGATTGGGTTGTTTGTTTTTCTGGTATTGAGTTGTATGAGATGCGTCTATATTTTGGAAATGAATCCTTTGTCAGTTGTTTCATTTGCTATCATTCTCTCTAATTCTAAGGGTTGTCTTTTCACCTTGTTTATAGTTTCCTTTGGTGTTGGAAAGCTTTTAAGTTTAATCAGGTCCCAATTGTTTACTTTTGCTTTTATTTCTGTTATTCTAGAAGGTGGGTCATAGAGGATCTTGCTTTGATTTATGTCATCGAGTGTTCTGCCTATGTTTTCCTCTAAGAGTTTTGTAGTTTCTGGTCTTATATTTAGGTCTTTAATCCATTTTGAGTTTATCTTAGCACATGGTGTTAAGAGGTGTTCTAATTTCATTCTTTCACATGCAGCTGTCCAGTTTTCCCAGCACCATATATTGAAGAGGCCATCTTTGCCCCATTGTATATTCCTGCTTCCTTTTAAAAAATAAAAATATCAAAAAAAATATCTTGTTCCATTGGTCTATGTTTCTGTTTTTGTGCCAGGACCACACTGTCTTGATGACCATAGCTTTGTAGTATAATCTGAACTCAGGAAAGTTGACTCCTCCAGCTCCATTCTTCTTTCTAAAGATTGTTTTGGCTATTCAGGGTCTTTTGTATTTCTATATGAATTGTGAAATTTTTTGTTCTAGTTCAGTGAAAAATGCCATTGGTAATTTGATAAGTATCATATTGAATCTGTAGATTGCATTTGGTAGTATAGTCATTTTCATAATATTGATTCTTCCTACCCAGGAACATGGAATATCTCTCCATCTGTTTATGTCATCTTTGATTTCTTTCATCAGTGTCTTATAATTTTCTGTGTATAGTTCTTTCATCTCCTTAGGTAAGTTTATTCCTAGATATTTAATTATTTTTGTTACAATGGTGACTAGAATTGATTCCTTAACTTCTGCTTCTTTTCACTGTTAGTATACAGAAATGCAAGTGATTTCTGTGTATTGATTTTGTATCCTGCAACTTTGCTAAATTCACTGATTAGCTCTAGTAATTTTCTGATACTATCTTTAGGGATATCTATGTATATTATCATGTCATCTCCAAACAGTGAGAACTTTACTTCTTCTTTTCCAATCTGGATTCCTTTTATTTCTTTTTCTTCTCTGATTTCTATAGCTAGGACTTCCAGAACTATGTTGAATTATAGTGGTGAAAGTGGACACCCTTGTCTTGTTCCTGATCTAAGGGGGAATGCTTTCAGTTTTTCACCATTGAGAATAATGTTTGCTGTAGGCTTATCATATATGACCTTTACTATGTTGATGCAGATTCCTTCTATGTCCATTGTTTGAAGAGTTTTAACCATAAATTGGTGCTGAATTTTTTCAAAGGCTTTTTCTGTATCTATTGAGATTATTGTATGGTTTTTATCTTTCAATTTGTTAATATGGTGTATCCCATTGATTGACTTGTATATAATTAAAGAATTCTTGCTTTCCTGGAATAAACCCAACTTGATCATGGTGTATGAGCTTTTGGGTGTGTTGCTGAATTCTGTTTGCTAAAATTTTGCTGAGGAATTTGCATCTATGTTCATCAATGATATTGACCTGTAGTTTTCTTTTTTGTGTTGTCTTTGTCTGGTTTTGGTATCAGGGTGATGGTGGCCTTGTAGAATGAGTTTGGAAGTTTTCCTTCCTCTGCAATTTTTTGAAAGAGTTTAGAAAGACAGGCATTAGCTCTTCTCTAAATGGTTGATAGAATTCTCCTGTGATGCCATCTCATCCTGGGCTTTTGTTTTTTGGGGAGATTTTTGATCACAGCTTCAATTTCAGTGCTTGTAATTGGATTGTTCATAATTTCTATTTCTTCTTCATTCAGTCTTGGAAGATTGAACTTTTCCAAGATCTATTCATTTCTTCCAGGTTATCCATTTTATTGCCATATAGTTGTTCATAATAGTCTCTTATAGTCCTTTGTATGTCTGCATTTCTGTTGTAACCTCTCCGTTTTCATTTCTCATTTTGTGGATTCGATATTCTCTCATTTTTCCTTGATCAGACTGCCTAAAGGCTTGTCAATTTTTTTTTATCTTCTCAAAAAACAAGCTTTTAGTTTTATTAATCTTTACTATGTTTCTCTCATTTCTTTTTCATTTATTTCTGCTCAGATATTTATGATTTCTTTCCTTCTACTAATTTTGGGGTTTTTTTGTTCTTCTTTTTCCAGTTGTTTTAGGTGTAAAGTTAGGTTGTCTATTCAATGCTTTTCTTGTTTCTTGAGGTAGGACTGTATTGCTATAAACTTCCCTTTTAGATCTGCTTTTGTTGCTTGTTGCATACCACAGGTTTTGAGTTGTGGTTTCATATTCATTTATTTCTAGAAAATTTTGATTTCCCTTTTGATTTCTTCAGTAACCAGTTATTTAGAAATATATTGTTTAATCTCCATGTGTTTGCATTTCCTATAGTTTTTTTCTCTTATTTTCTAGTCTTGTAGTGTTGTGGTCAGAGTAGATGCTTGACACAATTTCAATTTTCTTAAATTTACTGAGATTTGATTTGTGACCCAAGATGTGATCTCTCCTGGAAAATGTTCCATGTGCACTTGAGAAGAAGGTGTATTCATCTGCATTTGGATGGACTGTCCTGAGGATATCAGTGGGATCCATCTCATCTAATGTATCATTTAAGACTTGTTTCCTTATTAGTTTTCTGTTTTGATGATCTGTCCATTGGTGTCAGTGGGGTGTAAAAGTCTCCTATTATTATTGTGTTACTGTCAATTTCTCCTTTTATGTCTGTTAGTGTTTGTCTTATGTATTGTGGTGCTCCTTTGTTGGGTGCATAGATATTTACAATTGTATGTCTTCCTCTTGGATTAATCCCTTGATCATTATATAGTGTCCTTCCTTATCACATGTAATCTTCTTTATTTTAAGATCTATTTTGTTTGATCAGAGGATTGCTACTCCAGCTTTCTTTTGCTTTCCATTTGCATGGAATATATTTTTCCATCCTCTCACTTTCAGTCTATATGTGTCTTTAGGTCTAAAGTGGGTTTCTTGTAGACAGAATATATGGGTCTTGTTTTTGTATCCATTAGCATTTAATCCATTTACATTTAAAGTAATTATTGATATATATGTTCCTATTGCCATTCTCTTAATTGTTTGGGGTTGATTTTGTAGATCTTTCTTTGTGTCTTATATTTCTTGGCTATAAAAGTCCCTTTAACATTTGTTGTAATGCTGGTTTGGTGGTACTGAGTTCTCTTAACTTTTGCTTGCCTGAAAAGTTTTTATTTCTCCATCAATTTTGAATGAGATCCTTGCTGGGTACTGTAATCTTGGTTGTAGATTTTTCCCTTTCAGTACTTTAAATATATCCTGCCATTCCCTTCTGGCCTGCAGAGTTTCTGCTGAAAGATCAGCTGTTAAGCGTATGGGGTTTCCCTTGTATGTTACTTGTTGCTTCCCCCTTGCTGCTTTCAATACTCTTTCTTTGTGTTTTTTCTTTGTTAATCTGACTGGTTTCCATCTTGTTGTGTTTCTCCCTAGGTTTATCCTGTGTAGGACTCTTTGTGCCTCTTGGACTTGATTGACTCTTTCCTTTTCCATGTTGGGGAAATTTTCAACTATAATCTCTTCAAAAATTATCTCATACCCTTTCTTTTTTTCTTCTTCTTCTGGGACCCCTATAATTCAAGTGTTGTTGTGTCTGATATTTTCCCAGAGGTTATCCTCAGTTCTTTTCATTCTTTTTACTTTATTCTGCTCTTCAGAAGTTAGTTCCACCATTTTATCTTCCAGTTCACTGATTCGTTCCTCTGCCTCAGATATTCTGCTATTGACTCCTTCTAGAGTATTTTTAATTTCAATAATTGTGTTGTTTGTCTCTGTATGTTTATTCTTTAATTTTTCTAGGTTTTTGTTAATTGATTCTTGGGTTTTCTCCATTTTGTTTTCAAGGTTTATGATCATCTTTACTATCATTATTCTGAATTCTTTTTCAGGGAGTCTGTCTATTTTCTCTTCATTTATTTGGACTTCTGTGTTTCTAGTTTGTTCCTTCATTTGTGTAGTATTTCTCTGCCTTTTTATTATTATTTTTTTAACTTATTGTGTTTAAGGTCTCCTTTTCCCAGACTTCAAGGTTGAATTCTTTCTTCCTTTTGGTTTCTGACTTTCTAAGCTTGGTCCAGTGGTTTGTGTAAGCTTCATATATGGTCATATTTGTGCTGAGTTTTTGTGTGTTTGTTTGTTTTTCCTCGATGGGCAAGGCTGTGTGAGGTGCTAATCCTGTCTGCTGATGATTGGGTTTGTATTTTTGTTTTGTTTGTTGTTTAGATGGGGTATCCTGCATAGGGTTCTACTGGTGGTTGGGTGATGCTGGGTCCTATATTTAAGTGGTTTCCTCTGTGTGAGTTCTCACTATTTGATACCCCCTAGGGTTAGTTCTCTTGGAGAAGGAAATGGCAACCCACTCCGGTGTTCTTGCCTAGAGAATCCCAGGGACAGGGAGCCTGGTGGGCTGCTGTCTATGGGGTCACACAGAGTTGGACACGACTGAAGTGACTTAGCAGCAGTAGCAGCAGCAGAGTTAGTTCTCTGGTAGTCTAGCATTTTGGAGTCAGTGCTCCTACCCCAAAGGCTTGGGTCTTGATCTCTGGTCAGGAATAAAGATTTCACAAATGGTTTGTTATGGTACTGAGACTAAAACAAATATCCAAAATGAGAAAACAAAGATGAAGCCCAGACAAATGGCAATTACAAACTCAGGCAAATAATAATTAAAATAATGGAATATCCACATATACCTATACCCCCAAGGGCAAAGTCAAACAGTCCACAAAAATAAAGTACAATAGATTGACCTGGCAAACAAAGGAAATCAAAAATTATATTTACCAGTTAAGAATAAAACTAACTGAAGCACCAAGTGGAAAATAAGACTAAATCAAGGTGCCAAGTGGAGAATAAAGCAATGAAAACAAAACTAATAAATATGTTGAGAGAAAGGAATGAAAGAAAGAATAGTTATGGAAAGTTAAATAGAGGTAGATGAAGAGGATTTATACACATTAAAGCTTAGCTGCAAGGGGAAAAGAACAATAGGAAAGGAAAACAAAGGAATAAATGCAGAAAAAATATAATAGGTTTTTAAAAGTTAAAAGTATAAAAAAGAGAGGAGAAAAAAAATGGAAGAAAGAAAAAAGGGGGAAAAAAAAGGAAAATTTCACAGAACTGCAAAAGCCCAACATAGATGCAGAGGTTTATAACCACAATAAAAATTGTGAATGAATATACACATATACATATACACCCATAAGAAAAATCAAAACAGCCCAACAAAAATAAAGTACAATAGATTGATCTAGAGATCAAAGGAAACCAAAAATTATATCTACCAGAACAAAACTAACTAAAGCACAAACTGGAAAACAAAACTAAAGCCAGGTGCCAATTGGGAAATAAAGCAATGAAAATAATACTAACAAATATGTTGAGAGGTAAGGAAAAAAAGAAAAGAAAGAATAGATATGCAATGTTAAATAGAGGTAGATGAAGATTTATATACATTAAAGATTAACTGCAAGGGGAAAAGAACAGCAAAGGGGAAAGCAAACAAAGGAATAAATGTAGAAAAAATAATAATAGGCTTAAAAAGTTAAAATTTAAAAAATGATAAAAGAAAATAATGAAAAGGAAAACTCCCCAGAACTGCAAAGGCCCAATGTAGAGGCAGAGGTTTATGAGAGCAATAAAAAAATGTGACTGAGAAAAAAGAAGAAAAAGCTCAAAAGCTTAATTAGATTTCATAGTGCCAATAAAATCGACAACTACAACGGGGGGGGGGGGGGACAAATCCAAAAGAATCTACAGAACAATTCAAAACATGAGAATAATAAGAGTTTTCTTGAGTCACTGCTGTCAGAGTCTTTTCCCTCGTTGGGAGTCACAGTCCACCTCACCTCCCTAGGCTGCCCTTCAACACTGTGCTGATCTCTGGACTTATTTGTGGGTGCAGCTCAGATTCTAATCTGGTCCCACTCCTCTGTGTTCTTGACTCCAATGTCCACAGCTATCAAAACTAGTGCGTTTTCTTTTGTGGGAGCTCTCAATGACCTTTTATATATTCCGTAGACAGAGTCTGCCTAGTTGATAGTGTGGATTTAATCTTCAGCTTGTACAGCTGGTGGGAAGGTTTTGGGTCTTCTTCCTTAGCCACATTGCCCCTGGGTTTCAATTGTGGTTTTATCTCCACCTCTGCATGTGGGTCGTTCACTGGGGTGTGCTCCCGGGGTTGCCCTGGAGGGCTTTGGTTTGCTCCTGTGAGGGCCAGGTGTGGAGGTGGTGCAGCTGCTTGGGTCGCAGGGGCTCCTGCAGCACCAGGTTCTCAGGGGAGTTGGCAGCCAGGGCAGCAGAAAATACAGTGCTCTAGAAGGGTATGGCAGCCAGTATTGGCCAATACGCTCCAGTATTCTTGCCTGGAGAACCCCCCTCCCTGACAGAGAAGCCACAGTCTACAGGGTTGCAAAAACTCAGACACTACCAAAGGAACCCTGGGCACATAGATGCAAGACTATTTTTTTGCCTGTGGCTGCTCTGCCCCAGTGAGAGTTGAGCATGAAGGTGGAGCAGCTGCTTGTCTTGCGGGGATCCTGGCGGCACCAAGTGTGCAGGGACACGGACTGCCTCCACCACAGAAGTTATGTCTCTATCTGAGTCTTCTTTCAAGTCTCTTGTAGCTAGCGATCAGAAGGTGTCTTTGGCCAGTCTTTCTCTGTCGCTCTGCCCATTCAGTCACTTAGAGGGCTCCCTTGCCTGGGGTCCTTCTCTGTTCGGCGTGTCAGGCACTTAACGGAGCACCCTGGGTGGGGTCCTACTCTGAGTTCAGTGCCTCAGGCATTTGATGGGCCAGCCTCCCTACTGTTCAGCTGCCATTGCTGGCTTGTAGGAGGAGAGAGGCTATGGTGATGGCTCCACCCCCTGCGTGACTTAACAGTATCACCTTGTTACCATGGCTGCCCAGCTTTCCTCCACAGGTGTTTCCCACCACAGTCTCCTCCCTCACATCCCCACTCTGCAGTCAACATCAGCCCTCACCCTGGGATTGCTCCACAATCCCTGGGGATCTATGTCCTTGTCCAGGGTATGTATGGCTGCGGCAAGGACTGTCTGACTCTCATTCCATTTAGGCGGCCACAGATCAGCTGTTTCACTCTCAGCCTTAAATGCTTCTCCTCTGACTCAGACAATTGCCCTGCTGTGGGGATCTGCCCCTGCTTCAGCTCCCCCACCTGCTGGGGGCAGGTCCAACCCTACTAACACTCTTGCTTTTCCCCCTAGTGCCTTCATCCTACCCAGTTTTGCCTGGGTCTATATATTCTTTTCCACTAGTCAGGTACTCCTGTCCACTCTCAGCTGATGTTCTGCATGCACTTATGTGTCGGAAGGTGTATTCCAGATATATCCGTGGAGACAGATGTACTCCACGTCCACCTACTCCTCTGCCATCTTGTTTTCCCCTTCTTGATACTCTTAACGTTTTCTTTACCAAATTTCTTGGCACTTTCTCTATGATTTCTCCTTTCTAATGAAAGGTCAGTTTTCATTCCAATCCCAAAGAAAGGCAATGCCAAAGAATGCTCAAACTACCACACAATTGCACTCATCTCACATGCTAGTAAAGTAGTGCTTAAAATTCTCCAAGCCAGGCTTCAGCAATATATTAACCATGAACTTCCTGATGTTCAAGCTGGTTTTAGAAAAGGCAGAGGAACCAGAGACCAAATTGCCAACATCCACTGGATCACGAAAAAGCAAGAGACTTCCAGAAAAACATCTATTTCTGTTTTATTGACTATGCCAAAGCCTTTGACTGTGTGGATCACAATAAACTGTGGAAAATTCTGAAAGACATGGGAATACCAGACCACCTGATCTGCCTCTTGAGAAATATGTATGCAGGTCAAGAAGCAACAGTTAGAACTGGACATGGAACAACAGACTGGTTCCAAATAGGAAAAGGAGTACATCAAGGCTATATATTGTCACCCTGCTTATTTAACTTATATGCAGAGTACATCATGAGAAACGCTGGACTGGAAGAAACACAAGCTGGAATCAAGATTGCCGGGAGAAATACAATAATCTCAGATATGCAGATGACACCACCCTTATGGCAGAAAGTGAAGAGGAACTCAAAAGCCTCTTGATGAAGGTGAGAGTGGAGAGTGAAAAAGTTGGCTTAAAGCTCAACATTCATAAAACTTAGATCATGGCATCTGGTCCCATCACTTCATGGGAAATAGATGGGAAAACAGTGGAAAGAGTGTCAGACTTTATTTTTCTGGGCTCCAAAATCACTACAGATGGTGACTGAAGCCATGAAATTAAAAGACGCTTACTCCTTGGAAGGAAAGTTATGGCCAACCTAGATAGCATATTCAAAAGCAGAGACATTACTTTGCCAACAAAGGTTCGCCTAGTCAAGGCTATGGTTTTTCCTGTGGTCATGTATGGATGTAAGAGTTGGACTGTGAAGAAGGCTGAGTGCTGAAGAATTGATGCTTTTGAACTGTGGTGTTGGAGAAGATTCTTGAGAGTCCCTTGGACTGCAAGTAAATTCAACCAGTCCATTCTGAAGGAGATCAGCCCTGGGATTTCTTTGGAAGGAATGATGCTAAAGCTGAAACTCCAGTACTTTGGCCACCTCATGCGAAGAGTTGACTCATTGGAAAAGACTCTGATGCTGGGAGGGATTGGGGGCAAGAGGAGAAGGGGATGACAGAGGATGAGATGGCTGGATGGCATCACTGACTCGATGGACATGAGTCTGAGTGAACTCCGGGAGTTGGTGATGGACAGAGAGGCCTGACGTGCTGCGATTCATGGGGTCGCAAAGAGTCGGACACGACTGAGCGACTGATCTGATCTCTATGATTGCCACCTATTTATGTCAGCAAGACAGAATACTGTTCAAGTCCATGTGCTCAAAGAGACAGACTATTGATTTTACGTCTTTACTAACAATATGACCTTGATGAAGTTTTTTTAATATTTTCAGGTCCCAGTTTTCTAATCTACATTTGATGATTTAAATTAAAAAAAATCATACCAAATAAGTTAGTGGAGATGATTAAACAAGCTAATGCATGGAAGAATCTTAGAACTTATAGTGTACCTTAAGAACTCAATAAAATGGAGTTCTCATAATCTATGTAACTCTAGTGTTTTGGTTTTCATATAATAAAAGCATTTTTTCTCTCCCTTTCCTCTCTCTCCTTTTAGATGAAAATCCCACTGATTATGTTGGCAATGTCTGGGTCACTGTTCTTTGTCCCCACCAAGTAATTCAATCCAAATCAAGGACACATTCTCGCAGATTAAAACAGGTCAAGGAAAATAAATCCTGTTCTTCCACAAAACAACCATTTGCTCACTCCCAATTTTCTTTCTCCTCTAAAGTTATGATCGTCCATTATAAGAGGAGGTAAAAATCAAATATATCTTCAAGCCTTATACTTTTCTACCTGAACGTCTATTGTTCCTTAGAGACCCCTTGCCAATTGATCTGGCTGTGGCATTTGTTCCAATATAGACCAACAGGAAGAAGGTCATTTCAAAATTTTTATAAGATGCTCTGTCTTGTAAACAATAATTGATATGTGAAGGCCGACACTCTCCCTTCCTCATAATAGCCTGTCCACAGAAACTTGCCGTAAACTTCAGTCATCAGCCATTAGCTTCCTTGGGTCTTTTTCTTAGAGGCCATCAGCAGGTTTCCTCAAATCTGTTAGTGACTAAAACTCCTCTTTATTGTTCAGGAAAACAAAAGCTGCATTTCCTCTTTAGATATCTCAATTCAGCTCCTGTGAAAAGGATTTATAGCACTGTTGGTTCACAGTTTCTCTTCTTTCTCACCGGTTTTTTCAGGCACTTGCAACGTTTTGCTGATTTTGACTGGCTTCAGCTTCCTCACACTGTTCCTTCCTCACTCTTAAAATTCAGGTTATTTCTTATGTGCAGTTTAGGAATAGTTCAACCCCAATAAAGAAATCTTCCTCAAATACACACAGGTTCTTTCCATTCTTTCACCTTCTCTTTTGCTTGAACATGCAGAAGTTCATAATAATCTGCCTACTGATTAGCACTAGTCCTCTAGCTATTTTTCAATCACAAAATGCAAACACAGATGTAATCAGTCATATCACAGAGAGCATTACTAGATTTTTTAGACAAATTTTTGTTTTCTTAAACGTTTAAAAAGTCTGCTTCTCTTCCCTCTTTGGCAGACCATTAACCATTTTCAGACTTAAAAAAAAAAAATCAGGTACCAATATCAATGAATTAAATCAAGAAAACGCTTCCTTAAATTTGTTATGCTGCATTATCAACCAAAGACAGTCCTGACCCCAAATCCTTGTTTCCCACTTTTCTTTCATTAAACGCTGCCAACTGTACAGTGATTTAATAATCCCCTTTTTGGCATGGGGAGGAGTGCAAAAGGACATTTGGATGAGACGAGCAAACTCATTATTCATATCAACCTAAAATGTGATCCTGTGAATTCTAGTGGTGAGAGGTTAATGGTATAATTCACTAGACTCCTTTGAATTTTAATTAAAATTATTAAAAAGATTTTGAATTTCAATATGAACTGGAGCTTTCAATATTGACTATCAGATATATCATCACACCTAAATCTCCTCAAGCAGTAAATGAAGAATTCTGACAGTCTACTCATTTATGTCTCATGAATTTTATAAATACATCTGATTATGCATTTCAAATTATCATTATATTTATTAGTGGGCAATACTACCTAATATCTGTCAATAAACTGTATATACCACATCCCAAGAGCCAGACTCTCTGAATGATTTTGATAAGTATTTTCAAAATATACACTATGGGTCAAACTTCAAGTTTCAAGTATTAAGTATTAAACTTGAAACTTGAAAGTTTCAAGTATTCTTTATTTGTTGCATGTTCTCTTTTTGCTGTGCCATGTTTAATTTCTTTAGGTCTTAAAGGGGACATTCAATGTCACCTACAGTAAAGCCCTTAGGAAATTAAATTAATCTTCCCTTTTATTATTAAATGTCAAAAGAATTTATCTCTTTGGGAATCATGTTACATAGCACCATACTAATAATGTTGATAATAGCAAATAAGTTGGTAACAGCACGTAACTATATAATGCTTATGCTGTTCTAGGCACTACTGCAAATGTTTTATATATATTAACTCAATTAGTTCTTACAATAATCTTATAAGCAAGTACTATTATTACCCCACTCTTCCAGGTGATAAGCGTCCAAGCCAGGATTCAAAGCTGGGTATTTGGAACTAGAAACCACAATTTATTTTAAGTAAAATCACTTATTGTCTCCAGATCTACATCTGTAATGAAACCTGATACCGAAAACATGAAGAATTCTCCATTTAAATAAAACTTTATGCTAAATATGGTATATAGAATATTGTTAGATACCATGGTGTGATGTCAAACATTGTGATTTTGTTTTCATACTATTAAATACAAAAAAGAAAGAGAAAGGAATCAGGATTTCAAAATTCAAAAGGCAATTTGTTAGGTGCTTGGGAACACATGCAGTAGAGGAAAAAGTGTTGCCTGGAACCACTAGAAAGTTTTGACTTGTAGCGGGTTCTGTCTTTTTCAGCACATGTATTGTGGGTTTTATTGACCAATACACTATCTGTTTTGGAGCCAAATGCCACGTAGGAGCCTTCCATAGTTAGAATTTTTAGATATTTCAGTATTATTATGTGCATCACTGCAGATTCACATTGTGTGTATTCATACCAGTTCATTGAGGATATATATATATATATATTCACTTTTATTATTTTTTCCTCAAAGATGGCAATAAATAATTATTTTTTTACAATAACTTTCTTATAACCAACCTTGCTAGAAAACAATGATTCTATTTGATTGGGTGTGCTTGTATTCATAATTACAAACTCAAAATTCTCAAGATTATTCTGAATTATCAAGCCTCATTACACTGCTTATACTAAAGACTTAACTTATTTACATAATAGGTATGCTATTTAAAGCATATATTCCATATGTTTTAGTGAGGAAAATTCATCATGTTTTGAAAATATTTCAAAAGTGATCTCACTGTCTGTATTTTTCTTTTACGAGCATCTTTTAACGTTACCAGTGAACAGATGGATGTAGAAACAATTAACAGCAGAAAAGAACAGACAGAATCTGAATTGAAGGATTTAAACCAGCAGGTAAAGATGGATTCATGGTTTACCAAGGCTCGATCCATAGTCTGAAACAGCAGGTGGAAAGAAGACATGATTCAGGAGAAGGGGATATTTTTATTTTAAAGAAGTGGTCAATCAATCACACTGAGAAGTATCTTTGAATTAATGAAGAACACATACTTCACTGACTTATTTAAGAGAATCAGTTGGCGTGTTTTTAGTTTCTGTTTTGCTTTCCTTTCCCCTCTTCCTAGAAGCATGAAAATCCAATTCTTTTTAACCCTGCTGATTTTTTGACATTTTCCATTTGGCAAAAAAAGGAATTTCTCTCCCTCTCTGGTATTTCTAATGGACCTGAAACCCGTGTGATTACATGGCTTCCTTCTTCACACTAGGCTTGGCATCAATAATGCTTTCAGAAATAATGTGTAGATCTCCTTAGATCAAGTGCTAATTTCTGCAAATCCTGGCTAAAAAGGTGTTATTCTTGGCCTCCCTTATTCAACCTGAGATCTAAGAAGAAAATACTTTTGCTGCTTATGTTTTTGCCTTTACATTATTCAGAAAATTAAAATTATGTTAATGGAATGTCAAGATCAAGTTATAAGATTTTCTTCTTTGGGGGGCACAACTTCCATTGGCTTAGAACAAACAGGCCATGTTTCAAGGTACCTAACCAGACTGCCTAGAAAAATCATCCAGGAAACTTTGAAACTAAAAAATATCAGTACCCACAAAGCAGCTTCAGAAAGGCTCAGTCAAGAGTTCTGGACTAGCACCTGGTATCGAATATTTTTAAATTTCTCCAGGTTAATACTAATGTACAATCAGGAGTTAAACCATTTGTTTACTCTACCTAACATTCATATAATTGAAAAGTTAAAAAAAAAAAAAAGGCATTGATGAAATTGATGTTTTGAGGTGAAGTCACAAGAAATATCTTCATTTAAATAAAAGTTGTTTACCAGGTTAATACAGTCATGCTGGTTTAACATTTCATGCTTAACAAAATTCGACTTCATGGCCAGAGTTTAAAGTCAGTTCTGGAAAAGTAATCCTTTCTGTTAAATCCCACAACCAATTTATCAGTAAGTCAAAATATTCAGAGAGCTTGATCTCTTCTTACTGACCCCACTCCAACCACACTTACCTAAGCACCATTCTATCTTACAATCCAGGTCTGCTAACTGGTCATTGCCCTTTCTTTCTTAAATGTCACCTTCTCAATGATATCTATCCCAATCACCCTGTTTAAATCATAGCTGCCATCCCAGCACTCCTTAAGTTGCTCTCCTTTTTCTTTTTCTACAACCCTTAAATTTTGAAAACTACATAATAAGATAATTTATCATTTTTATTGTATAGCGTTTCCTCCTTTTAGACTGTGAGTTCCATAAAAGCAGAGTCCTTTACCTATTTCCTTTAGTGATCTATTTTAATGACCTGAATGTGTGTGTCACACAACACTAGTAAATACCTGTTGAATGCATAATGTGTGTAAAGTGACTAAATAAATAACAAACACCAACCCTGTGGGATTATGCTTTTTAATTGTAATTGATAATATCTTTACAATATGATAATATCATATTTTTGTAGAACTGTTATTATATTTCTAATTAGTTCTTCATGTCAAATGTTATGTACTGTTTTGAGGGCTTCAACATCCTGGCAGCCCCTCCAGGCCCTCAGATAATTTTCACACAGGGACACAGATATACAAAATAATTTATTAAAATATTAGGAAGGCTTTTCCATAAAACTATTCCCCATCCCTAAAATCATTATCATATCATTCATGTAGATACAACTTTCTACTTCATCTTCATATTATTGTGTAAAATGAACCACTTCCATTACATATCAAGCAACTTAATTGTCTTCCTATTATTCTTCATCAGGATATTGGCATTAGGATACTTTATCAGGGCTTTAAGTGATTTCTATATTGGTAATTTCACCAATTAAAGAGATTCAATAATATACCTAACTTGATTCAAAAGCTTGTGAAAGAAGCTAACTTCAAACACAAATAAGTGCTGCATCTCTTCTCCTTCCTAATAGTAAATGTAATTCCTTTGTTTTGGGCTGATGTTTCTCACTTGTCATTTTATTAATTCAGCAAATACTTTGTATTGCCTGTCTCTGTTCTAGGAACTTAAGTTTACAATGAACAAATCACACAATGATCCCTCCTTGTGAGCTCACACTCTCATCTTTTGATTCAGTGACAACTTGACAATTGGTTTCATCCAAGTGCTAAATATACCTAGTCTATGCAAATCTTGAGGGGCTTCCCTGGTGGCTTAGCCACAAAGAATCCACCTGCCAATATAGGAGACATGGGTTTGAACCCTGGGTCAGGAAGATCCCCTAGAGTAGGAAATGGCAACCCACTTCAGTATTCTTGCCTGGAGAATTCCAGGAGAGAGGAGCCTGGTGGGCTACAGTCCGTGGTGTCACAAAGAGTCGGACTAGACTCAGCTACTAAGCACACACACGCACATGCAAATCTTGATCAGATGCATCATTAAAGATATGTGGACACATTTTAAAATAAAGAATATCAAATGCAAATACCAGCCTCCTGCTAATGAACATACTTGCTCTGACTTGGATTCTATTGCCCTGAGAATTACAAAGCTTGTCAGTGTTGGAGACATCAGACCTGCAAATCCATCTTTCAACTCCATCACTTCCTGCTCATGTGACCTGGAAAATGCTACTTCAGTTATGTACCTCTCACAGTTTCTATATCTACCAAATGCAAATAGCACTACACAGAGTTGTATCAAAATCCTATAAAGCTGCATCAGTTTACATTCCCACCAACAGTGTATGAAAGATGCTCAGTCCTGTCCAACTCTTTGTGACCCCATGGAATTCTCTAGGCCAGAATACTGGAATGGGTAGACTTTCCCTTCTCCATGGGATCTTCCCAACTCAGGGATCAAACCCAGGTCTCCACATTGCAGGTGGATTCTTTACCAGCTGAGCCACAAGGGAAGCCCCAACAGTGTATGAGGGTTCCCTTTTCTCCACATCGTCTCCAATATTTATTGTTTGTAGATTTTTTGATGGTGGTCATTCTGTCTTGTGTGATGTGATACTGTATTTGATTTGGTCATAAATTCTCTCTAGAGTAGAGGGTATAGAATTTCAACCCTAAGAAGGAGACCAGTTGCATCAGAGATAATGTTCTTTGCTGGGCTTCCCAGGTGGCTCAGCTGGTAAAGAATCTGCCTGCAATGTGGGAGACCTGGGTTCCATCCCTGGGTTGGGAAGATCCCCTAGAAAAGGGAACGGCTACCCAGTCCAGATTTGATTTGTACTTTTCTAATAAATAGTGACGTTGAGCATCTAGAACTCTACTCAATGCTCTGTGGTGACCTAAATGGAAAGGAAACCTCCAAAAGAGGGGATATATGTATGCATATGGCTGATTCACTTCACTCTATAGCAGAAACTGACAATATTGCAAAGCAACTATACCCCAATAAAAATTGTTAGAAAAATCCTGTAAAGAATCTACAATATTAACCAATAGTAAGTATTCACCAAATTATAGTTATGGTTAAGTTACATATAGCAAAGGAGAAAAAAAGAACCCAATACTCTCTAGTAACATCAGGAAATTGAAAAAAACAATTCTTGAAAATAAAGACCCTGCAAGAGTACTTTACTAGCAAAGAAAGTGAAAGCTGCTCAGTCATGTCTGACTCTTTGCAACCCCATGGACTATACAGTCCCTACAGTCCACAGAATTCTCCAGGCTAGAATACTGGAGTGAGTAGCCATTCCCTTTTCCAGGGGATCTTCCCAACCCAGGGATGGAACCCAGGTCTCTCATATTGCAGGCAGATTCTTTACCAGCTGAGCCACCTAGGAAGCCCAGCAAAGAACATTATCTCTGATGCAACTGGTCTCCTTCTTAGGGTTGAAATTCTATATTCTCTACTCTAGAGAGAATTTATGACCAAATCAAATCAGGATAAATTCCCTTACTCTGGTCCTATATGAACTAGTGTTTTCCCTTCCCTACTTGTCACAGTCATAATTACATGACTCACATTGGACTCTACCACTTTACTGCAAGCTGCAAGACAGCAGGAGATGGGTCTTAGCATTCCATACCATAGTCTCCTTCCTACTGAATGCCTAGCACACAGGGCACGAGACACAGTTAGGTACATGATGACATTTGTATTTAACTGTAATGCAATCTCACAGTTCCCTGTTGGTCCAGTGGCTAGGATTTGGCCACTGTGGCCTGGGTTCAATACCCAGTCAGGGGAGGAGGAGCCAAGATGGCGGAGGAGTAGGACGGGGAGAACACTTTCTCCCCCACAAATTCATCAAAAGAGCATTTAAACGTCGAGTAAATTCCACAAAACAACTTCTGAATGCCGGCAGAGGACATCAGGCACCCAGAAAAGCAGCCCAACTCTTCGAAAGGAGGTAGGAAAAAATATAAAAGACAAAAAAAGAGACAAAAGAGGGAGGGACGGAGTTCCGTCCCGGGAAGGGAGTCTTAAAAAGAGAGAAGTTTCCAAACACCAGGAAACCCTCTCACTGCCGAATCTGTGCCGAGCTTTGGAAGCACAGAGGGCAACATAAAAGGGAGGGGAAAAAAAAATAAACAATTAAAAATCGCGGATTGTGAGCCCTACGGTAACTCCCCCAGCGGAGAAGCAGCGCAGACGCCTGCACACGGCATTAGCAAGCGGGGGCTGGGCAGGGAAGTGCGGCGCGGGCTGTGTCCCTTAGAGTAAGAATAGGGCCGAATGTCCTGAGCGCGATCTGAGCGAAATAATTTGGGCTAGCAAACCAGACTGTGGGATATCTACCACGCGAAAAGCCAGCCCTAACCTAAGACACCGCCAGGCCCGCGCACAGAACAAAGGACTGAACAGAGATAGCCGGCTGCAGACCTTCCCCCTCCGGTGACAAGCAGCCAGAGCCGGAAGGGGGCAATCGCAGCCCCAGAGAGACACTATCTATAAAACTGTAAGCAGGCTTCTTTGCTAACTAAAACTTCTTGGGGGTCTGGATGGTCAACATCTGCCTGAGAAGGTGCGCCGGTTTTACACCCAGATAACCAAGTGGCGGGGAGGCGATAAGTCGCAGCATTGGCGCCCGCCAAACACCTCATCACCTGAGCTGCTAGGATCTGGGAAGAACACAAAACGCAGGCCCAACCCAGTCTGCGCCTCTGAGGACTACCCGAGTGCCTGAACCTGAGCAGCTTGGACCTGGGAGCTCAGCCCAGGGCCGGCCTCTGATTGTTCCTGGCAGAACAACCTAGAGCCCGAGCAGTGTGGGCAGGGAGGCTACACGCCCCTGAGTGGGGGCAGACCCAGTGTGGCTGAGGCACTGTGAGCGCACGCCAGGGTTATCTGTTTGCAGCATCCCTCCCTCCCTCCCCACAGCGCGGCTGAACAAGTGAGCCTAAATTTAAAAAAAAAAAAAAATAGTGTCCTCAACCATCCCCTTTGTGTCAGGGCGGGAACCAGACACTGAAGAGACCAGCAAACAGAAGAAGCTATAACAGAGGGAAATGCCTTGGAAGCTACAGGCCATAGATTAAAACCCTGTGGTTACTACGGATTACATAGGAAGGGGCCTATAGATCTTGAGAAATATAAGTCGGACTAAGGAACTGCCAAAAATGAACTGAACCCACAATACTCACAACAAAACCAGAGAAAGACCTAGATATATTTTTACTATTTTTACGATCAATCTTTCTTTCTTTTTTTTTTAATTAAAAAAAATTTTTTAAGTCCTCTATTGTCCTTTAATTTTCACTTTTATAACTATTACTTTGCAAAAAAAAAAAAAAAAAAGACCCTATTTTTTTTTTCTTCTTCAGCAAACTTCATATATATATTTTATAATTTTTTGACCGTGGTTTTTTTTTGTCTTCTTTTTTCTTTTTCTTCTTTTCTTTAACATTGTATTTTTGAAATTCCAAACTCTACTCTAGATTTTTAATTTTAGCCTTTTGATATATGTTATCAATTTTGTACCTATAGTTTTTTTCATAATTTCTGTGACTTTTTTTTTCCTCTGTTTCTTTCTCTTCTTCTTTTATATAACATCGTATATCTGCAATTCCAAACTCTACTCAAGATTTTTAACTTATGCTTTTTGGTATTTGATATCAATTTTGTACCTGTATTTTCTTTATAATTTTTGTGACATTGTTTTTGTTGGTTTGTTTGTTTTCTCTCTTTATTTTTCTTCTTCTTCTTCTTCTTCTTTTTTTTTTTTTTTAACGTTGTATTTTTGAAATTCCAAACTCTACTCTAGATTTTTAATTTTTGCTTTTTGGTATTAGTTATCAATTTTGTACCTGTAGTTTCTTTATTACTTTCACGACCTTGTTTGTTTTTCTTTGTTAGTTTTTTCTCTCTTTCTTTTCCTTCTTCTTTTCATTAACATCGCATTTTTGAAATTCCAAACTCTACTCTAGATTTCTAATTTTTGTTTTTATGTATTTGTTACCAATTTTGTACCTTTAAGAACCCAATCTTCAGGACCCATTTTTCACTAGTGTACGAGATTACTGGCTTGACTGCTCTCTCTCCCTTTGGACTCTCCATTTTCTCCACCAGGTCACCTGTATCTCCTCCCTAACCCCTCTCTACTCTACCCAACTCTGTGAATTTCTGTGTGTTCCAGACGGTGGAGAACACTTAAGGAACTGATTACTGGCTGGATCTGTCTCCCTCCTTTTCATTTCCCCCTTTTATCCTTCTGGCCACCTCTCTCCTGCCTCCTTCTTCTCTTCCCTGTATAACTCCGTGAACATCTCTGAGCGGTCCAGTTGTGGAGTGCACATAAGGAAGTGACTACTGGCTAGCCCACTCTCTCCACTATTGATTCCACCTCATCTCATTTGGGTCAACTCTAACTCCCTCCTCCCTCTTCTCTTCTCCATATAACGCTGTGAACCTCTCTGAGTGACCCTCACAGTAGAGAAACTTTTCATCTTTAACGTAGAGGTTTTATCAGTGGTGCTGTATAGAAGGAGAAGTTTTGAAACTACTGTAAAATTAAGGCCGATAACTGGAAGTAGGAGGCTTAAGTCCAAACCCTGACTCCAGGGAACTCCTGACTCCAAGGAACATTAATTGACAGGAGCTCATCAAACGCCTCCATACCGACACTGAAACCAAGCACCACACAAGGGCCAACAAGTTCCAGGGCAAGACATACCAAGCAAATTCTCCAGCAACAAAGGAACACAGCCCTGAGCTTCAAGATACAGGCTGCCCAAAGTCACCCCAAAACCATAGACATCTCATAACTCATTACTGGACATTTCATTACACTCCAGAGAGAAGAAATACAGCTCCATCCACCAGAACATCGACACAAGCTTCCCTAACCAGGAAACCTTGACAAGCCACCTGTACAAACCCACACACAGCGAGGAAACGCCACAATAAAGAGAACTCCACAAACTGCCAGAATACAGAAAGGACACCCCAAACTCAGCAATTTAAACAAGATGAAGAGACAGAGGAATACCCAGCAGATAAAGGAACAGGATAAATGCCCACCAAACCAAACAAAAGAGGAAGAGATAGGGAATCTACCTGATAAAGAATTCCGAATAATGATAGTGAAATTGATCCAAAATCTTGAAATTAAAATGGAATCACAGATAAATAGCCTGGAGGCAAGGATTGAGAAGATGCAAGCAAGGTTTAACAAGGACTTAGAAGAAATAAAAAAGAGTCAATATGTAATGAATAATGCAATAAGTGAAATTAAAAACACTCTGGAGGCAACAAATAGTAGAATAACAGAGGCAGAAGATAGGATTAGTGAATTAGAAGATAGAATGGTAGAAATAAATGAATCAGAGAGGATAAAAGAAAAACGAATTAAAAGAAATGAGGACAATCTCAGAGACCTCCAGGACAATATTAAACGCTACAACATTCGAATCATAGGGGTCCCAGAAGAAGAAGACAAAAAGAAAGACCATGAGAAAATACTTGAGGAGATAATAGTTGAAAACTTCCCTAAAATGGGGAAGGAAATAATCACCCAAGTCCAAGAAACCCAGAGAGTCCCAAACAGGATAAACCCAAGGCGAAACACCCCAAGACACATAGTAATCAAATTAACAGAGATCAAACACAAAGAATAAATATTAAAAGCAGCAAGGGAAAAACAACAAATAACACACAAGGGAATTCCCATAAGGATAACAGCTGATCTTTCAATAGAAACTCTTCAAGCCAGGAGGGAATGGCAAGACATACTTAAAATGATGAAAGAAAATAACCTACAGCCCAGATTATTGTACCCAGCAAGGATCTCATTCAAGTATGAAGGAGAAATCAAAAGCTTTTCAGACAAGCAAAAGCTGAGAGAATTCTGCACCACCAAACCAGCTCTCCAACAAATACTAAAGGATATTCTCTAGACAGGAAACACAAAAATTGTGTATAAATTCGAACCCAAAACAATAAAGTAAATGGCAACGGGGTCATACTTATCAGTAATTACCTTAAACGTAAATGGGTTGAATGCCCCAACCAAAAGACAAAGACTGGCTGAATGGATACAAAAACAAGACCCCTGCATATGCTGTCTACAAGAGACCCACCTCAAAACAGGGGACACATACAGACTGAAAGTGAAGGGCTGGAAAAAGATTTTCCATGCAAATAGGGACCAAAAGAAAGCAGGAGTAGCAATACTCATATCAGATAAAATAGACTTTAAAACAAAGACTGTGAAAAGAGACAAAGATGGTCACTACATAATGATCAAAGGATCAATCCAAGAAGAAGATATAACAATTATAAATATATATGCACCCAACACGGGAACACCGCAGTATGTAAGACAAATGCTAACAAGTATGAAAGAAGAAATTAACAATAACACAATAATAGTGGGAGACTTTAATACCCCACTCACACCTATGGATAGATCAACTAAACAGAAAATTAACAAGGAAACACAAACTTTAAATGATACAATAGACCAGTTAGACCTAATTGATATCTATAGGACATTTCATCCCAAAACAATGAATTTCACCTTCTTCTCAAGCGCACATGGAACCTTCTCCAGGATAGATCACATCCTGGGCCATAAAGCTAGCCTTGGTAAATTCAAAAAAATAGAAATCATTCCAAGCATCTTTTCTGACCACAATGCAGTAAGATTAGATCTCAATTACAGGAGAAAAACTATTAAAAAATCCAACATATGGAGGCTGAACAACACGCTGCTGAATAACCAACAAATCACAGAAGAAATCAAAAAAGAAATCAAAATTTGCATAGAAACGAATGAAAATGAAAACACAACAACCCAAAACCTGTGGGACACGGTAAAAGCAGTCCTAAGGGGAAAGTTCATAGCAATACAGGCACACCTCAAGAAACAAGAAAAAAGTCAAATAAATAACCTAACTCTACACCTAAAGCAACTAGAAAAGGAAGAAATGAAGAACCCCAGGGTTAGTAGAAGGAAAGAAATCTTAAAAATTAGAGCAGAAATAAATGCAAAAGAAACAAAAGAGACCATAGCAAAAATCAACAAAACCAAAAGCTGGTTCTTTGAAAGGATAAATAAAATTGACAAACCATTAGCCAGACTCATCAAGAAACAAAGGGAGAAAAATCAAATCAATAAAATTAGAAATGAAAATGGAGAGATCACAACAGACAACACAGAAATACAAAGGATCATAAGAGAGTACTATCAACAATTATATGCCAATAAAATGGACAACGAGGAAGAAATGGACAAATTCTTAGAAAAGTACAACTTTCCAAAACTCCATCAGGAAGAAATAGAAAAGCTTAACAGACCCATCACAAGCACGGAGATTGAAACTGTAATCAAAAATCTTCCAGCAAACAAAAGCCCAGGTCCAGACGGCTTCACAGCTGAATTCTACCAAAAATTTAGAGAAGAGCTAACACCTATCCTGCTCAAACTCTTCCAGAAAATTGCAGAGGATGGTAAACTTCCAAACTCATTCTATGAGGCCACCATCACCCTAATACCAAAACCTGACAAAGATGCCACAAAAAAAGAAAACTACAGGCCAATATCACTGATGAACATAGATGCAAAAATCCTTAACAAAATTCTAGCAATCAGAATCCAACAACACATTAAAAAGATCATACACCATGACCAAGTGGGCTTTATCCCAGGGATGCAAGGATTCTTCAATATCCGCAAATCAATCAATGTAATACACCACATTAACAAATTGAAAAATAAAAACCATATGATTATCTCAATAGATGCAGAGAAAGCCTTTGACAAAATTCAACATCCATTTATGATAAAAACTCTCCAGAAAGCAGGAATAGAAGGAACATACCTCAACATAATAAAAGCTATATATGACAAACCCACAGCAAACATTATCCTCAATGGTGAAAAATTGAAAGCATTTCCTCTAAAGTCAGGAACAAGACAAGGGTGCCCACTTTCACCATTACTATTCAACATAGTTTTGGAAGTTTTGGCCACAGCAATCAGAACAGAAAAAGAAATAAAAGGAATCCAAATTGGAAAAGAAGAAGTAAAGCTCTCACTGTTTGCAGATGACATGATCCTCTACATAGAAAACCCTAAAGACTCCACCAGAAAATTACTAGAACTAATCAATGACTATAGTAAAGTTGCAGGACATAAAATCAACACACAGAAATCCCTTGCATTCCTATACACTAATAATGAGCAAACAGAAAAAGAAATTAAGGAAACAATTCCATTCACCATTGCAACGGAAAGAATAAAATACTTAGGAATATATCTACCTAAAGAATCTAAAGACCTATATATAGAAAACTATAAAACACTAGTGAAAGAAATCAAAGAGGACACTAACAGATGGAGAAATATACCATGTTCATGGATTGGAAGAATCAATGTAGTGAAAATGAGTATACTACCCAAAGCAATCTATAGATTCAATGCAATCCCTATCAAGCTACCAACAGCATTCTTCACAGAGCTAGAACAAATAATTTCACAATTTGTATGGAAAAACAAAAAACCTCGAATAGCCAAAGCGATCTTGAGAAAGAAGAATGGAACTGGAGGAATCAACCTACCTGACTTCAGGCTCTACTACAAAGCCACAGTTATCAAGACAGTATGGTACTGGCACAAAGACAGAAATATAGATCAATGGAACAAAATAGAAAGCCCAGAGATAAATCCATGCACATATGGACACCTTATCTTTGACAAAGGAGGCAAGAATATACAATGGATTAAAGACAATCTCTTTAACAAGTGGTGCTGGGAACTCTGGTCAACCACTTGTAAAAGAATGAAACTAGAACACTTTCTAACACCATACACAAAAATAAACTCAAAATGGATTAAAGATCTAAACGTAAGACCAGAAACTATAAAACTCCTAGAGGAGAACATAGGCAAAACACTCTCTGACATACATCACAGCAGGATCCTCTATGACCCACCTCCCAGAATATTGGAAATAAAAGCAAAAATAAACAAATGGGACCTAATTAACCTTAAAAGCTTCTGCACATCAAAGGAAACTATTAGCAAGGTGAAAAGACAGCCTTCAGAATGGGAGAAGATAATAGCAAATGAAGCAACTGACAAACAACTAATCTCGAGAATATACAAGCAACTCCTACAGCTCAACTCCAGAAAAATAAATGACCCAATCAAAAAATGGGCCAAAGAACTAAATAGACATTTCTCCAAAAAAGACATACAGATGGCTAACAAACACATGAAAAGATGCTCAACATCACTCATTATCAGAGAAATGCAAATCAAAACCACTATGAGGTACCATTTCACACCAGTCAGAATGGCTGCGATCCAAAAGTCTACATGTAATAAATGCTGGAGAGGGTGTGGAGAAAAGGGAACCCTCTTACACTGTTGGTGGGAATGCAAACTAGTACAGCCACTATGGAGAACAGTGTGGAGATTCCTTAAAAAACTGGAAATAGACATGCCTTATGATCCAGCAATCCCACTGCTGGGCATACACACTGAGAAAACCAGAAGGGAAAGAGACACGTGTACCCCAATGTTCATCGCAGCACTGTTTATAATAGCCAGGACATGGAAGCAACCTAGATGTCCATCAGCAGATGAATGGATAAGAAAGCTGTGGTACATATACACAATGGAGTATTATTCAGCCATTAAAAAGAATACATTTGAATCAGTTCTAATGAGGTGGATGAAACTGGAGCCTATTATACAGAGTGAAGTAAGCCAGAAAGAAAAACACCAATACAGTATACTAACGCATATATATGGAATTTAGAAAGATGGTAACAATAACCCTGTGTACGAGACAGCAAAAGAGACACTGATGTATAGAACAGTCTTATGGACTCTGTGGGAGAGGGAGAGGGTGGGAAGGTTTGGGAGAATGGCATTGAAACATGTAAAATATCATGTATGAAATGAGTTGCCAGTCCAGGTTCGATGCACGATACTGGATGCTTGGGGCTGGTGCACTGGGACGACCCAGAGGGATGGAATGGGGAGGGAGGAGGGAGGAGGGTTCAGGATGGGGAACACACGTATACCTGTGGCGGATTCATTTTGATATTTGGCAAATCTAATACAGTTATGTAAAGTTTAAAAATAAAATAAAATTTAAAAAAAAAAAAATACCCAGTCAGGGAAGGAGTGTTTTTGGCAGCTTCCCAAATGGTGCAAGTGGTAAAGAACCCGCCTGCCCAGGAAGGAGATATAAGAGATGCAGGTTTGATCCCTGGGTTGGAAAAATCCCCTGGAGGAGAGCATGGCAACCCACTCTAGTATTCTCACCTGGACAATCCCACGGACAGAGGAGCCTGGTGGGCTACAGTCCATAGGGTCACAAAGAGTTGGACATGACTGAAGCAACTTAGCATGTAGTCCAATTAGTGAGAAGTTTGTAATTTGCCTCATAGAAGGTCTGTTTAAATTTTTTTCAGTGTAGCTAAGTCATGTTTAAAAAATGTAGGTGCCAATATCCTGAGAAACAAAGAAGATCCCTTGTAATAGCTTTTATTTTTATCCATAAACTTGTCTTATCTGTTCTGATTTTTATTGGTTTTCTTACTTTCATTTCATTTTTCAGAGAATTGCCTCCCTAGAAACTATTATTCCCAGAAATACTGAAGAGCATTCTGCATCAGCTGAGAAAAATGAAACTGGTATTCCTAAAGAGAAAAGCCAGGTACCATCACAGGGGGATTCAGATCAGATCAGTCGCTCAGTCGTGTCCGAGTCTTTGCGACCCCATGAATCGCAGCATGCCAGGCCTCCCTGTCCATCACCAACTCCCGGAGTTCACCCAGACTCACGTCCATCGAGTCAGTGATGCCATCCAGCCATCTCATCCTCTGTCGTCCCCTTCTCCTCTTGCCCCCAATCCCTCCCAGCATCAGAGTCTTTTCCAATGAGTCAACTCTTTGCATGAGGTGGCCAAAGTACTGGAGTTTCAGCTTAACATCATTCCTTCCAAAGAAATCCCAGGGCTGATCTCCTTCAGAATGGACTGATTGGATCTCCTTGCAGTCCAAGGGACTCTCAAGAGTCTTCTCCAACACCACAGTTCAAAAGCAAAGCTGAGAGGGGAAGGATGCAGCTCCCAGGGCGGCTGACCAGTCCTTTTGTGTGCCATTGTTTGGGATGTTCTAGGCCAAGTCCTTCCCTGACACACATATGTTGAACTCTCACCATGACCCTACATGGGCCTCCTATTAGTGCTTCCATTTTGTCAATGAAGAAACATGTCTCAGTTGAAGTTTCGAATTCTCAGAGGCAGATGCTGGTTAGAAGACAAGATGGGTTTTCAGCCCAGGACTCCCAGACCCCTCGTCATGACAGTCCTGAATGTCTCATGAATGTCCTTTTGTAATCTTGATCCTGGGTTCAAATAAGAACAGTTTTACCTATACTACAAACAAAAAATAGACTTATGACTTAATCAAAAGCTAAACAATGGGTATATTTTTTTCCAATTTGCAAAGAGAAAAGAAAAAAAAAATTACAGAGAACTATTTCATAACTACACCTTAGTTTCAGAGAGAAATTTCTTTTTCCAAAATAGTAATGTTGGGAAACCTCATCTCTACAATTAGAAGGAAAAAATATATCCTACAGTATTATAAATTAACATTCAGTAGTGAGCTTGCTTAGGACTTTCTGAGACATAGAAGAAAATAAAATTGCATAGGAAAAATGACTTTTAGCAGTTGACATCTGGGCAATACTTCCACGTTGTTTGCAGTATCTTTCTGTCATGTGCTGCTGCTACTACTGTGTGTGCTCACTCTTGTCTGACTCTGTGATCCCAGGGACTGGAGCCAGCCAGGTTCCCCTGGCCATAGGACTTCCCAGGCAAGAATTCTGGAGTGAGTTGCCATTTCCTACTCCAGGGGATCTTCCCGACCCAGTGGTCGAACCTGTGTCTCCTGCATTTCCTGCACTGGCAGACAGATTCTTTATCACTGTGCCACCTGAGAAACCCCTCTATCGTGTACACAGACAAATAATTGGTGATAAAAACTAACATAGGTACTTTCATATATTCAGTGTTGCAACTGATACACTAATAAAAATGCTAGATTAAGTTGAATGCAGTGAAAAGCTTCTAGCCAATTTCCTGGATGGTGTGAAAAGTGCTAGAAAAAGTTGACTATTGAATTATATAAAGTCTCTAGTTTTAATGACTTCGCAACAATTTGCAAATTATAATTTTAGGTATTATCAGTTCTTACGACTGTAGTAAAGGGATGTTATGTTACATTAACCCTCATGTTCTTGGGGAATAAACTGAAACACGAGCTTATCTAAAACACGACTTATCTAAAGTGACTCCAATTGCCAATAGGGCCAGAAATGGGAAAAATATTCCTTTTTGTACAATGTACCCCACATTCCTATCCATCACATGCATATCAAAACCTTTGCTTCTCATCACTATACTACCAGGAGTTTCTGGCTATTGAAAGTGTGGTTAAATGGTACTATCAAAAAATAGATAGGTTGACATTTTCTTTAAAGAGTGGGGTGACATCAAATACATGAAAAAATCTAGGGAAATAGTAAAACAATGGAACTCTGAGAAGAAAGAAGAAGGAATATTATTCTTTCAAAAATGGTGCTGCAGTCATCCTTCAGAGTAGCAGTTTCCATTTCCTTAAAAGCTATGGTCTGTCCTCAAATATTTTATTTGCAATGACCTTCAACATGAGAATTATTAATTTACACCACATTGCTACAGGTAAATGCTGAAAATTAATTTCTTGAAGATGTAGTATCAAGCATAATAAAGCAACACATTCATAAGCTATGTTTTTGCTCAGCTTTTATATAGTACTACTGATCTGAATCTTGCTTCATCACTTCACATCATTTTGTAAATCAGTTGGATACATTCAGTTTATGTGGTGGTGTGTGTGTGTGTGTGTGTGTGTGTGTGCATGTGCATGTGTGTGTATGTGTATGTTTTCCAGAACACCACAGCCCAGTTCTAACCTTGGCTGTCCTAATGTTCTTTCTTTTGGATGTACTTTAGATTAAAACAATTAATTGCAAAGCACAAACATGGATTGCCAGTAAAGTTGACCTTTCTTTAATACTGGATTACAACCTGTTTCTATAAAAATGAGTATTGCTGTCCTAAATCTTGGTTCCAAGAACCAGATGCTTCCTTCGCTTATTACTGGTTAAGTGAAGTGAAGTGAAAGTCACTCAGTCGTGTCCGACTTTTTGCAGCTCCATGGACTATACAGTCCATGGAATCCTTTAGGCCAGAATACTGGAGTGGGTAGCCTTTCCCTTCTCCAGCGGATCTTCCTGACCTAGGAATTGAACCAGTCTCCTGCATTGCAGGCAGATTCTTTACCAACTGAGCTATCAGAGAAGCCCATTACTGGTTAAGACAACATTTAATTGGGCATTTAGAGGGCTGGATTAAAGAGTCTCTATTGGTGCAGAATATCTTTATGCTACTACTGCTTCAGGTTTCCATGGAAGAAAACAGGCACCGACGAAATAACAAGTTATGGGTATTCATGAAGAAGGTCGTTCTACACAGACACAAGATGTTCGACTCTGCCAGTTCATGTGGTCCGGCTGACTGTGCTTAGAATCAGGTGGCCTCGACCCTTGATTTCTCAGAGAACGCTAAGCAGGGTTGATGCCTGGTTTGAAGGGCTGACAGCAGTTCGGCCGGGTTCCTGCTCCCCAGTCTCTGCTGCCGGCTGCATGCCTGTGCTCCTGCCAGCCCCACGCTCACCGCTGCCGCCTGCTGGCGCTTCCAGCTGTCGCACGCCAGGGCCTCTGCCGACTCACAGCGTCCCTCCCTGCCACATGGCAGCCACTGCACCCCTGTGACAGCCCTGCCGTCACATGCAGAAAATCAGTCGACGGGTTGCCGAAAATTCACTTTCCCACAGAGCCTCCTTCCCTGAGCTCCTTTCTTGAGTAAGATGTGGTTTCCTTTTCTCCTTGGAGACAGTGAGCATATTTCATGGAAAGGGATTCTTTGGCTGCTGCGGGTACACTGTCTGAGATGCTCGCGAAACATATTTGCTTCTCACACATTTACCACAATTTTCTTGCACTTAATAAGGTCACTGGGCAGAAACAACTAAATTTGAAATCCGGAATCCAGATTTGAAGAAAGGAAATGAACTTTAAATAATCTTCTCCTAATGTATACACAAAGTCATAAATTAACAAGAGAAACTTCAGAATTCATAGCTTCCACACTTTTCATCTCCCCAGTATATATTAGTTTGGGCAGAATTCTCAGTCTTGAACAAACTGCTACCTAAAAATCTATACATTCTTTTAAAATAGTGGTCAAATACCTACTGTGCTCTAAGGTATTAGAACAGATGAAGAGATATAAAAATGGGTTCCAAAAATATGGTTTCTGTTCATAAGTAATTTTGAATATGTTTGGGGATCCCAACAACATTATACAGAGTATTTGCAACATGAAAAAGTCAGCTGTCATTTAACTACACAGTGTATACCATGGCCTATGTGCACATACAGCGCCAGGGGTTTAGGGGAAGGTGGACGACAGAGGAGGAGATGGCTGGATGGCATCACCGACTCAATGGACATGAGTCTGGGTGAACTCCGGGAGTTGGTGATGGACAGGGAGGCCTGGCGTGCTGCGATTCATGGAGTCGCAAAGACTCAGACATGACTGAGCGACTGAACTGAACTGAACTGGTTTCTACACTGAATTGTGAAAGCTTCTGAAGGAAATGGACCTTGAGTTGGGATGAATTGACTAGATTAGTGAATCTGTGGTAGACAATGCTGTGCCCAGGTTGTTAAACCTCTTGAATACCCAGGTTATGGACCCTGGATTTTAGGATATCAGCGATGGGGAGTGATTAAAAGTGTCCTGGGTAGAAAAGTAACATGATAAACTTTGGAACAGGTTGAACTATATGCATTTCCCCCTTTTTTTCCAAGTCAAAAGCATTCAGTATCTGTGCTTTCTTAATGTTCAACCTAATATAAAAGACAAGATGAAGAGAAAAGAACAGAGAAATTGTCTTCTCAATAACACATTTTTGCTCTATCAACACATTTGCCAAATTACTCCCTTTACCAGTGTCTACTTTCTAAAACAAAGAGATGAAAAGAATAAGAAAAATAAAAAAAAAAAGATTAGAAGATAGAACCAAAGAAGGAAACGAAAAGGCAGAAAATTAAGAAAAATCATGGAGCATCTTCAACTATGTTCTTGGAAAGTTCCTAAGCAAATCTGCACAAACACTCTTGTTAGATCACAAGCAATAGAACAGCTCTGTTGAATCTATACAAGGGTACATTTTGAGTTCAACAAAATATAATTTGAAGGTTATATTTTTCCCCTTCCTTCCCCAATTAACTGTTATTTACTTTTCCTTAAAAGAAAATTCACTTTTTCAGGCTCTAAAGAAACTTGTTTTTTAATCCACCACTTTAAATTTAAAGCTATCAGAGGATATCTATTTCCTTGCATCGTATTTAGTGGAAGAATTGTATTTTCTACTAAACTTCAGATGATGCGATTGAAATACCAAATATTTGACTTCACAGAATATAAGCACACTGTCCTGCTGCCCCATAATCTCCACAGCTGGCATCATTTAACTCTTGGCCCACACTCCAGGACCTTTCACCTCCACAAGAGAATCTAAGGAGCCCAGTTCAGGCATGGTATCAGCAAAAATATTCTTATTGTTGATTATGTATAATACCATGCAGAGCCTCCTGCATGATGAACATTCCACACTGACTTCCAAATCCCCATTCATCTGGCCCACATCTTTCTGCTTCCTTCTTCTCTGCAACTATTCTTCTCCCAAAGGACATTTTCTCTGAGGCCATTACATAAAGGAATGCTACTTCCCTGTCCCTTCGCTACTTTTCTTTCTCTGAAACAGCTAGAAGGAAACATAGAGGAGATAATATAATAGTCAGTGGTAAAATTACAAAGAGAATACTAGCCTTGAGAATTGTAATAGTCATTCAGGTACTATGCAAATAAACTGGGTCTAGGCATGCTCCTGGATGGACACGCAAAGAGTGGGACATGACTGAGTGACTGAACTGAACTGAACTGAGGTACACTCCTGTCTACATTTTTACCTTGTTCTTTCACTGGCATGATGTTCTCCGTGAAATTCGGAGGCTAATAAAAACTCTCTGTTTCTTTCCTAGTAAACTACTGATTTTTCTTTGTTCTTTGACAGGAAGCCCCAATCTCAGACTCTGCAGTTCTCAGACAGAAAAGAAAACTGATGAGGGTTTGACTTGGTTAGAATAAATAAAAAGATTCATTTACAGGAGCTAAGGTCTCTGCCAATAGCCTGTATGTTAATCTTTGAATTTTTGTTGATTGGCTGTACCAGTCTTTGCTTAGAAAGACACACTTCATCTTAGATTCACTTCCCAAGGGTCAAAACTCAAGTTCCTAAAGAGTCCAGAAAGGTAATATAAATTAGTGACACAGAGTCAGGTGTAAGAAAAATAAGAAGTGACAGGAACTGTGATGATCTGAAGGGCTTGTGCCCCATCTTAAGGGGACCACACAAATAAATCAATAATTGCTTTGAAGAAGCAGGGCCAGTGTTTTCAGATCTTTTTACATTTTTGAAAATGTTTTTAATTTGAAAAATTAATTTAAAATTATTCTAAACCTTATTAAATCAAATGAAAATCTCTTTACAAATGTATCTTAAAAATATTCATTTGCATCTCACAGAATAAGGCCCAAAATTCTCAACATGGCCTTTGCTCTCCATAATCTGCCTCTGCCAACCTCTCTCATCATATTTCTTTATACACTCATTATTCATTGAGCTCTAACCCTACTTAGCATTCTTTGTAAACTCCAAGAACTCTCAACTTGGGGCCTTTGCAGTTGGAATTTTCTTTATTTGGAATTCTCTTCCCTTATCTATCTTCAACTTTTTATTTCCTTCATGACTCTGCACAAATAGCACCTTATTGGAGTGCTTTTGAGTTTTTCCTGTTAAAAATAGTGCCTTCAATTCTTACCCTAGTTTCCTTATTCTGCTTTATTTTCCTACTGAACATTTATTACTATTTGACATATTACATGACACATGCAATGAAATATAAGCAGCACAAGAACAGGTATGTAATTGCTTTTATTTTTTTGGCAAAGAAGCCAGTGCTGCTTTCTTTATATTATTGCTCTTTTGATTGCTCTAGCCAAAGCACTTTCACTAGCTCGGGATGCATTTTAGATGCAGAATAAATGTTTTTGAATAAATTTATCACATCTATCCAGATTTTATGCATATTTGCATGTATCTGACAAATTTATTTTGTGTGTGATACTCTGTGGCTCTAAGTAACATATTTCTAGAAATGCCAACCCCTCTCATCAGGTAGATTCTAAGTGAATTCCAGGGCAGTGTGACATATTAAGACCAAACCCAGTGGTTTTCAAAGTGTGTAATTTGTGAGGCTACTCTAGATAAAGATGTGAGGACAAAGTTATAAAGTGACATGAGCCAAAGGGTCCTAGATTAGGGTTTAGAAATAGAAGCCACAGAGTAGGACTTGGAAAAGCAAGGGAAAAAAAGCAAGTATAAACACTGTTTGTGCTTGTGTTAGTTACCTCCTACTCTTTGTGACACCATGAACTGCAGCCCGACAGGCTCCTTTGTCCATGGAATTATCTGGGCAAGCATACTGAACTGGGTTTGGGTGGCCCTTCCCTACCCCAGGGAATCTTCCCAACCCAGGGATCAAACCTGGGTCTCCCACATTGCAGACAGGTTCTTTACCATCTGAGTCACCAGGAAAGCCCCACTGAATGAGCCTATTTAACTCTGGCAACACAGATTGAGTCTTTCCTCTGTGAAGCTGTGTTTAATGGCCGGGTATGTGTGATCATACTACACAGCAGATAAGGTCACCACCCAATCAATATCTTTGCAGAAGAAACTCTGTCTTACAAACTTGTGTAATCTCAGTGCTTAGCAAAATATTCTACACATAGTACACACCCAATGAGCATGTAAGAAAGCTGAGAATAATAATTCTTAAGATAGGAGACCGACAGCCCCAAATTATTAAAATATGTGTGAGGTTCTCAGCAGGTGAATACTCTCAGAAATATATTCCTTTAGCAGACAAAGCACTTTGCTTCCATTCTGTTTCCCTGTTGAAGTACAAATTACTGATTGCCAGCTAAACAAACTGGAGAAACAATCTTTGTGTCTCTTTTCATGGAAACAGTTGTGAAATATGTATAGATGTCAAAGAGAAAAGAGGATTCTTCTTTGGGATCTCCCCAATAGTGACGACAACCTTTCAACATTGTGTTTATTTAGTATTCTCATATCTGTCATTTTATTTCTTTCAAAGAACACACAATCTCACCTTTACCTTGACAGGTATCTTCTTGTCTTCATGCAAATGTTATAAAAAAAACTCTTAAATTTCTCTATTGTCTCAATAGCCCAAAGAAGCTTATCGGTATCCGGGCATATTGCAACTTACATATGAGCAACTTCATCCTTACCACATTTGTAAAATTATTCAAACTACTGTTCTCCCTCATCAAAATTAAATTCTCAATGAATAAATATCTGACAATTACCATTTTAATGGATTTTGTTTACATATGTCATACACATCATAAAATCCATCCAAGGCAAATTTAGCTTTATCCAAAAGACAGTGACTGATTGGGTGGAGGCTTTTTGTGTTAAATAATATATCATTTGATGTTTATATGTCATTGATATAATATTTGGTGCTTCAAGCTTAATTTTCTGCAACCCAAGCCTTTGCAGCTCACTTGAGAGAAAATAAGTAAAATAACTTAGGAGGAGATGGGCACTTTTCCAGGGACTATCCTTGAAAGTGAATGTCACTCCATCGTGTCCAGCTCTTTGCGACCCCATGGACTATACAGCCCTTGGAATTCTCTAGGCCAGAATACTGGAGTGGATAGCCTTTCCTTTCTCCACGGGATCTTCCCAACCCAGGGATCGAACCCAGGTCTCCCAATTGCAGATGGATTCTTTATCAGCTGAGCAACAAGGGAAGCTCAAGAATACTGGAGTGGGTAGCCTATCCCTTCTCCAGCAGATTGTCCAGAAAAAAAAAATCTGTTTTTATTCCCTGCAATAGTGAATCATGGTCTAGCTTGCCCACAGCAACAAGACAGGGAAATAACAAACAGAAAACTCTGAGGGTGTTCCACTATTTCCAGTTGTTTGGTAAAAGAAAATGAGGAGAGACAAAGTAAAGACTTCTTATTTAGTAGCAACAAATGGCTTTAACACCAAGTAATAGTATATGCTTTTCACCTCCTTCTGCTTGCATTCTCTACATATTCAATCGCAGACCGTAGGCAATAGTATAGGCTGGGAAACTGTAATTTTAGATGCATGTTTTATTGTCTTATTGTAATAAGTATGTGACTCGGCTAATCTAGTTCTTTAAGCTTATTTTTGCTTAAAATGGTAACATTTCAAAATACCATGTGAAATTCGATAGTTAAATCTTGTAAGAAGTTAATCATGGGTACGAAGGATACAGGCAACTTGGCATAAACAGTGTCAGGCATCTATTAGCCTGTTCACAAATAAACGGAATATCTGGCATTGTCATTTAAAGGTAATCTAGAAAGAACTTAATAGCTTTACTCCACGTATTAGGAAAGGATGCAGAAAAAGATGCAAGCATTAAAAATAAGAGGGCTTGGCTATTAAGTTCATGGCATTTTAATCCATCTTCTTTGCCTTTTGGTTATCAAACCCCATCATGTTACTAAGAAATATAAACAGAATTGAACTGATGATAACATTTTCTCTAAGGTGTTTTCCATCCAGAACCAATGAGCTATTTCTTTTAAATCTATGGTCTTTTCACTACATGCATACAGTTTGCTATAATGAAAATAAAAGTTTTGAGAAGTCAGTCATTGTAAATATATCTGATTCATACTCTTGGTATTTTAACTACTAAGGTAAAAGTTTAAAACTTTAAGGAGATGACTGGGAAATCATATAAGTCATACCTGAACCAATCCAATGGAAACTGAGCTTTGTGTATAAGTTGTTTTCTGTTCACTTATATTGGATCTGAAATTAAATATTATTACCTTTCTCCCAAATGGCTTTCTCTCACATCTGGAATTTATTTGATGGAATAAAAGTTTCTATCTGGACATAAAAGACCAAAGTGGTGAGAAACCTCTGCAAAAGTCTAAACTGACAACATCTGAACAACCCAGACACAGCACATGCCCGGAAGAGGCCTGACACCCTACTCTGATAGAGTGGAGATTGGGCACTCAGATCACTGGGTTTGTGAATAATTGATAGGTTAGTGTAGGAATAATTAAATCCCTTCTTAACCTGAGAGGACTGGGAATAAAACTCTCCATTAGAGTATCTTCTGCTCCTTTCCATCAGGGTTATGGCATTATTAGGATTCCAATAATGTCCAATAATGTCCAACTGACATAGACAGATGGATGATGTGTTCTATTTATTCCAAAGCTGGATCTGCTTTAATGAGGTTTACTTTAAACTATATTTTTAGTTGGATATTTCTTCAATATATATTCAATACCCATAAAACATTTCAGTATCTTTGACTATATAAGATGACAATATATCTCAATGGAAATAATTTTGTTCATTTTGAAACCATCTGTTCTGTCTGAGGCGTGGTAGAAACAGAGAAATATAAACTCCTTCTCTGTATGGTTTAAGTGTCTAAAAGGGAAGACTGCTGTGCAAATTAATAATTATAAATGAATAATGTAAAGACAATCATATAAATATACAAAATTCTTGATTAATCTAGAGAAGAGAGTAAATAACTGCTCAGGAAATTAAGAAAAATGTAGAGAGCAATTGAGATTTGAGACAGGTTTAAGATTGGATAGGAGATTCCAGGTGGAAAAGTCAAGGAGAGATATAGCCAACTGATTAACATGCAGTCAATGGAAATATAAAGGAAAATGGCCCATTTATTACTTAGAATAAATGCTACGTGCTATTACAAAAAGACTCAAGATGAACAGAAATAAAAACAAAAGTTTGCCTCTCACTCATAGAAAGTGGATATTCCTGGCTGACCTGTGGCTTTTCTCCAGGCCGTGGTCCAGGAATGCAGGCTCCTTCCCTCAGAGTCTCTGCTGTCTCTTAAGGTACCATTACTTCTTACATCCTCCTAACAGAGTGAGAGATCCTGGAGGGTCGTATCTACTGGCCTGCAAATGACGCACGGTGCATCTACTCCTATTCCATTTGCTAGAACACAGTCACCCGTCTGACTAAGGGAGAAAAATTCAATGAGGCAGAACTTAGATTTACTGTTAGATGAAAAAGGCATAAACACACCTACACCCCAATGTTTAATGTGGGGCATATGTAAAAGGTCTATGTGCTCAGTCACTCAATCATGCCCAACTCTTTGCGACCCCATGGACTGTAGCCCACCAGGCTCCTCTGTCCATGGAATTTTCCAGGCAAGAATACTGGAGTGTGTTGCCATTTCTTCCTCCAGGGGATCTTCCCAACCCAGAAATCAAACCCACATCTCTTGCATCTCCTGCATTGGCAGGCAGATTCTTTACCACTGAGCCACCAGAGAATCTTGAGGATGAGATGGCTAGATAGCATCACCAACTCAGTGGACATAAGTTTGAGCAAACTCTGGGAGGAGCCTGGCATGCTGCACTCCATGGGGTTGCAAAGAGTCGAAGAATTAGACACAGTTGAACAACAATAACAACAACAGTCATATGACCACAATTAACTCTAAGGGGAGCTAGGAAGTCTCCAGCTCTGGAATTCAAGTGTATTGGGCAGGGGAGGCTAACTCCTATGGGGGGGGGGGTGGAAAAAAAAAAACTTCAGTGGCTTATCATAGTAAATGTTTGCTTCTTGCTTGTACCACCATGTAATAAGGATTATCAAGAAGGCTCTCCGGCAAGCATTCATTCAAGCTTTCTTCCATGTAATGGTTTGACAACATCCTGGGACCTTAAGGCTTCTTCCTGACCATGAGCAGTGTGGCCAGAAGACAAAGGGAGAGAGAATCATGTGAGGGGCCTGCCTGACAGTGGTGGATGGCATTTCTACCCTCAGTCCTATAAGCAGAGAATAGTCATACAGCTCCAGCTGTAAAAAAGGCTGGGGAGTAATGTCTAACTGTTTGCCAAGGAAAATCGATGTTTATAAACTAACCAGTGTTTGATACCCCTGTGTTTTGAATATCCCTTTGCTCTTTCCACATACAGAATATCCTTGCCATCTCCCCAAAAGGACAGAGCCAGAGTTTCATTCAGTCACTGCCTCTAACCCGAAGTCAAGAATCTCCAGGAGATGTGCAGTCCTCAAGTGCAAATGCTGTTCCTGATGATTTTATGTGTAGTAAGAACACAAATTGAACTCCGGGAGTTGGTGATGGACAAGGAGGCCTGGCGTGCTGCGATTCATGGGGTCGCAAAGAGTCGGACATGACTGAGCAACTGATCTGATCTGATCTGAAGAACACAAATTAATTTGGATGATATATACAGATATGTGCAAGCATGCTCAGTCACTTCAGTCATGTCTGACTCTTTGTAACGCTATGGATTGTAGCCCTCCAGGCTCCTCTGTCCATGGGCTTCTCTGGGCAAGAATACTGGAGTGCTAGCCATTCCCTTCTCTAGGGGATCTTCTCGACCCAGGATTCGACCTACATCTCCTACATTGCAGGCGGATTCTTTACCACTGAGCCACTGGGGCAGCCCAGATATAGATATGGATATGGATATAGAATATGGAGCAAGGACAGAATAACCACAATAAATATGCTCATTTGAAGAAGGGAAGAACCAGAGTTGTAATGAAATTGCATTGATTCTGAAATCCTGTAGGGTCAACCTGATGAACGAATGTAGGTCCCTCCCCTGGCACTTGGTTTCTGAATCAGACCTTCTTCTGCCTTCTAGAAGGCACTCTTCATTTTTCACTGTTCTTCACAGCCCCTGACTTAATTTCTCAGACGGTTCCTCATTTGCCATTGCTCTGTACCAGAAGAATGCCATAATTCAGGGGTGTCCAGTTTTCACAGCTCATTTTCTCTTGGAATAAGCTTTGTGGCCTGAAATTTGTTTGATAGCTTGAACATTCAAAGGTTCTTTCTCGTTGACACTGTTTGATTGACAGCACAACCCCAAAATGTCGTAACAGGCTTCTGCTTACTTTGACTTTCACGTGCCAGTAACCACACATGAAGTACTGTTCCTAGGCCTCTCGTTCCCATGCTTTCTCACCCTTAAACCCATCTCTCAGCTAATGGGCCTCCTCCACACCAGGTGGGACCATAGACCAAATTAGAAGATACTTTAATTCGATTTGTGTCTGGGCCTGAGTAACTCACTTCACCTGAAAAGTCTCACTGGGTTTTCAGTGTTCAAAGCCTTTTAATCTTATCTTTTATATCTCTCCCAATTTGTTCAGAATCGATTGGTTTTCCTACTAATAGCCAGATCATGAAATCTGTTTATGCCGTGATAGAGAATTGTTTTCCATTCTGAAGTCAGGCAGAATCTATTTGAGATTATTTTTCACAGTAGAATACCACAATCAAATCTGCATTATAGGAGGACTACTCTAGAAATATAAGAGGAAGAAGGAAACTAACATTAATTGAACATCATTTAACACCTTAAATGAGCTAGGTTCTTTTCATTTAATTATAGCAATAATCTTGTAAAGAAGGTAATTTTTATTGTGTCCCATTTTGACAAGTGAGGAAAGTTTAAAATCTTAAAGCTTTAATTATCTTTTTTCTTGTCCAACAATAAGTTTCAAAGTCAGTATGCAAGATAGAAATATCTGACTTTGGAATCCATACTCTTTTCACAAGCTAAGCTGGTTAATTGGAAGTGAGACTAGAGACATAAAGGCATTTTAGAAAATTCCTTTAATATCTCATGCAAGTAATGAAAAGAGGGTATGTACTATAGGTCAGCAGTTGTGAGGGTAGAAAATGGAGACTTGTTTGGAAAATAGCTTGAAAATATAAAGAATCTGCAGGCAGTGCAGGAGCCCCTGGTTCAATCCCTGGGTTGAGAAGATCCCCTGGAGAAGGGAAGGGCAACCCACTCCAGCATTCTTACCTGGAGAATCCCATGGACAGAGGAGCCTAGTGGGCTACAGTCCAGGGGGTCACAAAGTCAAACACGACTGAGCAACTCACACACACACACGCATACAAGGCAGAACCTGGCCAAAAAAAGTGATTCTTTCTTTCCAACAGCCTCCAGAAAGAAGCTCAAGCTTGCCTTCACCCCGTTTTTAGGCCAATGAGACATATTTTGAAACTGTAACATCCAAGATCATAGCACAATAAATTTGTCTTGTTTTTAATTGCTAAGTCTGTGATGATCTGCTACAGCAGCAGTAGGAAACTAAGGTATACTCCAACACCAACAATCTTTAACCCCAGAAAAAACAATAAAACTTTGATCATATTACGTTTTCACTGCCTCCCACTGACTTCTCCACTTTACTCAGTCAATTCACCAGCTTGAAATCCCTAGCCAGTTATTATAATCATTCCCCTCTCTTGTTTTATGATATTCACTTAGCAAAACCCAAACACTAGCTCTCTACCCACTCTAGACCTGCATTTGGATGATAAAACATGTTCATGACAGCGCGTGCAGATCACAACCACCTTAAATCCATTGTGTCTTCCATCAAGTGGCTCCTTAACACTGACCTGCTAAAATACTGCATTTCTCTAGTCCATTTATTAAGCCACTCTTCTGTTGACATTTCTATACCTATTTCTCTCCTCAAAACCTTCACATCAATTCCCCTATTACCTTATTTCATTAGATGAAAGGAAACAACATGAAGATTAATCTGCCTACTTGCACCATTATGTCTAACCCATCTTCCCATGCCTGTGCCCTAACATTTCTCTCATTACTATGGCTGGTTTGTCTGTGCTTTTAACTGAAGTCAAATCTTTCATTTATGTACTAACTCTTGAGTCTTCTTGTTTTTTGTTTTTTAAAGAACTTAGCTGGTTTATTTATCTGTTTAGTTTTTGCTCTGCCCCAGGCATGCAGGGTCTTAGTTCCCTGACCAGGGATCGAAATACAGCCCCTTGCATTGGAAGTGGAGTCTTAACCACCAGACAGCCAGGGGAGTGCCAGCCTTGTTTCCCCTTATCTATTTAACCCAGAATTTCTCCTGTGTCTCTCAAGCTTCAACTTTCCCTGCCTACTGACTGTGCCATTCTATATGTGAACAGACTGCTGTTTCCCCTACCTGAAGAATTGACCGCATTCTCTTGGTTCTCCCATCCCTCTCCATAGTTGTCCCATTTTCTTCTTTAAGGTAAACTTCTCAGAAGAGTTGCCTGCACTTTTATCTTCTATTTCTTATCTCCACACACCTCATGCCCTCTTGAACCCCCTCCACATAGGTTTTCCTCAAACACTATAAAAGAACAGCTTTTGTTAAGATGCCAATTACCCTCTATTCCATAAACTAAAGGTAAATATCAGCCATCATTTATTTGATCTATCAGTTCCATTTGATCCTGTAGCTCACATTCTCTTTCTCGAAATGCTTTTTTCACTTTCTTCCCAGGTCACCATAATTTCTTGGTTTCCCTCTCATCTCAGTGATGTCTTCTACTTCCTCTTCTTTGTTCTTTTCATAGCATACATACAGTCTTTAAAGAGTGAAGTGTCATTGGACCTCTTCTCAGCACTCACCTATTTAGTGAGCTCATTCAACTTCATTGCTTGAGATGTTATGCTGATAATTCTTAAACTGATGACTACCCATGAACTCACCTCTGAACCTCAGCCTCTTATGTTCAAGACTTTCTACACAGCATCACCATTTGTACATTTAATAGGCATCTCAAACAAAATATCCCAATTGACTCCTCCTCTCCCTGACACACAAACCATGGACTGATGTACCGAGAAAATAGGGAAAAAGCCCTTAACAAGCATCACACTGAAGAAGATATACAGATGGAAAATAACATATAAAAAACACACAAATAAGCATTAAGATGCTCCACATCGTATGTCACCAGGGAAATGCAATTAGAACAATGAGATACTAGTACACGCCTATTGGAACAGCCAAAATTTGAAACACTGAAGACACCAAACACTGGCAAGGATGTGAAACAATAGAAACTATCATTTGTTGCTGCTGGAAGTGCAATATAGTAGAGCTACTTTGGAAGACAGTCTTGTGATTTCTTATAAAACTAAATGTTCTCTTTTCATATGATTCGGCCATTACACTCCTTGATATTTACCCAAAGGAGATGAAAACCTGTGTCCACACCATGATGGAATGATGATACGTTGGGGAGGCTATGCATGTATTGTATTAGGGTGTGTGGGAAACTTCTACACTTTCCTCTCAATTTTGTTGCTGTTTAAAAAGTATGCATCTATTTCTCCCCTTTCCTCTAGCAAATAGAGCCCCCAAACAAGGCATCCAGCATAAAAAGCCTTCCCCATCTACCCTGTTTAGAACTGCAATGGCTCCTCTCTCCACTCCCACTTCACCAGAACTCACTTTCTGCTATCTTGACTTATTTTTCTCCATTGCATATTATATTTCTCACCTATTGATTTTGCTTAATTTGGTGATTTTCTATCTCCCTGCTCTAGGATTCAAGGCCCATGAAGACAGGCATGTTAGTCTGTCTTGTTTACTATTGGATCCCTAGTGCCTATAAAAGTGCTTGATGTAGAAGAGGTGCTCCATTATTTCTTGACTTAACTATATTTTTGAGGGAGAAAAACCTAACACCTTTAAAACATAATGAATATGATCACTCAGAAAAAAAAATTTTAATGAAAAAACATAGAGCAGAAGAAACAATGAAGGAATGGAAACAAGGAAGGACAGTGAGAAGGAATGGCTCAAACCATTCCTTACAGCTTGATTCCAGCTCGCCAGACTCAAAAGAAATCAATTGCTTCCTGAGATGACGTAAATCATACTAATGATTCTTGAAGCCGTCAGATTATTTCTAACAAGGACTGTGTGAGTGTGTGTGTGCATGTGATGGGGAATTAGGAGAGGGGAAGAAATGACTAACAAATTTAGCCTTAGAAATTTTTGGAAATTCATTCCAAGCAATAGCTAGCTTGGAAAACCTCAGGCTAGAGTAAACTGAACAACCAATGCTCGATTTTATTCGTGTTTGTCTTTTCTCTGATTGCTGTGTCTCTCACAAAGTACAAAGCCACAAGTGGTAGAAATATATGTCAACAGCTCAAAAATCAAAGCAAACAACACTCACATTTGTTAAGCAAAAAAACAACCCCTTTGCCTTATCATTTTCTAACAGAAGATCTAAAATTTAAACTGCACTGACTTTACTAAAGTTTTACTCCTTTGCATCAACGTATCTTCCTGGTGCTAAATCCTTTTAGTTGGATCATAACAGTCAATGACACAGAAAATGTTAGAAACTGACTTTTTAAAAAGTAACCTTGCTTTTTATGCTCCCCTGTTGTTCACCTCACAGGACATCTCCTCTCTATTTGAAGGTGTTCACAAATTGAATATGCCCACTACACTGGAACTCCATGAGATGAAAGGCAAAAATCACCCAGCTGCAACATTAAATGCATAATTTATCAGATCAGTTTCTTTCTATAGAAACAGTCATGAATTCTCTGTTCTATAATGTCAGTTCTCAGGTTCGTGTTGTTGTTCATTGTCAACTTGCTGAAATCAATTCTAAAAGCATGACTTCCCATCCTGTGACATTGGATTCCAACTGCAAAAATACCAATTGCCATGAACAGCATGCTCTGGCTGTTGGTTCAGATTGACAGAATGTTCTAGCCAGGTCTCTTCCTTGCCTTTTCCATTTGTCTAACATTTGTCCTGTTCTACCAGCCAACTTGTAAGAAATTAATTGCTCAAATGGCCAAATGATATTTAAATTATATGGAAAGCAACTCAGCAAGTATTTTTCCATTTAAAATTGCTTATTAGACAAATATATTGTGAAAGACCTTTTGGGGACAAATGGCAAAGTTTGATAGGGGACTGGGGACTGAGAACTGGATGGCATTAAGAAGTTTTTATTTCTAGATGTGGTGATGATATTGTGGGTGTATATGTGCTCTTATGTAAAGATGCAAATTGGAGGTACTTCAAGATGAAATGTAATGATGTATGTAATTTATTTCACAATAGCTCAGAGAATAAAAAATGAAGTTATAAAGTGAAAAATAAAGCTATCAATTCCCAAAACATAATTGATGATTTTCATTAGCTCTCATGTTGGCATATATTCTTCCAGTTAAAAGGTAAGTGTTACTACATAATAGTTATGGAATGCTTGTTTTGTGCCAGGCACTCTCATAAGTATCTCATATGCATGATCTCATTTAAGTATCCAACAAACTTGTTTGTGGTAGATAATAATATCTCCATTTTAAACATAGAAACTGTACTTCAGAGAGATTAAATAATTTTTCTAGATTATACAGTTTTTTCAGTTACTCTCCATTATGTATACTCACACACACAGAGATACACACACAAACACACATATTGAAACAAAAACATACATACTTCCCCAAAAGGTTTCATTCAAATACGATCTTTTTTATTATGTATATGCCTCACTATTCCCTAAGTTTCTTAGACACAGACATACACCTTCACCTGAGTAAGCCTCATCTGGGCTTGAAACCCCAAATTTAGACAGTGTGTACACGTGCAGTCGCTCGTCACATCCAACTCTTGGTGACCCCATGGACTATAGCCCACCAAGCTCCACTGCCCATGGAAGTTTCCAGGCAAGAATACTGAAGTGGGTTGTCATTTCCTCCTCTGGGGGATCTTCCCAACCCAGGGATCAAACCAGTGTCTCTTGCAGATTCTGCCCTAGCATGTAGATTTCTTACCACTGAGCAACCTGAGAAGCCCAAATTTAGAGCAACAGTTTTGAAATTGTTCTTTGCAAAGCTGTGGGTTCCATGGAAGACATCATGGTTCCCATCTCAGGGAGTCAAGAGACTCCCTTTGAGCGGACTCCTCTTTAAATCCACCTTATTTATCAGGCTACACATAAAATCCCGTTTGATAAAAAATATTCTGCTACTAGAGCTTCCCATGTGGTGCTAGTGGTAAAGAATCTTCCTGCCAATACAGAAGCGCAAGAGAGGAGGGTTTGGTCCTTGGGTCAGGTAGATCCCCTGGATGAGGGCGTGGCAACCCACACCAGTATTTCTGCCTGAAGAATCCCATGGACAGAGGAGCCCAGTAGGCAACAATCGATGAGATTGCAGAGTTAGACACCACTGAAGCGACTTAGCATGCATGCACGCACATTCTACTACTAAAAAAAAAGTTTTAAAAACGCATATCTAGATAAACAAGTAGATAATACCTTCATGCAATCCTTTATGACTTATTATTTATCTCAACAAAGCTCTTGAAAGTTATTGAAAGGCAAGTCAAGAGTATACCCCCAGAAAGGCCACTGAGTCCAATAGCTCCCGCTGTGGGAGTCCAGTGCAGCGCTGTCTGCTACAATAGGCAGGTGCACTGAGAGCAAGCCAACACCCTCCTGTAAATCATTTAAAAGGGGCTGAACTCCTCTGCTCCTGGGTGAGCCAGGTGACACCCTCAGGTGAGACTAAGATTGTCATCAGACAGCAATTCTGAGCGTGATCTTACACAGCAGTTCCCAAGCAAGCTAGTCTTCACAATTCCAAGCCAGAGCCCCTGCCTGAATAATTTTAGCTTGCAACACATTTATAGGGTTCTACCCATTGCCCCTTAAACCATATGAAAGTGCCCAATAAACCATACAGAGCACAGGATGAGCATCTATATATTAATCTGCAGTAAATTGCAAATAAGCTGAATATTTTACCTACATTAACTTTCACTTTAAGATATTTAATATGTACTAAATAACTCTTTTCTTCTGCCAGCAAATATATAACTGGAGCTAGCTTCTATTAAGGCCACTATTAGATCCTGATAATAAAATGAATTCATTTTCATAAAAGAGAATGCTTATCGTTCAATTGTCTGGAGCAGAGACTATTCATCTAGAGATATAAAATATTTATGAAGTGTGTAGAAATGGGCAGAGAGAGTGACCAGAACACAATTCCTTCCTCTTGAAGGCATTATGTGATGCATCGATAACCCATCCCTATTGACTTAACTCTCTTAGTATTATAACATTAATCTTTATACATTGTTAACCAGTTGATGTTAATTAGTGTAGTGCAATCCTTAGTAATAATCTCTGCCCACAAATTTAAAGACAAGAAAACTTGGATGAAAGCCAGTTTTAGATGACCCTGGAAATTTTTGACAACAGAGTAACACAAAGTGTGACAGTGGTTAGTCCTGGAATTGTTGTTGTTGTTTAGCCACTAAGTCGTGCCCACTAAGTGACCCTAGGACAGCAGTGTGTAAATGCAGCCTGTATCCTCTGGAATATTGGTTTGAAATATTTGCACTTGTATTAAGCAAGAAAATAGCACACACTTGATATTAAAATCTTAATGAGTTCATAACTTGGGAGAAATAAAGAGCTGCTTTTTAAAAAAATAGAATGGACCACATACAGCGTGATACCAAAGGGGAAGATAGTGACAAAATCAAAAGAACCATGAAAAGTCTGTATACAGTCACGAAAGAACCAACTTCCTCACCCTGCAATCCCACAATTTAGCCAGATTTTATTATTTTAGCTCAATTATAATATATGGCCCAATCACAGAGTAGCTAAGAATATAGCAGATAGTATTGGTATGTTTTGATTTAGGTCATACCTGAATGGTCTAGTGGTTTTCCCTACTTTCTTCAATTTAAGTCTGAATTTGGCAATAAGGATCTCATGATCTGAGCCACAGTCAGATCCTGGTCTTGTTTTTGCTGACTGTATAGAGCTTCTCCATCTTTGGCTGCAAAGAATATAATCAATCTGATTTCGGTGTTGACCATCTGGTGATGTCCATGTGTAGAGTCTTCTCTTGTGTTGTTGGAAGAGGGTGTTTGCTATGACCAGTGCATTCTCTTGGCAAAACTCTATTAGCCTTTGCCCTGCTTCATTCCGTACTCCAAGGCCAAATTTGCCTGTTACTCCTGGTGTTTCTTGACTTCCTACTTTTGCATTCCAGTCCCCTATAATGAAAAGGACATATTTTGTTGGTGTTAGTTCTAAAAGGTCTTGTAGGTCTTCATAGAACCATTCAACTTCAGCTTCTTCAGCGTTACTGGTTGGGGCATAGACTTGGATTACTTTGATATTGACTGAAATATCAATAACCTCAGATATGCAGATGACACCACCCTTATGGCAGAAAGTGAAGAGGAACTAAAAAGCCTCTTGATGAAAGTCAAAGAGGAGAGTGAAGAAGTTGGCTTAAAGCTCAACATTCAAAAAACGAAGATCATGTCATCTGGTCCCATCACTTCATGGCAAATGGATGGGGAAACAGTGGAAACACTGTCAGACTTTATTTTTTGGGGCTCCAAAATCACTGCAGATGGTGACTGCAGCCATGAAATTAAAAGACGCTTACTCCTCGGAAGGAAAGTTATGACCAACCTAGATAGCATATTCAAAAGCAGAGACATTACTTTGCCAACAAAGGTCCATCTAGTCAAGGCTATGGTTTTTCCAATGGTTATATATGGGTGTGAGAGTTGGACTGTGAAGAAAGATGAGCGCCAAAGAATTGATGCTTTTGAACTGTGGTGTTGGAGAAGACTCTTGAGAGTCCCTTGGACTGCAAGGAGATCCAACCAGTCCATTCTAAAGGAGATCAGTCCTGGGTGTTCTTTGGAAGGAATCATGCTAAAGCTGAAACTTCAGTACTTTGGCCACCTCATGCGAAGAGTTGACTCATTGGAAAAGACCCTGATGTTGGGAGGGATTGGAGGCAGGAGGAGAAGGGGACGACAGAGGATGAGATGGCTGGATAGCATTACTGACTCGATGGACGTGAGTTTGAGTAAACTCCGGGAGATGCTGATGGACAGGGAGGCCTGGTGTGCCTCGATTCATGGGGTGGCAAAGAGTAGGACACGACTGAGAGACCGAACTGAACTGAACTGATTGGTATGTTATACTGAGAAAATCAAATCCCTCCTGTGTGAGTTTTTTATGTGAGCTTCAACAGCTTACTTACCAAGTTCATATATGAATGATATGGATTCATAGCTTGGATATAGCTTATCTATCCATCCTTCTTTTCCTGAATATATCCACCAAGTTGGGGTCTCCCCACAGAATGACTTGTAACTAAGTTGTAAAGTAAACATATGCAGTTATGCATTTCATCAGATTTAGTATGACTGCTTCCAGTTTTTGTCTTCCTCATTATCTCACTAATCTGGTTAGAAATTTTTCCATTCCCTAATCTTTGCAAAGAGTTGATACTAAACCAGAAACTTCCAGTTTCCTGGGACATTGTACAAATTAAATACATGTAGGTTATTTATTCTCTACAGGGTGAAATGAGAAGCTCTCCCTCAAATGCTGAGAGAGTTTTCAGTGGTCTTCAAGTAGCAGCAAATCTCAAATACAACCTGAAAGGACTTTGTTCCTCTTAGCATTTTCTTTGGTTCCCCTATATTTCTCAATTCAAATTTGTGTACTGAGAGACCCAATATTGTGGGGGGGGGGGTGGGGAGAAGTGCTAATTAAACTGATGCCTAAAACCACCCATTATCAACTATACCCTGAGAAAAAAAAATATAAAGGCAAAAATGTAAAAAACAACAACCAAAAAAAAAACACCTAACCCCCTTCATCTGTTCCTAGCTCAAATAACTGAGCATAGATATGTTTTATTTTTCTCAAAATAAAAGAAAAATACTCTTGCACAGTCCCTAGCACATAGTAGGCATTCAATAAGTATGTGTTGAATAAAATCTTTGAATAAATGAATGAAAAAACGCTGTTAGTTTCCACATCATGTCCATCATGGCTCCCTTTTGAATTTATTTTTCCAATACGGTGCTTGAATTCTCAGTTTAGACTATTAAACTTGTCTGAGTTGTAAGAATCCATTCATTCCTCTTGGACAGCATCCACTTTGCTTTCTGTGGACAGGAAAGCTACAGACCTAAGGTTCTGACTTCCATTGGCATCTGTGGCATTTTTAGAAAGATTCATTCACACAGGCTATGACTTAACACATCAGCACTAATGGCTCATTCGTGTTTTTTTTAACTGTTAAAACACCTCTAAGGGTGTAATATTAGAAAATCAACCAAACATTGACTCAGGCCAATCATACCAAATTATGGGGGGAAAGCGGACAGTAATTAGTTCTCTTTAGGATGAATAACATGTTTTATAGGCTTATTTTAATATCGCAAGTGTAATTATCTATAAGCAAATGATAGATATTTACAAGTACCTTCCTGTAGCAAGTTTTCAATAATCAACCACAAAAAAACAGATTACAACAGAAAATTTTTGACATATTTATACAACTATGTTGATAATAGATTCCCAGGTGGTTCAGTGGTAAAGAATCTGCCTGCAATGCAGGAGACCCGGTTCGATCCCTGGGTCAAGGAGATCCCCTGGGGAAGAAAATGACAACCCCTCCAGTATTCTTGCCTGGAAAACACCATGGACAGAGGAGTCCATGGGGTCGTAAAGAGTCGGACACAACTGAGCGACCAAAACACACTTATTGATAATTATTGTTTTAAAAGGATAATATACATATATGAACTTGCATGAGCTGAAACCTAATATATTACTGAATGTGATCAATTTATCAGAATAAACAACTCTTTTCTGTCTCATCAAAGGAAATGAACAAGGTTCGATTTGTCTCTCCACTGGATGTCACTGCTACTGCTAAGTCGCTTCAGTCGTGTCTGACTCTGTGTGACCCCATAGATGGCAGCCCACCAGGCTCCCCCGTCCCTGGGATTCTCCAGGCAAGAACACTGGAGTGGGTTGCCATTTCCTTCTCCAATGCACAAAAGTGAAAAGAGAAAGTGAAGTCGCTCAGTCGTGTCCGACTCTTAGCGACCCCATGGACTGCAACCTACCAAGCTCCTCCGTCCATGGGATTCTACAGGCAAGAGTACTGGAGTGGGGTGCCATTGCCTTCTCCGACTGCACCCCTAAAATATCACTGACACCTTTACCCTGCTAAAAGAAATTAATATTTTATGGAGATATACAAAAATTAAACAGCTTCAAGTAATTTTACCTGCAATCCAACTAATGATCTCATTGTTTCTGGTGTACTGCCTTTGTGAGGCTTTTCTTAGCAGCTACAGAATCCTGTTGGTTCGTAAATGAATGCCTTCGAAATACGACTTGAAAATGTCACCACCACTTTGAATAACCTTCAAAAACGCTTAGAGGAGGTCAGTATTCTGTCGAGGTTGGTGTGTAAGTGAGGATGATTAATTTTTTAAAAGGCTAATAATTCAATTTTAAAAGATACACAGTTACTCACCTTGAGTGCAATAGCCTATTTGTTCATTTCGGAGGTGGTTGGCAGGAAGCTACACAATGATTTCTGAAACTGCAAATGGAGGTATATAGCATATCATAATATATTTATTAAGGACTAATGCAAACCACATTGAGTTATAGGAAGGAAAATGTATTCCCCAGAGCTGAGAATTTACTGAACATGAAGAACTCAAATGAGATTGTTTAGTGAGAAGGAGGAGAAATTTCCATCCCTACCTCCCCAAACAAATAAATCACTATTTATGTCCTGGGAATGTTTTCCGAAATACTGTGCTTAATGATATGAATAGTATTAATAACTGAGTTTATAGTCACATGTCTTTTCTGCTTTGCTTTTCAAATGTATACTTCAGAGTAGGACTGCGAATATTTTATGCTTAGGATATAATACAGGATATCAAGTCAGTTATCCTTGCATTGTTCTCTTGGGTTTAAGGCAGCAGCAGAGTTCCTTCACTAAATATCTAGCTTGTGTTCATCCATAAACTGCACAGCATAATGTCTTGCAATAGCATAAGAGCATCTTTGAAGTCATTTTTATTCCAGCTCAGAAAATATCTGAGATCAAACATATTTAGAAGACATTTGAACAAAATTGCATTGAAATGAGCAAAGGAATAAAATGTAAAAAACAGGTTTGATGTCAGAAAATCCAAATGCCAGTTCGCTTATTGGCAGACCTCACAGTAAAAATTGTAACCATCATTCAATGAGTATTCATCAAGGTCGGTGATGGGCAAGGCATGTAATGGGATGAAACCTGAGCAAGACAGAAAACAGGCACCTTGAACAGGACACAGACACCGGTGCTGAGAAACGCTTTCACGTGACCAAAAATGACAAATCAGAGTGAGAAAAGCACATAATAATGAGAGCAAGAATTATTGTTTATCAACTGGGAAGAAAATCAGTTCAGGCAAGTATCTCACATTAAACACTAAAACCAATTTATCTTGATGAAAAACTAAAATTCTCAAAATAAAATAATATACAACTAATAGAAATTAGAGCTAAACATTTATCAACACTCTAGAGTGACAAACATGACTTTTTAAGTCTGAAAACAAGTGAGTGAAAGTTGCTCAGTCGTGTCTGACCCTTTGCAACCCCATGGACTATACAGTCCATGGAATTCACTAGGTCAGAATACTGGAATGGGTAAGCCTTTCCCTGCTCCAGGGGATCTTCCCAACCCAGGGATTGAACCCAGGTCTCCCACATTGCAGGCAGATTCTTTACAATCCAAGTCACAAGGGAAGCCCATGAAAACAAGGGAAGAACTCAAAAAAGAGAAGAGATTAGAGGAAAAATTAACCTATTATCTACAAACATTAAAGGCAAAGAATATAGTAGGATATATATTTGTCAAATAATATGAAAACTTATGGAAAACCTAAAGAAACAATTCAATACTTACAGATAGACAAGAAAATGTACACAAATATCTTTTTTAGTGAAAAAATGAAAATTAAAATCGAACTGAGACAGAATTTTCACTGGGTAAATGAGCAAAAGAAGGAAAAACAAGTTTAACTCTTAATAATGATGCATGATAGGAAAACAAACACTAATGAGACTGTAAACTGTTGAAGGTTTTTGGGAAAGCGGTTTGACATTGCCTACCAAGAGCAGTTAAATATTCTTATTATCAGTTTAATTTCAGTTTCTTGGGCTCTATCATAATAAAATAAGCAAATACACAAAAATAACAAATGGAGATATTCCTGAAATCATTTTCTTAATAGAAAGCAATAGAAAGGAGATATAAAGCAAAAAAATTATGTGTGTATATATATATATATATATATATATATACACATACACATGAGGTTTAAGCCATGACATATCTTCTGATGGACTATTACACAGGACTACAAATGTAAATATAATCCTTAACTAGGTGGAAACATGCATATTTTGCAATGTCAAGTGAAAAAAGAAACAGAAAAATTATTCATATACTACCATGATTATGCTGAAGAAAAAGTTATAAATCCTTTAATGAAGACAGAAAAGAATACTTGGAAACAAGGACATTCTCATTTGGAGATTGAGAATTTCCTTATCCATTCATTCATTCATCCTTCAGTAGATATTTAGGTTGTTTCTATGTCTTGGATATTGTAAATAGTGCTGCAGTGAACATGAGAGTGCATATATCTTTCCAAATTAATGTTTATCAGCTTCCATTTCTTTACATTTAAAATCATGTTGTGGGAACTACATAACTCGAGCAAGGCTGGGTGCTTACTAGAGTCTCAATTAGAGTTGTGGGATCTGACTCCCATAACCAAAGTTGCCAATTGCAGCTTTACAATCTATAGATTTTTTTTTGGAAAAGGACAAAAAAAAAGCGCCTCCATTTCTGAAAAAGACAAGAGCCCAAGAATCATACATGATGCCAAACCAGAGGAAAATTAAGTACTACAAAAATACTCTAAAACAAAGGCAAGGGCTTTGGTTTCTTCAGCCTGGATGTTCAGAATAGGCAGACAACATTAACAAACTCCTTTCACAAGCCTGTAAAAGTCCTGATGAACCAGCTGTAGGCACTTCCTCCCACACACAGAAAGGTCAGAACAAATGAGTGAAAATAGCAGTTACAGTGATTTTGAATTGCCTCTGCTGTTAAAAAAGTAAGCTTGTGACTCACATGGCAACTGATCATACCCACAATGTCTTTAAAGTCTGAATTTGAGTAAAGCTCTCACTTCTGGTTCAAAAAAAAAAAAAAAAAAGGTAGACTAAAATAACTGATAAATCTTTGTTTTAGAGGCATCTAGGAATAATGGCGGAGAAGGCACTGGCGACCCACTCCAGTACTTTTGCCTGGAAAACCCCATGGACAGAGGAGCCTGGTGGGCTGCAGTCCATGGGGTCGCTAGGAGTCGGACACGACTGAGCAACTTCACTTTCACTTTTCACTTTCATGCACTGGAGAAGGCAATGGCAACCCACTCCAGTGTTCTTGCCTGGAGAATCCCAGGGACGGGGGAGCCTGGTGGGCTGCCGTCTATGGGGTCGCACAGAGTCTGACACGACTGACATGACTTAACAGCAGCAGCAGGAATAATGGATAAAATATACCTTTTTAATATGCATCTTAAATTTCCTGTCACAATTAGGGTCTCATTATTACACAGCCCATAGGATTTCGCACAGCTCCATTTTTAGCTCTAAATTCTGTCAATACCAGTTTTCTCAGCCAGACTGGCCACTCCCTGAAGACTTGGGTCTGCTGTTCTCCACCGTTTCCCTAAACGTAATGCCCTTGGCAAATAGCAGGCAGTCAGCAAATGTTTTCTAATGAATTAATAAAACAAAAATTACTGCTCCTAAAATTCTGACCATGTATTTCAAATGTTTCCTTGTTCATTTAGAGTATGATTAATGCAGTGGAGCTTATCTAGTGTAGAGAAAACATGTCTTTCCGCTGAGAAACTATAGTAGTTTACATTATTATATACTGTCTCATTATTTCTCTGTCAGTTCACAGAGCTAAATCAACACAGTACAGTGCAGACTAAACATTTAATTTAATCAATATAGACACATTAATGTAGGTAAATGAAGCTATGAAAAATTGAGTTTGGCCTTAAATGCCTAAAGTAATTAAATTAACTGGGTAATTAATTAAAACTCCAATTCCACTTGTAATATGTAGACACAGCCTTCAGAAAAATGACTGTGTTTTTTTTTTTTCCTACTCTTTGGTAGAATTTTGTTCCAAAGAGTAGATAAAGCATATGTGCTGTGCTTAGTTGCTCAGTTGTGTCTGACTCTTTGCGACCCCATAGACTGTAGACTGCCTGGGGATTCTCCAGGCAAGAATACTGGAGTGGGCTGCTGTGCCCTCCTCCAGGGGATCTTCCCAACCCAGGGATCTAACTGGATCTCCTGCACTACAGGCAGATTCTTTCCAGCTGAGCTACAAGTGAAGCCCAAGTAAAGCATATAGATAGTCACATAAAAATTAAGTAAGATTGGGATTCAAGGGAGCTTGGAGTTTGTCTAACCAATATATTCATTCTGAAAATAACTTGAAGCTTAAATATATTAACTGATTTGCCCCAATTTGTGTTAGTAGATATACAGCTGAATAAAGGCTCTGTCTTCACACGGTGCTTTTTGACACTTAGACATTCTGACTCAAGCTCTAAGTGAGTTCATTTGTTAAAAATATTAATCATTTTGTGCCCTATATAGCCAAGTGAAAATCTAAGACTTAATTGTTTGGCAGGTTCTTTTGCTTAAATAATACAAATTATAAACCTAGGTCAACAAAATTTGTTGTCACCAATTATAAGGACATCTCCACCCCATCATCCTAAAATATAATGATAATAAATATGGTGAATACTGGTAGATTAAGGAAAATAGAAAATAAATACACAGGTTCCATCTGATTTCTTTTAAGAATTCACATTTCTGGAATTTGCCCAGAGTAAGTAGGTGTGGTAAGTCTACTCAGAATTGGAACTTATCTACATCAGGAAAACATAATTGAAGAAAAAATATATATATATATATATTTATAATATAAGTTGATGAACAAATTGTTTTAAATGTTACTCTGTACATAAATTTCTCACAATAAAAGGTAAAAAATCTAGTAAAAGTTTATTTTATTCTTTTATACTTTCCTCTTTGCTATTAACCAGTTTTAAGTTACTTTTCTGAGGAAAATTAGTTTACTAAATTTCTCCGTTTTTTTCCAATCTCTAAATCTCACCTCTCAAGATTGTATTCAATTATCAATATCCTAAAAGTGAGAGAAAAAAGAATAGATAAGTCTACATTTAACCACTAGATGTCACCAAAGGCTAGTTTATTATAATAGTACCTACCCAGCATTTAGCTCTTGGTTTACCAGCCACTGTCACAAAAATATTTGTTCTATTTCTCAGCACAACCAGGAAACTACTTAAATAATGTGTTTCTACATGCAAGGAAAAATAATTCAAGTACATATTAATACAGTAGTCACTGTTTATCATTTCAAAGTTTTTCAGAGACCCAGCCAACAGGCGTTGTCAACTTGATGGTTATATGCATGTCAACGTAATCATAATAAATATATATGAATACACATGTCCATGTATATTTTCTCTCCAGTTTTCTTTAGAAAATAACATAGGTTGGCCACTCTCACCCATGAGAGACCTCATTAAGGTGAAGACTTATAAGACTATTTGCAACTGAAACTGTTCCTATCATTAAGAACATCATAATGTACCCAAGATGAAAATCTTGCAATTAATTTTACATGTTTAATTGCCTTATATAATTTTAAAATCAATATTTTCATTTACTGTATTTATTTCCACAAGAAGTAATAGGGGATTATTTGCTTCCTAAGATTTTATGGTAAATTCCTTCACAGAGCAAACTTCCATGACACATGCACAATTTATTTGAAAAATCCAGTCTAATCATCTCTACTCTTCGTTTATGGTGAAAAAGGTAAGGTTCACTTGATGGGCAGACTTTTAAACCTAAAGAAATGAAGAAGGAAAAATGGATAATAATATAATTTAAATAATGACTGTTATTTTAAAAATAGAATTTTTTCTTTTTAAACTATCAAAAACCACCTTTGGGTGGTTAAATGCTTTCCTTAGATGTGCTTTGCAGCATCTCTTTTTTTATGGCATAATTTAATATAATTGAAACTGTTTATCTTCCTTTAAACACTCACTAATTAGAGCCAGACATCCTGGAATGTGAAGTCAAGTGGGCCTTAGAAAGCATCACTACAAACAAAGCTAGTGGAGGTGATGGAATTCCAGTTGAGCTATTTCAAGTCCTGAAAGATGATGCTGTGAAAGTGCTGCATTCAATATGCCAGCAAATTTGGAAAACGCAGCAGTGGCCACAGGACTGGAAAAGGTCAGTTTTCATTCCAATCCCAAAGAAAGGCAATGCCAAAGAATGCTCAAACTACCACACAATTGCACTCATCTCACACGCTAGTAAAGTAATGCTCAAAATTCTCCAAATCAGGCTTCAGCAATATATGAACCGTGAACTTCCAGAAGTTGAAGCTGGTTTTAGGAAAGGCAGAGGAACCAGAGATCAAATTGCCAACATCCGCTGGATCATCAAAACAGCAAGAGAGTTCCAGAAAAACATCTATTTCTGCTTTATTGACTATGCCAAAGCCTTTGACTGTGTGGATCACAACAAACTGTGGAAAATTCTGAAAGAGATGGGAATACCAGACCACCTGACCTGCCTCTTGAGAAACCTGTATGCAGGTCAGGAAGCAGCAGTTAGAACTGGACATGGAACAACAGATTGGTTTCAAATAGGAAAAGGAATACGTCAAGGCTGTATATTTTCACCCTGCTTATTTAACTTATATGCAGAGTACATCATGAGAAACGCTGGGCTGGAAGAAGCACAAGCTGGAATCAAGATTGCCAGGAGAAATATCAATAAACTCAGATAGGCAGAGGACACCACCCTTATGGCAGAAAGTGAAGAGGAACTAAAAAGCCTCTTGATAAAAGTCAAAGAGGAGAGTGAGAAAGTTGGCTTAAAGCTCAACTTTCAGAAAACTAAGATCATGGCATCTGTTCCCATCACTTCATGGGAAATAGATGGGGAAACAGTGGAAACAGTGTCAGACTTTACCTTTTTGGACACCAAAATCACTGCAGATGGTGACTGCAGCCATGAAATTAAAAGACGCTTACTCCTTGGAAGGAAAGTTATGACCAACCTAGATAGCATATTCAAAAGCAGAGACATTACTTTGCCAACAAAGGTCTGTCTAGTCAAGGCTATGGTTTTTCCAGTAGTCATGTATGGATGTGAGAGTTGGACTGTGAAGAAAGCTGAGTGTCGAAGAATTGATGCTTTTGAACTGTGGTGTTGGAGAAGACTCTTGAGAGTCCCTTGGACTGCAAGGAGATCCAACCAGTCTATTCTAAAGGAGATCCGTCCTGGGAGTTCGTTGGAAGGAATGATGCTAAAGCTGAAACTCCTTTACTTTGGCCACCTCATGCAAAGAATTGACTCATTGGAAAAGACTCTGATGCTGAGAGAGATTGGGGGCAGGAGGAGAAGGGACGACAGAGAATGAGATGGCTGGATAGCATCACTGACTCAATGGACGTGAGTTTGAGTGAACTCCGGGAATTGGTGCTGGACAGGGAGGCCTGGCGTGCTGCAATTCATGGGGTCGCAAAGAGTCGGACACAACTAAGCAACTGAACTGAACTGAACTGAATTATAATTTTCTTTCTAGGAAATTGATGGTGTTTTTTGCAGTTTTCCCAACTTCAAGACAATCTCTATGTTATGGAGAATGCATTGAATATCACCAGGATGGAATATTTAAAATTATATACATTACCAACTCAATCCTTTCAAGAAAAAGAAAAGAAATTTTATACTATAGGACTCTCTTATGTAATGTCTACTCAAAATTATTATATTTATGGTATGTTGATCATTGGTTATATTGATAATTTTGTTTTAGCACAATATTCATAAAAGGGTGAGCATAGTATATGTTTAGTAACTCATAGTTTATCCTCTGACATATTTCCTGGCACATATTAGGCATTCTGTATGTATTTGTTGAAGGAATGAACAAATGCATAAACGATACATGGTAATAATCATGAAAAGAGAGATTTTGGATTTTTCCATACCTATCCCTGCTTCAGTTAAAAAAAAAATTCAAATACCATGTGTAATATTGATGGCAGTAACATATTGGCAAAGCATTTTATATGGGAAGTAGTTTATTTATACAATTTACACTTGCAAAAAGGCAGAGATTATAATCTACTCATGAATGGAGAAAATTAAGATATTGTCCAAATTGTCACAGGAGCCTAAGATAAACTGACTGAGATATTGAGTCACTGTATTCACCAGACTTTCCTTTGAAACTTTAGTCTAGTATCCCATCTTCTTTATAAGCCAATATTTTTGGTACTCAAGTCCGTGCTGACCAGGGGTAGAGTTTGGAGGTGGTTTCCAGTAGTCATATATGGATGTTAGATTTGGACTATAAAGAAAGCTGAGCACAGAAGAATTGATGCTTTTGAACTGTGGTGTTGGAGAAGACTCTTGAGAGTCCTTGGACTGCAAGGAGATCCAACCAGTCCATCCTAAAGGAAATCAGTTCTGAATATTCATTGGAAGGACTGATGTTGAAGCTGAAACTCCAATATTTTGACCACCTGATGCGAAGAGCTGACTCATTTGAAAAGACCCTGATGCTGGGAAAGATTGAGGGCAGGAGGAGAAGGGGCCAACAGAGGATGATATGGTTGGATGGCATCACTGACTCAATGGACATGGGTTTGGGTAAACTCCTGGAATTGGTGATGGACAGGGAGGCCTGGCATGCTCAGTCCATGGGGTCGCAGAGAGTCAGACAGGACTGAGCGACTGAACTGAACTGAACTGCTATGTTTTAGGAGATGTATTCTTTACTTATATTTAAAGAAAAGACACCTATACCAACAGAGAGACTATATGATTTGTTCTTGATTGTTCCCACATTTTATTAGAAATATCCCCTCTTGAACCTTCACTAGTTCAACACTATTTATTTAACAAGTACTAGATGCCAGGCATTGCTCTAATCACTGAGGACTTAGCATTGAAGAATATCCATGCTCTTGTAGATTTTGCATTCTTATTGAGAGAAATAAGCATAAACAGTTCAGTTCAGTCTCTCAGTCATGTCCGACTCTTGGTGACCCCATGAATTGTAGCACGCCAGGCCTCCCTGTCCATCACCAACTCCCAGAGTTCACCCAGGCTCAGGTCCATCGAGTCGGTGATGCCATCCAGCCATTTCATCCTCTGTCATCCCCTTCTCCTCCTGCCCCTAATCCCTCCCAACATCAGGGTCTTTTCCAATGAGTCAACTCTTTGCATGAGGTAGCCAAAGTATTGGAGTTTCAGCTTTAGCATCAGTCCTTCCAAAGAACACCCAGGACTGATCTCCTTCAGAATGGACTGGTTGGATCTCCTTGCAGTCCAAGGGACTCTCAAGAGTCTTCTCCAACACCACAGTTCAAAAGCATCAATTCTTCGACACTCAGCTTTCTTCACAGTCCAACTCTCACATCCATAAATGACCACAGGAAAAACCACAGCCTTGACTAGACAGACCTTTGTTGGCAAAGTAATGTCTCTGCTTTTGAATATGCTATCTAGGTTGGTCATAACTTTCCTTCCAAGGAGTAAGTGTCTTTTAATTTCATGGCTGCAATCACCATCTGCAGTGATTTTGGAGCCCAGAAAAATAAAGTCTGACACTGTTTCCACTGTTTCCCCATCTATTTCCCATGAAGTGATGGGACCAGATGCCATGATCTTCGTTTTCTGAATGTTGAACTTTAAGCCAACTTTTTCACTCTCCTCTTTCGCTTTCATCCAGAGGCTTTTTAGTTCCTCTTCACCTTCCGCCATAAGGGTGCTCTTACAGAGTTAGCATTCTTATTGAGAGAAATAAGCATAAACAAGGAAAAAACAAATGCATAAATAAGGCAATTTTAGGTAATGATTTGTGAAAAAGTAAGAAAGAATGATTGTATAAGTGCTTTCTGAGCAGAAGGCATTTGGACAGAGGTCTACATGATAAGGAAGGGCATGGGATGAAGATCTGAAGGAGGGGGGGCCTTTCAGGGAGGGAACAGGAGTGTAATCCTTAGCAGAAAGTGAGAAACACTGAGAAGCACAGAGAGCCCAGGAAGGCTGAAGCTCAGTGAGAGTGGAAAGTATAGTTTAGCTGGTTGAAAGTACAGGTCGTGGTGAGAACAGTAGTGTCAGGTGGGCCCCAGTGAGACCTTTGGGAAGCCTGAGGGTTTCAACAGGGCAGTGACAAGGCAGAATGTGTGTTTTCTTAAAGGGACTCTGGTTTTTGAGTAGAAACTACATATTAGAAATCCAAGAATGGAAGGTGAGAGACCTTTGAGGAACTTCACACCATAGGCTAGAGGTCATCATGATTGTGGTGGAGAGAAATGAAAGGTTTCTGGAAAAGTTCCAGTGGTAAAGCAATAGGACCTCATTGTTTGATGGCGTATGTGAAAACTATAGTCATCATGGTGTTTAAGTAACTGGGCAAGTATTAGCCCTATACATAAAATGGGAAATCACAGGGGGAAGCTAAAAATTCCAGTTTGGACATTTGAAGTGCTGTTAGACTTAAAAGTGCAGATGGCCAAGTAGACAGTTAAGTTGGAAACTATAGGGACAGTTAAGAACAGAAGATAGACATTTGGGACATCAACATATGTATGACAGTCAGAAGCATGATCCTCTGTGTGTTCATATAGGGAGAAGTTCTGATAGAAATAGAGGCCCAGGACTCCAGTTCTGGGGGGGGGGGGGTGCCAACATTTTAGAAGTCTGACAGCAGAGGGGTAGCTGGAAATCAAGCCTGGAAATAGTAATTGAAACAGGACAGGGAACACAGCACATCTTAGGAAACACTAATAGCTTTCATTTATTGCAAAATACTACATTAGTTACCATCCTAAATTCTGTTCCTGTTAACCCCCCAGACAACCATATGACACAGGTTAAACACAGATTCTATGTTCTCCTTTAAAGAAGAGGAAATAGATGCAGAAAAATTAAGACGGTAAATCATTCCAAGGCAGATGAAATTATGTCAAATATTCTGAAAGGCTGAATTTGAAATAAGACAAAGATGAAAAATGATCCTTGAGTTTAATGAGATGGAGCTCGTTGGAGGTCTTGGAAAAAAGGTTTAATAGAATGATGAGGGAGGAAGTCCAGCAAAAGTGGATAATATAAAGAATGGGGGAAACTCTGTGAGAAGTTTTGCATTTAAAGGGAAAGTGAAGACATAACTTAATCAGAGGGAAACACAGTGTTAAGATCTCCTCTCTCTCTCTTTTTTTGTTTTTAGATAGGAGATGCCAAGAAGTATTTTTATTCCACTGGGGATATTCATGGAGAGCAATTAATGCACAGAAAGATGGTAAGTAATTCCTGCAGTAAAATCTTGGAGAATCAGAATGAGCTCCATACTGCAAGCAGAGAGGAGCTGACTTCTGATGGGAACTGAGGCATCATGCTTTTTAACAATTATTAAGACAGAAAGAATGCGGATACGGAGGCAAAGAAGGCTGGTAGATTTGGTGCAGGGTACATGAGGAAGGTCACGACGATTTCTATTTCCTGAAAGAAGTATGCTGTGAAATCATCCTCTAAACCCAAGGAAGTGGAGGGACTGTAGAAGGATTAATAAGAGAGAATATTAAAGTAGTAAATCTACTAAGAAAGAGTACAGAGAAGGGTGGGCAGCGCTGACAACTCTGTTAAGATTGGGGCCATGAGTCTGGTGAGTCACTGACCAGGCGCTGCGGTTCCTCTGGCAACATTCAGCTGTTCTGGGGTTGGTGTGGTGCAGGGAAAGGAGTTTTCCCAGGTGAGTTAAGTTGAGGGGATTGGTTTTGCCCAGGAGAGTCTGATGAAGATCCACCTCTAGAAGCCTGGTGCAGAGATTAACCTTGTGTGTCATACTCCGCAACGGGCCTTTGCTGGACTAAAGTGAAAATCCCTGCTTTCTTCACACCCTGCTCCTCTCTCTGAGTAGGAGAACTTCCACTTTGCTTGTAAGATGCTTTTGGAGCTATCATGCTCACCAAGTCCAATGTTCAAGCGGTGTTGTGTTTGAAAAGTTTGGGGCTTCAACTCATGTTATGAGCATTGATATGGACTCATATACATTCATTCACAAAGTGAGTTGCAGCAGGTTTTCCTTTCCTATTCTTTGTGTGGTCATGCTAAGTCATTTCAGTCCTATCTGACTCTTCGTAACCCCATAGACTGAAGCCCTCCAGGCTCCTCTGTCCATGGGATGCTCCAGGCAAGCATACTATAGTGGGTTGCCATTTCCTTCTCCAGAGGATCTTCCCAACCCAGAGATTGAACCCAGGTCTCTTCTATCTCCTGCAGTACAGGTGAGTTCTTTACCACTAGAGCTGCCTGGGAAGCCCTCCTATTCTCTAGGACCTCCCAAACTCCTGGGGATCTTCCACTCTCACTGCAGAGTGCAATCTTCCAAATTATGCCATCTGATGTTTTATTTTTAGTCAAAATTTCTCTTACAATCATTGAATGGCAGCTGCTGCCTGCCATTCCTTGAGCTACCTGGAGTCATTCTTTTTCTGTCTGTTACGGTCACCATGGCTTTTGTTAAGAGAGCTGGTTGAAACTACATTTGAGAATACTAATTATGCTACAATTCTCAACCTGGGCACTTTCTACAACATCACACTTGGAAAAACCTCTTGCCGTCAAACATTATTAGACAGTAGAATCTTTGTGCAAAAGACAATGTCTTATTCAACCTGGTATCCACACACAGAGTCCTGTGCCTAGCACAGAGTGGGCGCTCAATAAATGTGTCTTTGAAAAAAACAAAGAAGTGGATTATCCTGCTGAGGAGCCTGAATCACACACACAGACAAGCACTAAGCCAAGAAGGGAGAAGGAAATGAAACATTAACCTGTGAGAACACATTGGCTTTTCATTGTACTTACACCTGAAGAGTGTGAGATTAAACATTCTGTTCCAAATCACTCGGTGAGATGATTATAGAGTGATGATTTAGACCCATATTTCATTTGCCTGGATATTCTACACCAAGTATGTGACTATTATTTTCTCAAATTTCTCAGACCAAGGTCCCTGACTGTTTTGCTCTCTTTAAAAGCTGTTCCAGAACCAGCATCACAAGATCCTAAAGATGTAGTAGATTCTGAACTATTGAATGAGAAACCCAAGATAACCATTTCATTCATAAGGCCTCTTACAGGTAAGTCTTACTATCTGATGTAAAGCTGAGGGTCCATGCCTATCACTTGGAAAAGATTCAACAAGTAAGAAGCAATTTGTCTCCAAACCACTAGCCTTAGTTTTTGTAACATCTATCCTATAGATATGAAATGTCAAGATTTTAATTATATGTACATATGCTATTTCTTTTGCCAAAAGCATTCAGTATATTTTTGTATGCTGCTGCTGTGCTGTGCTCAGTCATGTCCAACCCTTCATGACCCTGTGCTGTGTAGCCTGCCAGGCTCCTCTGTCCATGGAATTTCCCAGGCAAGAATACTGGAATGGACGACCATTTCCTCCAACAGAGGATCTTCCCAGCCCAGGGATTGATCCCACCTCTCCTGTGTCTCCTGCTTGGCAGGCAGATTCTTTACCACTAAGTCACCTGGGAAGCCCATATTTCTGTATATTTATCTCTAAAATAACTCTAGGGCTATGGATGACAAGTATAATGTCCTCATTTTGTCCTGAAGTGCTATTCTGTATAGTTTATTCTATAAAATAAAAGCAAAAATTATGTGAATTTAAATGATTAGTGACTATTATCCAAATTTTAAAAGCATAAAATGAAGCCACAGTAAGACCATGAATGAAATTTGTCCAAGTATAAAAACTTCTGATGAATTCTATATTTTCTGGATATTTATGAGTAACCTGTTAATATTAACTCATGAAAAGATAAAGCCTTCCAACATGGGGGAAATGATGATTAAAGAACTTAAAATGCCTGTAGGTTGTCTGCTTTTGACATGGCTGAAATTGTTATTATTTTATTTTAAGCTTTCTACTTGGGTTAAAATAATATATTTGCATGATTTTAAAAAAAAAACAGCATCTTTATTGAGATATAACTCATATGCCACATACTACAACATATAATTATATATACATTGTATAAAATCATGGTAAACACAATATGTTTATTTCATGTTTTCCACTAAGCATGGAAAGTCAGTGTGTTTAGGTCTTAATTTGTAACATCTGTAAGTCAATCAGGGCAATGAGAAAGAAAGGCAAATACTACCAAAACAGATAGTGTCCAAAATAAGGCTCTCTTTACAGGATCAAGAAGGATGTGGACTCAAGAAAGAAGCAGAGCCTCTCCCACTCTTCCCCTAAACTTCCTCCTGAAGGGAATTGATTAATTAGTTAATCCCACAACCTCTGTTGAGAAACTGTGCTGTGCCAGAAGCTGTACATCCATGAGCAAGACAGAAGTGGTTTTTGTGATGCAGGAACTCAAAGCTCAGAAGGGGAAAGGAAAATATTGTGATTAGTGGTACAACACAGCCAGGAAGGGGGTCTTACTTGAGTCACAGTGTAGCAAGGTAATAACAATTATTTTGTCTCATCATACATAAATGCAGCCCTACTCCCATCCTAAGTTCTCATCCTGTTTCCTAACGTTCTGATATGGAAGCAGTAGGATAAAAAAGAAAAAAGAACCAGAACGCTCTTTCATTCACTCAGTGTACACTTTATGTGTGCTTCCCAGGTCTGAGGTCCGTGCTGTGTGCTGGGAATACAGGTATCAACGTCTCTAACGCAGTGTCTGTGGTGGAGAAACTGATATGTGAACAATTACGATGAGCAGTTACGAATTCAGAAAATCAGAAGAGAAATTGAGGGAAAGGGGCATAACTCACATTGAAGTCTTGATCGAAGAGATAATATCTGAGCTGAGATTTGAAGAGGTAAGAGTTAGTCAAGGAAAGGGTGAGGACAGAACTGGAATGAAGAGAAAGAAATACTAACACTTATATTTACCAGAGAAAGTATAATGTAGGAGAAATAACCAGTAGTTCCAATTGACTGATGAGATGATATAATAAGTGGCAAGAGATAACTTTGGGGATGGTGTCAAACACCAGATAATAAAAGGTCTAATGTTCCAGTCTAGGTTTTATCTTATTATAAATAGGGAGCTATTGAAAGACTGAGTAATAAGAAGTAGCGTGACCAAATGTGCATGTTTAGACAGATCATTCTTTAAGTAGAAGGAAGAGAGTTCGTAGAGAAAGAAATCCAGAAGCAGCAAGAACAATTGAGGGGGGTGTGGCAATAAATCAAAGAAGAGATAACCATCTGAGGTAAGACTGTCATGAAAGAGTAAAGATCCAAGATATACTGCTGCTGCTAAGTCGCGTCAGTCATGTCTGACTCTTAGCGACCCCATGGACTGTAGCCTACCAGGCTCCTCCGTCCATGGGATTTTCCAGGCAGGAGTACTGGAGTGGGTTGCCACTGCCTTCTCTGACCAAGATATACTAGGGACATAGAATTAGCAAGACATTTTTACGGGAAGGAAGTAGTAAATGAGGAAGAAGTCCAAAATGATCCAGAGTTCATGGCTTGGGTGATTTATTTAATGACAATGTAGATAATTGTAAATAAGAGAGGCAATAAGGAAGAGCAATGGCAACCCACTCCAGTACTCTTGCCTGGAAAATCCCATGGATGGAGGAGCCTGGTAGGCTGCAGTCCATGGGGTCGCTAAGAGTCGGGCACGACTGAGCGACTTCACTTTCACTTTTCACTTTCATGCATTGGAGAAGGAAATGGCAACCCACTCCAGTGTTCTTGCCTGGAGAATCCCAGGGATGGTGGAGCCTGGTGGGCTGCCATCTATGGGGTCGCACAGAGTAGGACATGACTGAAGCGACTTAGCAGCAGCAGCAGCAAGGAAGAACAAGTGATTAGGGAAATAGGAACAAGAAACAGCTGATATTTAGTGCATTCCACGTACTAGGGACTTTTCTTCTGCCACAATTTAATTCAGGTGTTGTTTGCTGCTTAATCCTATGTCTCTCTCTCCAGCCATGCTTTCTTTCCTGAGTTCCAGATCTGTATGTTCAATCCTAGATGTTTTCACTTGCGTATATTGATGCCATGATGAAACCAAAGAATTCCTAAGTGAAGTCTAGATGATGAAATTAAAGACACTAAGAGAAAATGTGTGTGAATTTTGTTATTATTTGTTTTGTTAGGTTGTTATATTTTTCACTGAAACTATAGAAAGAAAAAAAAAAGGAAGACATGGGTACAATGAGTTAGGAGAAATGGCAGGATGCGAAGGAACAGTGGATTATGAACACCATTTTTTTTTAGTAAAGTAAAAGCACGACCATCCACCAGAACCAATGGGGGTACATTAGAAAGCTAAAAGACTTGAAGGGAAAATGATGAAAGTTTGAAATAACTATAAAGACCCAGGGAGTTGAAACGGAACAAATAGCATGATGAGTAGCTATCACTGATGTCCAACTAAAATGAAGAGCATGCTTTTTCAGTAGCATCAACCTATTTGGCTATTTGATTTTTGCCCATATTGCTTACCAGTCCAGGTATAGGGAGAGGGAACACAGGTGGTTGGGTTGATACAGGATTGGACTTTGCTACATGGATGCAGCAGGAAGGTAAAGGCAAAAGTCTGTCAGTATAGACAACAGGAATTTTAAGTTAGGGATCAAAGTCCCAGACTTATTGCCAAAGAAAATACTCCAGAAAGAACCTTTTAAATTGAGAGAGAAAAAAAATGGAACTGGATACCAATAAAATATAGTAAAATGGGTACTGGAATAACAGAAAGCTAAGTCAGAGAGTGAGGTGCTGGAGTAGAATATTTCAGAAGTGGAGAGTTTCTGAGCGGGTAATAGGCAGGAAGGGCAGGGGTCTCCAAACAGAGGAAACAGGCTTGCAAGTCAGACATTTTTAATCTCTTCCTTAAGCTGCAGAAGGAAACAAACTACATGTGTCAGACTTTTCTTCCTTTTCCATACAAAATTAAAAAGAGGTTTCTCTTAAAATTCTGTGTTGCCATGACAACACCTGGTTCCACCTGAACTTAACTTTTCTCAAACCTCGAGCTCACCAATGCATTTTTCTTCTGGAAAAGTTTTTTTTTTTTTTAAACTTTAAGCTATGTTAATGAAGCTATGTATTTCCTTTGGACTTTGCCTTTCTTCAAAATGGTTCCACTGAAGACCAACTTTTTTTCTTTTTTCAAAATTTGGGCTGATAATAGCTCAACAAACCAGTATTCATATCAATTGTTTTATGGCTCCAGATGACACAGCTCATGCTATCCTATCTCAAAAATGCATATTGTGGGAGAGGGGCCTGGTGAAACTCCCTCAGCCTTGAGGTGTCTCTCTTATCTGATTAATAGCTTTCTAACAGACATAAAACATCAGGCTAAAGACTAGCAGGAGGGCACTCTGTCTGCCCCCTTCTGATGTCTATGTCAGAAGCTTTGTCTATCTCTTTTATACTTTAATAAAACTTTATTACACAAAAGCTCTGAACAATCGAGACTTGTAACTGGCCCCAGATTGAATTCCTCTCCTCTGGAGGCCAAGAATCCTGGTGTCTTTCACTGCTCAGCAAGGACATTTGATTTCCATGATAAAAAGCCCACATTTGGCTGGAGGTGATGACTGAAGGGGAAGGGAAGAAATGATCAGTTGCTTTGACAACAGCAAGCAAATATGATATTCTTTTGTTAGAGCGTTAAATACTACTAATCCAACCTTCTTAAACAGAAACTTATATTAAGCATGTTGTTGTTGTTGTTGTTGTTGTTTAGTGGCTAAGCCATGTCTGACTCTTTCACAACTCCAAGGACCATTTTCCAGACTCCTCTGTCCATGGAATTTCCTAGGCAAGAATACTGGAGAGGGTTGCCATTTCCTTCTCCAGGAGATCTTCCCGCCTCAGGGATCAAACCCATGTCTCCTGCTTGGCAGGTGGATTCTTTACCACTGAGCCACCAGGGAAGCCCGTATTAATGCATTACCTTCAATAAATCTTGGCCAAGTAGCTGTCATCCTAAGCATAAAGCAATGACCCAAGATAGAACATCCTCTAGGAATGATTTTACTCACATTCTTTAAAATGAGTGTAAAATAAAATCAGTCATACTTTTTGTTTGGCTAAAATTAATGATTTGCATACAGAAGTTAGTATTTTTTACTTTCAGGAGAAATAGTTGACATGATGTGGAAAGAAGGAACTTTTGGTTTCCTCTGAGTCAAAAGCACTTGAACGAAACTTCTAGTGGGAAAAGCAGTCAAGGATGTAACTAAGGTTCTCTGTGAGTTGACATTTAAATTACTTCTCATGCACAGGCATGAAGCCAATCTCAGTTTTCCCATCCACTTGCTGTTATTCAGGAAGTTCTATTATCTTATACTCAGTTTTGGCAATATATCAGACTGCCAAATCCTATTTTTTTAACCTTTATATAAATGCATCCCTGGACTCAATATAGAACTAAACACAATTCAAAATATCAATACTTATTCTTGGAGTTAAATCTACTAAAAGATTGTTCCACTATCAGCCTCTATAGAAAGAAAACTTAAGACTGCTGGCTTCCCCAGGCTCTTTTTCACATTTTCTTTCCAAAAATGAGTCAAGATCAAGCAAAAAGTTTAGTTCCCCTTCCTCCCTGAGGAGGAGTGTCGCTTTTTGCCAGCTGCAAGGCTGAATAAGGCTTGTTGAGTTAAAACAAGCTAATCAAACCTGAATAAGAAGAACTGGGCTTCCCAGCTGGCCCTAGTGGTAAAGAATCCACCTGCCTGCCAGTGCAGGAGACACTAGAGATGTGGGTTCAATCCCTGGGTCAGGAAGATCTTCTGAAGGAGGGCATGGAAACCCACTCCAGTATTCTTGCCTAGAGAATTCCCATGGATAGAGGAGCCTGGCAGACTACAGGCCACAGGGCCTCAAAGAATCCAACATGACTGAAGCAACAGAGCATGCAAACAAGAAGAACTAGAAGATACATGCTGCTGCTGCTGCTAAGTCACTTCAGTAGTGTCCGACTCTGTGCGACCCCATACGGCAGCCCATCAGGCTCCCCCGTCCCTGGGATTCTCCAGGCAAGAACACTGGAGTGGGTTTCCATTTCCTTCTCCAATGCATGAAAGTGAAAAGTGAAAGTGAAGTCGCTCAGTCGTGCCCGACTCTTAGCGACCCCATGGACTGCAGCCTACCAGGCTCCTCCATCCATGGGATTCTCCAGGCAAGAGTACTGGAGTGGGGTGCCATTGCCTTCTCCTGAAGATACATGCAGATGCTTCTTAAAATGTTTCTGAAACCTTTATTAATCTTATAGTTTAACTATCTTCATCCACTGGTAGAGAAAAGTTATTGAATCTGAGAAGAGACCTAACTATTGAATTGAGTCAGATGCCACGATTGCTTCATCTGCCACATGTGGTTCCTTCAACCGTCCTGGAGTGGGGTTTAGCCATCCTTCTATTCCACACTTTTAGGAAGCTTTAGAAGCCACAGCTGATCTGATTCTGGGACCTGAGTTTGGTGTTTAGAATACAAGCTTTTCTGAAATGGAGACTGATAAAAACAGTAGTAATTGCTCAAACAAAGCCCAAAACTGTAGGAAAAAATCCAAGTGCTATTTGGATAATACGCATGGCTAGATTTAAAAGCTCTAAAAATTGTATTATATAACATTCAGTTGTTATATTTCTTGTATTTTACTGTTGTAGCTATAGCAGTTTCTCTTTTGTTCTCATGGACACTATGTCATAATCTCCACAATCATATTGAACCCATGAATTTCCTAGATAATCATACTGCTTACTCTGTTACTGTCATTCTCAAGCACTCTGTCAGTCAATATTCCCAGGTATTTATTTTTCTTTACCAAGTCAAGTAAAACACAATTTATAAACTGTCACTTTTGCTGAAGCCTTTCATTACCAGAACATATTCTTTCCTATTTTAAGATGAAAAAATTCCCATTTCTTTTCCTTCAAACTAGTTAAGAAGCTGGACTTATTAGAACTATTTTGCAGATTGCCTAAGTACACAGGTAAACTTAAGAGTGTTCGAGTTTGGTCTTCTACAGTTTAGCCTAACAGAATGGCCTTTGCATGCTTGCATGCTGAGTTGCTTCAGTTGTGTCTGACTCTGTGCAACCGAATGGACTATAGCCCAACAGGCTCCTCTGTCCATGGGATCCTCCAGCAGTGGGTTGCCATGGCCTCTTTCAGGGGATCTTCCCAACCCAGGAATTGAACCCAAGTCTCCTGCATTGGCAAGGGGTTCTTTACCACTAGCACCACCTGGGAAACAGAATGACCTTATGTCAAGTGTCTAATACAAGAAGCTTGACAACAACAGTGGTGAAACTGTGCCATAAAACCCGGTATTCAGCACTCAGGCACAGACACAGGCTTCTGGGGGAAGTTGCTGCCTAGCTAATGCAATGCAGACTATATTTGAGAGTGATTCACTGAAGATCCAAAGGGAAGAGTGTTGTCAGAAAATCACTTTCCTCAGTGTATTGGTCCTCCCTTCTTCAGAACATCCCAGGTGTGTCAGTGGTAAAAAAAAAATCCACCCGCCAATGCAAGAGACAGAGGTTCGATCCCTGGGGTGGGAAGATCCCCTGGAGAAGGGAATGGCTACCCACTCCAGTATTCTTGCCTGGAGAATCCCATAGACAGAGGAGCCTGGCAGGCTACAGTCCATGGGGTCACACAGAGTCGGACACCACTGAGTGTGCGCACACACACACACACACACACACATACACACGCATCCCTTCTTCACCACATATCCTTCTGTTAGAACAAACAAACTTTGTTCTGTTAGAACAAAGCTTCTTTTTGTGCCACACTCCTCCATAACTCATGATCCACCATAGAATCATGCCGTCCAAAGATTATCTCTACTTACTTCTCTGCCTCTTGAATGTCTATTCATTTTTTGTAATTCCACTAAAGCAAGCCTAGGTGGAACATTCCCTCCTCCTTCTCTATGCCTCAACAGCACATTTTCCGAGTGTACATTACAATATACATTCCACTGCTGACTGAAGCTGCTTGCTTGTGGGCTTTGTCTCCTTCAAGTCCGGGACTGTGGCTTCTTCATCCTTCTGTTCCCAGGGGCACATACAGTGCCTGGCACTTTAGAAACACAGAAAACAATGTTTGATTGTGTTTTAATAAAGGCAGTACTTAGAGCAGTGAGATGGAGAGGATAATAAGAATACTGATGAAGGAATGTTTTTTTTTTTTGTGGTGTTGTAGATGAAGATACAACCTTTGACTATGTGTAAATTAAAGTTAATGTTATAGATTACACCCAACTTAGCATTAGAGATGTCCATATGGTCAGAATTGATAGCAAAAAAAGTAGGCTACCTGTGATGTAACATTAAGAAGTGTTAGAAAAATAGGAGGTAGAAGGTGAATATAAGCCAATAAGTCAAGGATTTTGGATACCAAGATAATTACAGTGTAGTCAGATGGATGTTTTTCATAACAGCTTTAACAAAGATCTAATAGACACATCAAATGTTCTAGTATACATGAAGCAGAATATTTCATTAAGATGCTTATATTAATGAATGAGGCAAATAGAAAACTATAAAAACATTGAGGTTTATGGTTTAATTATAAAACAGTATGAGAACACAGATATCAGAAGGGAAGCATTCAGGTAAATGAACAGATATTTCAGCAGAATGAAGAGAAGCGATAAGCTGGTGTTAAAAGGAATATAAGGAACAATTGACTTGTTAAAGAGATGTACAGCAAAAACCCAGGTGAGGGGTAAAAATGACAGATAAATCTGAGAAACAGAAACACAAGCCCAAAGAGGACAAAGCACTGTTCTGATGGGTGGCAGATGTTTGAGTTAACACCAAAAATCTGGGCTGGAATATATGAAATCTTTCATCTCCGTAGATCTTCAAATCTTTTTCTATGGCACTGACCATGAAGCCAATGTATTTTTGACTTACAATGAAATAGAGAGTCTACTAGGAGAAGAAACACCAGAACAAATGCAATTGGAGCTATTTAATGCTGGTAACAAGTTGTTCTCCTGTGTTGAACCAATAAGAGAATTTGGACTGACTGGTAAAGGGGCTTCAAGGGCTGGGACATAGATGAAGGCCCAGGGACAGGTAGCCTTGAACAGTGTTGCGTATTACAGCCCAAAACTAAGCAACCTGCAACTTAAGATTTTTAGTTTACAGTCAGATCCAAATCAAAGATTATACGAAAACCTTGGAATTAACAAATAAACATGGCATCCCATGCCAAACGCAGTGATAATGTAACGAATCAGTCAATCTAATTGCATGAGTAGAGGGCTTATATCTTCTGGAGGTAAAGGAAAAGCATAGTAATGTCTCCCTCTGTACTTGCTTAAAGGATTTTAGAACACTTTTAAGACTAGAACTTACAGCTGAGTAGTATAAAGTGATGAGGTAAAAACAAAACTAGAAGGCTACTATTCATTTTATAGAATAAAATGTTAAGGCAATATGTTACTACATATGAAATACTACCAAATCTAAAACACCTTTTAAAATTAGACGGCTTCCCTCATCTGCTTCTTTTCTATTTAGTTTTCACAGACTCTGTGGTGTAAGGAATTTAAAAATGCAGTAAATATCTAAGGGTAGTTTCTTAACCAGTGATATGAGCAACAGCAGAAGGAAATACAGATAGCTATGGAAAAGAGGTATTTGATCAATTAAATGGAGGAAATTCTGATGTGAAAAAAGGCGACTTTTTGAGGTATTAATTCTTTTAAAGACATGTTAGAGCTTACATTTGAAGCTGGGAGATTCATACAACATACTTGGCCATGAAACAAAATTCCATGTAATCAAATGCTGAACTTAACCTATTTACTTTTAATTGTGTGGGTGTATGCTCAGTTGCACAATTGTGTTCAAACCTCTGCAACCACATGGATTGTGGCCCACCAGGCTTCTCTGTCCACAAGATCCTCCAGGCAAGGATATTGGAATGGGCTGCCCTTTCCTCCTCCAGAGCTCTGCCCACAGCTCTTGCATCTCCTGTATTGACAGATGGATTCTTTACCACTGTGTGCACCACCTGAGAAGCCCGCTTTCAAAACTGGAAAATAATAAATCATTAAATTGTGGTCGTTTCCCTTGTTTGAGAAAATAATAACCAGCAGAGAGATGCTTTGCACTGCTCCATCTCGGCATGGACACACAGGAGCTGACTCCCAGTGCGGTCACCCCGCTCTCAAGGATCAGGTGTGCTGCACGTGGACACATCTATGAAATAATAGGACCCACACGGCTGTAGATGCCTGGATACTGCAAAGTCCTGCATTGTTGACCAAATCCCCTTGACTTCCCTGGGTCCTATATTCAAGACTTTAAAGATCTTTGCTTGATTTTGCCCCTTCCCAGTTTCATTTTTGCAAAGGAAAAAACAAACAAAAAGATAGGCTGCTGCTGCTGCTGCTAAGTTGCTTCAGTCGTGTCCGACTCTGTGTGACCCCATAGACGGCAGCCCACCAGGCTCTCCCGTCCCTGGGATTCTCCAGGCAAGGACACTGGAGTGGGTTGGCATTTCCTTCTCCAATGCATGAAAGTGAAAAGTGAAAGTGAAGTCGCTTAGTCGTGTCCAACTCTTAGCGACCTCATGGACTGCAGCCTACCAGGCTTCTCTGTCCATGGGATTATCCAGGCAAGAGTACTGGAGTGGGGTGCCATTGCCTTCTCTGAAAAATAGGCTAGCATTCCAAAATACAAATTGCATGGTTGGAGGAACCATTCACCCAAAGCATGAGAGCCATTCTGAGGTGGATTTGGATCTGAAAATGCTGCCTCCTTCCCAGGTCACCCTTGCTTCACTCTCACACCTTTCTATTGCTCCAGGGAAGATGAACAGGCTGCCATCCTAGGCTAAGTTCTTGAATGTCTGCCTCCTATCAGGCCTGGGCCTTTCTCTGTCTCTAACCTGACAGCTGGCTGCAGTTCCAGCATCTTCTGTTAATATCGGGGACATGACTGATGCTAAATAGGTGAGAGTTAGAGAATCAGAGATAAAATGCATCCTGGTGCAGAAGACCCTTTTAGAAGTTCCAATAATGAAATGAGGCAGGCTCTCGCTGGGGAAAGATCAGGTCTCTATTTATACAAACTAGTTGTACAAATTTTGATTTGTACAACTGGTTTTGCACAATTTTGATTACCAAGTAGGAGGTAAAAAAGGGAATACATGGCTTGACAGTTTAAAAGATCACTAATCTATGCCCCAAACAAGTTCACAGGGCCCCCTGGCTGTCCCCTGCTCAGAGCAGGATTCCTCCCAATTCCTCCAAAACCAAAGACAAAGCACCATCTGTACATTCATCATTTTTGATGGAAACTACATCCTAAAGGACATTCAGCTAGTGCATGCAAAATATTTTTTAACACAGTTGAACATTTTCTCAATTTGGCCTTCAGTAATGAGGAGTGCTTGAACTTCCAATTGGATATCCATACTCTGTTGAAAAACACGTTATTATACACATAAGCACAATCTATGCACCATAAACTGGGAACTGCTAAGGCAATTTAGAAAACATTGAACAGCAGACAACCCAAGAGAGGAAACTGAAAGCTTGGAAGCAAGCAGATGGGAAGCAGGAAAGGGAAGAAGGCAGATTGTATAATCTGTAGTATGAAATCTGTAACTGGAAACCAACACACTCCACTCAAAGCTTTCACAAATGGCAAAGTTAACTTATCCATTCTCCTGGATCTACGAAATGGATTCAGAGGTACATGAGTAAACTTCTTTCTCATCCTCATCTCCTCGAGATCCCAAATGAAAAATTGTCTGTCCGTTGAATTCATTGTAAGAGAAAATGTTATAACTAGGATCTAGTTTAAACTTTTAAATCTCAAAATATTTTTATTCTAGAATAAATACAAAGACGGAAGTTCCAGAAAGAAGACTATATTCAGAGCAGTAGCTTGATTTTATTTTATAGCTATTTCATCCTATTTTTTGCAATATTTTAGCCATAAGTTTTACAGAGGTACATCTGACTTAGATGCTAAAATGCCCTACTTCTTTTGACTATCATTCAGTTTCAAAGACGTTTTTGTTTTTTAAAATACTTTGCCTTAAAGGCAGTATTTTAAACAAAACCACTATGAGGTACCATTTCACACCAGTCAGAATGGCTGCGATCCAAAAGTCTACAAGCAATAAATGCTGGAGAGGGTATGGAGAAAAAGGAACCCTTTTACACTGTTGGTGGGAATGCAAACTAGTATAGCCACTATGGAGATCAGTGTGGAGATTCCTTAAAAAACTGGAAATAGAACTGCCTTATGATCCAGCAATCCCACTGCTGGGCATACACACTGAGGAAACCAGAAGGGAAAGAGACATGTGTACACCAATGTTCATCACAGTACTGTTTATAATAGCCAGGACATGGAAGCAACCTAGATGTTCATCAGCAGATGAATGGATAAGAAAGCTATGGTACATATACACAATGGAGTATTACTCAGCCACTAAAAAGAATAGTTCTTTTTATTCTTTATTTATATATGAATCAGTTCTAATGAGGTGGATGAAACTGGAACCTATTATACAGAGTGAAGTAAGCCAGAAAGAAAAACACCAATACAGTATACTAATGCATATATATGGAATTTAGAAAGATGGTAACAATAACCCTGTGTACGAGACAGCAAAAGAGACACTGATGTATAGATCAGTCTTATGGACTCTGTGGGAGAGGGAGAGGGTGGGGAGAATTGGGAGAATGGCATTGAACCATGTATAATATCATGTATGAAACGAGTCGCCAGTCTAGGTTCGATGCACGATACTGGATGCTTGGGGCTGGTGCACTGGGACGGCCCAGAGGGAGGGTATGGGGAGGGAGGAGGGAGGAGAGTTCAGGATGGGGAACACAGATATACCTGTGGCGGATTCATTTTGATATTTGGCAAAACTAATACAATACTGTAAATTTTAACAATTAAAAAAAAGGAAAAAAAAAGAAAAAAATACTGCCTTTATTTAAAAAAAAACAGATGAAGAATTATTGGTTTGAGTTCATTTTTATATAATCTAAAGAATTGTTTAGTATAATTTAAATGTTAACTACACATACGCACAGAGTCTTATGTATTTTTCCATGTATATAGGCATTTGTATTTGCTTTTTTTCTATTGACCAAGCTTTAACCAGTTGTTCACAGTGGCATATTTAAGTATCTAGAATCACCTTCTTATTCATGCTGCTGCTGCTGCTAAGTCACTTCAGTCGTGTCCGACTCTGTGCAACCCCATAGACAGCAGCTCACCAGGCTCCCCCGTCCCTGATTTTCCAGGCAAGAGTACTGGAGTGGGGTGCCATTGCCTTCTCTGCCTTCTTATTCATAAGGTAAACTTATTATGTCCAGAGGGCAGAATCAGAATTGGAAGCAGAATTGATGATTTTTATATCATAGCCTTGGGCTTTTCTTAATGCCTGGTCTCTAACTATCGGCTCTTTCGATTTGAGAAAAAAATGTATAGACATCAATCAGAAATATAACACCACATATCATCATTAATGTGAATTTGGATGTTACATTCAATTTACCTAATATGTTTATATCCAAAGTCACCATTTTCTGCTAAAAGGAATACTCAGTCACAGTCCAATGAGGGTAACTAAAGCAAAATTAGCATAAATACATAAATTTCTTCCTTTCTAACATATTAGTAATTTACATTCTAATGCAGCACTGTGCTAAGAGTAATATATCTTTCAATAGCAAAATTGCTTTTATCTAGGATCTCAATAAGTAACTATTTTCTGTTACATTGTGTTTTGCTTCTGCCCTGGATGGAAAATTGATCTTAATATTAGGACTAATATGGTTTGGTAGAAATTACCTTTTAAAAGTGTAAATATTATATTGAATTCAAGGTAATTCTGCCTTTGTAATAAAAAATGATCACCTACTGCACAAAATATGTTACTGAAAGAGTAATAACTAATTGTAGATAGAAACTAACATAGCAATAAAATATTTTTAGTTGCATAAAATTCTGTGAGGACTTCAGATTTTATTAATACATGAAAATTCTTTGTAACACCTGAGATATTTAATGTTGGTGCTAGACTTCTTAGAGTAGATTTACACTATAATTGGGGGCTCTCTTGGTGGCTCAGTCGGTAAAGAATCTGCATGCAATGCAGGAGACCGGGAGACACAGGTTCGATCCCTGGGTCCAGAAGATCCCCTGGAGGAGGAAAACAGCAACCCACTCCAGTGTTCTTGCCTGGAGAATTCCGTGGACAGAGGAGCCTAGTGGGCTACAGTCCATGGGGCTGCAAAGAGTTGGACACAACTGAGCGACTAACACACATGCACACACATAAGTGCTTTGGCTTAGTAATAAATATGTGAGCCCTTCTGTTGGGAAAAAAAGCTGGCTAAAAATCATGCTCTCTTAGAAGTAAGAAAGAAGCTCTTTAATAAAATTCATATAATTCTTAAACTTTGTCATATAAGATTTAAAAGCTTTGTTTCAAATTGTTTTTTATAATATCAATTGCAAATAAGCATTCTCTAATGTGATTTTATTAATTGATTTCATTATTTGATTTTTGATCATATCAATTTCAAATAAGCATTCTCTAATGTGAATCCCTCAGAAGAAACAGAGTAGCCATCATGGTCAACAAAAGAGTTCAAAATGCAGTACTTGGATGCAATCTCAAAAACAACAGAATGATCTCTGTTTGTTTCCAAGGCAAACCATTCAATATCACAGTAATCCAAGTCTATGCCCCAACCAGTAACGCTGAAGCTGAAGTTGAATGGTTCTATGAAGACCTACAAGACCTTTTAGAACTAACAACAAAAAAAGATGTCCTTTTCATTATAGGGGACTGGAATGCAAAAGTAGGAAGTCAAGAAACACCTGGAGTAACAGGCAAATTTGGCCTTGGAATATGGAATGAGGCAGGGCAAAGACTATAATAGAGTTTTGCCAAGAAAATGCACTGGTCATAACAAACACCCTCTTCCAACAACACAAGAGAAGACTCTACACATGGACATCACCAGATGGTCAATACCGAAATCAGATTGATTATATTCTTTGCAGCTAAAGATGGAGAATCTCTATACAGTCAACAAAAACAAGACCAGGAGCTGACTGTGGCTCAGATCATGAACTCCTTATTGCCAAATTCAGACTGAAACTGAAAGTAGGGAAAACCACTAGACCATTCAGGTATGACCTAAATCAAATCCCTTATGATTATACAGTGGAAGTGAGAAATAGATTTAAGGGACTAGATCTGATAGATAGAGTACCTGATGAACTATGGACTGAGGTTCGTGACACTGTACAGGAGATAGGAATCAAGACCATCCCCATGGAAAAGAAATGCAAAAAAGCAAAATGTCTGTCTGGGGAGGCCTTACAAATAGCTGTGAAAAGAAGAGAAGTGAAAAGCAAAGGAGAAAAGGAAAGATATAAGCATCTGAATGCAGAGTTCCAAAGAATAGCAAGAAGAGGTAAGAAAGCCTTCCTCAGTGATCAATGCAAAGAAATAGAGGAAAACAACAGAATGGGAAAGATTAGAGATCTCATCAAGAAAATTAGAGATATCAAAGGAATATTTTGTGCCAAGATGGGCTCGATAAAGGACAGAAATGGTATAGACCTAACATAAGCAGAAGATACTAAGAAGAGGTGGCAAGAATACACAGAAGAACTGTACAAAAAAGATCTTCACGACCCAGATAATCACGATGGTGTGATCACTGACCTAGAGCCAGACATCCTGGAATGTGAAGTCAAGTGGGCCTTAGAAAGCATCACTACGAACAAAGTTAGTGGAGGTGATGGAATTCCAGTTGAGCTATTTCAAATCCTGAAAGATGATCCTGTGAAAGTGCTGCACTCAATATGCCAGCAAATTTGGAAAACTCAGCAGTGGCCACAGGGCTGGAAAAGGTCAGTTTTCATTCCAATCCCAAAGAAAGGCAATGCCAAAGAATGCTCAAACTACTGCACAATTGCACTCATCTCACACGCTAGTAAAGTAATGCTCAAAATTCTCCAAGCCAGGCTTCAGCAATATGTGAATGGTAAACTTCCAGATGTTCAAACTGGTTTTAGAAAAGGCAGAGGAACCAGAGATCAAATTGCCAACATCCGCTGGATCATGGAAAAAGCAAGAGAGTTCCAGAAAAACATCTATTTCTGCTTTATTGACTATGCCAAAGCCTTTGACTGTGTGAATCACAATAAACTGTGGGAAATTCTGAAAGAGATGGGAATACCAGACCACTGACCTGCATACAAAATGCATACAAATTGAGAAATTTGTATGCACGTCAGGAAGCAACAGTTAGAACTGAACATGGAACAAAAGACTGGTTCCAAATAGGAAAAGGAGTACGTCAAGGCTGTATATTGTCACCCTGCTTATTTAACTTACATGCAGAGTATATCATGAGAAATGCTGGGCTGGAAGAATCATAGGCTGGAATCAAGATGCCGGGAGAAATATCGATAACCTCAGATATGGAGATGACACCACCCTTATGGCAGAAAGTGAAGAAGAACTAAAAAGACTCTTGATGAAGGTGAAAGAGGAGAGTAAAAATGTTGGCTTAAAACTGAACATTCAGAAAATGAAGATCATGGCATCTGGTCCCATCACTTCATAGCAAATAGATGGGAAAACAGTGGAAACAGTGTCAGACTTTATCTTTTTGGGCTCCAAAATCACTGCAGATGGTGATTGTAGCCATGAAATTAAAAGACACTTACTCCTTGGAAGGAAAGTCATGACCAACCTAGATAGCATATTCAAAAGCAGAGACATTACTTTGCCAACAAAGGTCCGTCTAGTCAAGGCTATGGTGTTTCCAGTGGTCATGTATGGATGTGAGAGTTGGACTGTGAAGAAAGCTGAGCGCTGAAAAATTAATGCTTTTGAACTGTGGTGTTGGAGAAGACTCTTGAGAGTCCCTTGGACTGCAAGGAGATCCAACCAGTCCATTCTGAAGGAGATCAGCCCTGGGATTTCTTTGGAAGGAATGATGCTAAAGCTGAAACTCCTGTACTTTGGCCACCTCATGCGAAGAGTTGACTCATTGGAAAAGACTCTGATGCTGGGAGGGATTGGGGACATGAGTAGAAGGGGACGACAGAGGATGAGATGGCTGGATGGCATCACTGACTCGATGGACGTGAGTCTGAGTGAACTCCAGGAGTTGGTGATGGACAGGGAGGCCTGGCGTGCTGCGATTCATGGGGTCGCAAAGAGTCGGATACGACTGAGCAACTGAAGTGAACTGAACTGAATGTGATTTTATATTTACAAACCAGCTGAATTAGAAACTAGAATGAAAAATAACACTTTCAATAATAAAACAGATGACTTGAAGTTGTTTTGTCACTTCAATTTGGTTTCCTTGTGTTAAAACCTTGTCAAAGTGGAGTCATTCCATTTCAGTGGCACTTTGGAATCTGGTGCAGAGTTGAGCTATGAAGAGAGAGGATACGATATAACTGTGACGGCCAAATGCACATCCGAAATACCAGCAGGTGAACAGAAGCCCTAATAAATAGTTGGTGGGTGAATGAATAAAACATCTTTTCTTAAACAATAACCTTCAAAAACTGAAGGCACACTAATATGAAAGAAGTTCATCTATTTAGTATGTGTGTGTGTGTGTGTGTGTATTTGTTAGTTGCTCAGTCATATCCAACTCTTTGCGACCGCGTGGACTGTAGCCCACCAGGCTCCTCTGTCCATGGAATTGTCCAGGCAAGAACACTGGAGTGGGTTGCCATGTCCTTCTCCAGGGCTATTCAGTATACCCATGACTAACACTGTGGATTTGAGGGCCCATTCTGTGCTGGCCATTATGCTAAATGCTTTCAACACACAGTGTTTTAAACATTTAGCATAGTGGGCAGAACAGAGCGTGTGTGTGTGTGTGTGTGTGTGTGTGTGTGATATGTATTCAATATAAGCCCATGAGGTAACCATTATCATACAAATAAGAAATTAAAAAGTTAAAATTAGTAGACCTTGGGGTAAGCTTTCAAAGTCAGGACTCTCAGACAATTACAGCTTGAGTCCAACACATGATTCAAAAACTAAATAAACTCATGAGGAAATTCCCGATGAGGCAATTCATGGACACATTGTATTATAAGACAAGCAACAGTGAGTGAACTCTCTGGTGCACACAAAAGCTTTTTTGACACATACTCTTGCCCTCTGAGTGTCCCCACAGAACCCTGCACATATATTGACTATATGCTATGCTAAGTCACTTCAGTCATGTCCGACTCTGTGTGACCCCATAGATGGCAGCCCGCCAGGCTCCCCCATCCCTGGGATTCTCCAGGCAAGAACACTGGAGTGGGTTGCCATTTCCTTCTCCAGTGCATGAAAGTGAAAATTGAAAGTGAAGTCGCTCAGTCGTGTCCGACTCTTAGCGACCCCATGGACTGCAGCCTACCAGGCTCCTCCGTCCATGGGATTTTCCAGGCAAGAGTACTAGAGTGGGGTGCCATTGCCTTCTCCGATATTGACTATAGCTGCCAGTATTTATAGTTACCATGTCTCCCAACAGACCACAAGCTCCTTGAAGGAGACTGTCCTTATCATCCGTAAATTCCCCTGGTATCCATCTTATTGTCTGGAACAAGGTAGCAACCACAGAATATAAAACAATTTCTACCCCTACCCCTTCATGGCAGCTCCTAAGTTCTGGTGGATAAATATTCTTTCAATTCACTACAGTTGTGTATTTCAGAGGAAGTACTTACCGTTTATAAATAACAATGGTCCACAAAATTTTTACAACAAGCAGCTGAACTTTTTTCATGTTAATTTCATTGCAAGTTTTATGTTCCACAATGTTTAATTATAATGTCTAATATACTTAATTATTGGGCTTCCCAGGTGGCTGGGTGGTAAAAAATCTGCCTGTCCATGCAGGAGACAAGATGCAAGAGAGGCAGGTTTAACCTGTGGGTCAGAAGATCCTCTGGAGGAAGGAATGTCAACCTAGTCCAGTATTCTTGCCTCAGAAACTCCACGGACAGAAGAGCCTGGTGAGCTACAGTCCACGGGGTGGACACAACTTAGCGACTGAGCAGGCAGGCATGTGTATCTAATAACAGGCAAAGCTGGGAGTAGGGCCCTGAAAGCAGGTCATCTGGGCATAAATATTCTCGTAGCTTTGGCAGACAAAGGATATGGGTGGGAAAAAACCAAGAGGTCCGTCTTGTCTCAGCAGCACCTTACCACTATGGTTCCTAGCAGGGCAGGGCAGCAGGGATGGGTACCAGATCACAGGAAGAGGGTTTTTGTTTGTTGGTTGGTTTGTTTGTTAATTGGAGTCCTCAAGAGGATCCAGTGTGGTGGATTCCAGTACAGCTGGAGAAAGGTGTTGCATATCACAATATGGAGAGGGGGCGGTGGTAAATATGTGGTTGGGCAGGAGAGGTTCAGAGGTGACTCTTTTAAGAACAATACACTCAAATCTAAGTTGATAAACATCAGTGGAATCTTTACCAGAAAATACCAACTTTGTACTCAGGAATCTGAGAATGTCCCCAGATTGTAATACAAAGTGTCTACATCCTCAAGAAAGAATCTCCAGCTTTCTTCAAGCTTAATCATATACCACTGCTTTAACCCAAACATTGCTTCCCTCCAATCCTGGACATCCAAGCTCTCTTTCTACATCTATGTGGGGAGATATTGAAACTTATGGCTCTAGAGAAAGAATGATTAATGTCTTAATTCTTATTTGCATTTGACAAGATGATGACCAGTTATAGAAACACTTGCAGAAGTTTTTTTTAAAAAAATAAATGAATAAATACCTTCATGAAAACTTTACTTTATTAGAGAATCTAGCCCAAGTGTGGAAAATTTAAAATCACTCTATTTACCAAAACTGGCTAACAATAAGCTTACTAAAACAACAACAACAACAACAACAACAATGATCAGTAAATACCTACACTTAACATTCTTAATTATGGGACAATTTTATGATCCATGTTGATGTATTTGTAAGGTAAACCCCTCTGTTTAATAATAATAAAAAAAAAAACATTCTCACATGTAACACACTGTTTTCACACTCATATACACATATAAAAGATGGGAGACCTGTCTCAGAAACACGTTTATAATGGATATACATAATATTGTGAAATAAAATCTGAATAAAAATTTTATTCCAACAACATTTCTCTATTTTTAAATCATGTTTATTGTTTAAGTTCTTATCACAGTGGAGATTAACTTATGCTTAATCATCCAGTGAATGCCTACTGTCAACTTCATCCAATTCCAAAAAAGCAAAATCAGCTCAGTCATACACTCTAATTCCTGTTGCCATCCCACCACTCATTGCCTGCGTCTTCTTTCCCTTTAACAGCAATATTACAAGATTGTGAAAAGGTAGAACTAATAGGCTTATATATGTAATACCATTTCTTCAAGTATTCAGAGAGCAATATATTTGCCTGCATTGTACATTAGAAAACTACTTGTGACATTATTTCTAAGTACAGGAGAGTGGCTCCTGGTGGGAGTGTGATGAAGTCGTATGTCATAGTGTATGACAAGGATTTACAGCATTCTAGAATTTTCACAACTCTTCCCATGTTAGTGAAAGTCGTTAGGTAAAAATGCTGTAGTTTTCTACTTTCAGCTGTCAGACATAAGATTTCGAACTACAAATAAATAAAGCATACACTCAACATGTGTAGTGCAAATGCTAAGTAAACAGAATGACATGGAATGAACTCCTAGGTGCCAGTGAGTATATGGTTCAGTGGGGAGGTCCTGATTTTATGATGTCTGTGACTTGCACCCCATTCTCAAATGAATACTGTCACTGTCCCACGTCAGCCACAACGGATCGAAGAGTCAGAGCAGACTGAAGTGAGGTGAAGGGAGTGACGAGGAAGTGGGAACTCATTTTCACAAACAAGTGGTACAATTTCTCTGTCATTTCTGTATGTCATGGAAAGTTTGATTTGGTAACCAGATCTCAAACCTCTCAGACAAAGCAGGTACCAATATGGAGAAAAGCAAAAGATCCAATGAAAAGAATTAAGTGTTGGCACCTATATAAGAGATTGTGTGGCCCAGACACCAAAAGGGGATGAAGAAGGTGGTTTTTTAGTTAAAACTTTGGAAATATCACATCTGAACATTCAAAAATTACATTACAGAAAAGTCATCAAACAACAGCCCTGTTTAAAGATGCTATATAAGCAGTAGTCTTCAGTACTTTGAACAAAAATTAGAGCTTTGTTGCTTTGTCTGAATTATATAGCTAAGATAATGTTATTCCTTAAAATGAAATAGAAAAAAACTATAAAATTCTCCCAGAGGCAAATTATTGGTAGGGGGGGAAATAAAAATAAACTATGACAACTAATTCATACATTTACTTAATTGTACGTTCCACCCCCCCTCAGAAGAATCCAGTTGTTAAAAAAAAAAAGAAAACAAATTTAAAAACCCCAAAGTACAAAAACAGGTGCCATTTATCTTTTGCATTTTCTTCCTCTGCATTCACTTTTAAGGAAAAAAAGTGTTCTTTTGTGGTACTGTTTCTGAGTTCCCATATATTAAGTTCTAGAAGAGAAACATTTGGATCCTAACTTTATATTTCATTTTTAGATGTGTTGTACCGTCAACAAATATAACAAGCAGCTGGCTAAAAGTCTCTCATTTAGGAAACATACACACACGTAGACATACACACATACACACACAGACAAACCTTTCTAAGAGAAAATAAACCATTCCTCGTCTAGGACACACATATATCAAGACTTAAAACTAAAGTCTGACACAGTCACTTAATTGATTTAAATAATTAAGGCTTCTAAAAGGTCCAGTGCCAAAACTACCTGCTGTATCAGTATTTGAATAAAATACATTTTTGCATTTTAGGTTTGTGCTTTTTACAGCCATCTTAATTCCACAGAATTTCATTAATAAGATCAGAAAAGGGAGTGTTAGAATTGTTTACTGATGTTTTTAATTTAGTAGTTGTTAGACTAACTTGTAGCAATAAAAATTCAATGACTGGATAGATTTGTTACTACCAGGTGGGCTGTTGGCTCATTTCACCTTCTTTTCGTGTTTAATGTGGCCATTTCTTTTATACTTGCCATTGAGGATTCCATTATGGTAATGTCCATTCACTGTGCTGTGCTTATTGCTTGACCACAGACTTCTGATTCTTCTGCAGATAAATTTTGTCACCCATGACAAGAGGAAGTAAAACAAGGCAGCACCAAGCAAAAGCACGAAGACAATATCCAGTAGAAAATACTGACAGAAAGAGATCTGATGGACTGCGGCACGTAGGTGATGGGCTCCATCGTGACGGAGAATGTAATCGATCCAATAGACAGTCCGGTTGACGGGGTGACCAGGTTGATCCTTGTGGATTTCTGAAAGCTTCTGAGCCCTCTGACGGTAGCTACAGAGTGGAGGCAAGGCACACATGTCATTTTCCACAAGAACATCACATTTTGAAAAACACTATACTTATGGCTGGATGGCATCACTGACTTGATGGACAGGAGTCTGAGTGAACTCCGGGAGTTGGTGACAGACAGGGAGGCCTGGCGTGCTGCGATTCATGGGGTCGCAAAGAGTCGGACACGACTGAGCGACTGATCTGATCTGATACTTTTAAAGCCTTGATGTACTCCAATACTTTGGCCACCTGATGCAAAGAACTGACTCATTGGAAAAAGACCCTGATGCTGGGCAAAACTGAAGGCAGGAGGAGAAGGGGATGCAGAGGATGAGATGGTTGGATGGCATCACCAACTCGATGAACATGAGTTTGAGCAGGCTGCGGGAGTTGGTGATTGGCAGGGAAGCCTGGTGTGCTGCAGTCCATGACGTCACAAATAGTTGGACACGACTGAGCGATTGAACTGAACTGATACTTTTAAAGGACTTCCCAGATGGTGCTAGTGGTAAGGAATATGCCTGCTAAAGCAGGTAGACACAAGACACATGGGTTCCATCCCTGGGTCGGGAAGATCCCCTGAAGAAGGAAATGGCAATCCACTCCAGTATTCTTGCCTGAAGAATACCATGGACAGAGGAGCTGGGTGGGCTAAGTCCATGGGGTTGCAAAGAGTTGGACACGACTGAGCATCTGAGCACAGTTTTAAAAGGAAAGCCATAGAACACAGACGAAGGGGTCCCCTACTCTGACACCTTGGATGATCGAACATATTGCTCCAAGTGCCAAGAATTACAACCAAGACCCTAGATCCTCTAAGGGGTCAGTGCATAAAGGCTGCCTCTGAGCCCACATATGGCAGCATAAAGAACCCCAGGGCACTTGAATCCAGTCTTTTACATAAAAGAAACATTATTTTATATGAAAGAGTTTTTCTTTATTGTGTGTTCTTAGAATATGGCAATATTTCTCAATCCAGTGTTATGCTATATATCCTGGGTATTAAGAGGAAAAGCTCATACTAGGAAAAGCTCACACATTTCCAGACATTAATGCCACTTGAAATGCAGGATCAATTAAATGTTGCATAAAAATGGGAAAACCTACTTTGTTTCAAAACTATGCAGGCCAGCTCCCGACCGTTGGAGGCTCAGTTGTGAACTGGGTTAACTCAAGACACATCAAGAATTTAAGAAACAAGATAAAAGATTCTGACCAAGTCATTCACCTGAGTAAATATATCTTGGCATTTCATTGATGCCCAGTGCTAGGGAAACCCAGCGCCCGGCAGTATCAAGAACACCTGTTTTGAAATCAGACCATCTTGGTTCAAGTCCCTGCTCCAAAGCTGTATAACTAGGGGTGTATTACTTAAGCTCTCTGAGTTTTAAGTGCCTCCTCTCTATAACAGAAATAAGGAAAATGGTGATATAAAGTTTTGTGAGCATTAAAGTGATGTAAAGGACACAAAAATTGACAAACTCTAGGGACCCAAAGGTTCCCATGGTGGTTTCTTCCCCAGTTTGGCAAACAGTGGTGGAATATTATTCAAGGTCATACATGGCTGGCCAAATGATTGCGATTTTTATTTTTCAAGTGACAGAAGCATGCACAAGGCATTACACACAGGAATCTAAAGGATATGTCTATATTTAGTTTATTGACGACCTACTGGCAATTATCAGCTATTGACAATATGCTGTGCTAAACACAGTTCGCCTGCTTTAATAGCAGTTGAAACCTTACCTGGGGTTATTGATAACTTTCACTAGCGCTTCATACAGCTCTCCTTCAGTCACTGTCTTCCATTCCAGCAGTATCCCCATGCCTTTTGCCTGTACCCGGATCATAGTATCATAATGGTCTCCAAAGAGTGGGATTCCCACCACAGGCACACCATGATACATAGTTTCAAAAATACTATTCAAACCACCATGGCTCAGGAAGGCTTTAATATTGGAATGCCCTAAAGAAGGATTAAAAAAGAAAACCACTTAGAATATTGTCTACTATTCTAGGAAGATGTTTTCCAGAAATTTCTTAAGAGTTGACATTATAATAAACATGCATTTCAGATATAAGATTTTTAAAGACACAGTTTCACTGATTCCTACTCTGCGCCAATTACAATGTTTATTATAAGCATAATTATCAGATGTGTATATATCAATTAAAAGCCATTTTCAGTAGTTAACATTTATAGTTTTAAGTATATTAAAATATCTTCTCCCAAAACACAAATACCAACTGCATTCAAATAGCCAGTAATTAATAAGAGGTGAATGAAAGCAAGGAATGACCAAAAATACCAGAGTATAACCACATTCTACTAAACACAGACACCCACTTCTGGCTACTTAAACATTTATCTATATTAAAGTCAAACACACTCTGTAAAAAAAGGTAAAAATGTGAGGCTGGACTCCAGATGTCCAAGAAACGTTTCTGTGCTGATTCAAGGAGGAACATTGCACAGTGCTCAGAATTCACAACATTCAAGTCATGTCTGTACCATCTGCACTTCTCAATCTTAGGGTCCAATTCTACATTTTAGGAATAAAAACAAGCAGGGACAGGTAAATACAAAAATTAGTTCTAAGAGATAGGACATCATGTAACATCTGGTTGTCTTGGAGATAAAAGAGATAATTTATCAAAGTTAGTGAGGTATTTCAAACTCCAGATCTCCTTGTGAGCAGAGAGACTTGCATAAAAAACGTAAGACAAAAAAACATGGCACTTGAGATGGGTGTTAGATGGCCAGAAATTACAGCTTGCAAAAACACGAGTTTTTTTAATTTTATTTTTTAACTTTACAATATTGTATTGGTTTTGCCAAATATCGAAATGAATCCACCACAGGTATACATGTGTTCCCCATTCTGAACCCTCCTCCCTCCTCCCTCCCCATACCATCCCTCTGGGTCATCCCAGTGCACCAGACCGAAGCATCCTGTATCCTGCATTGAACCTGGACTGG